>NC_064041.1:4127878-4478711 GCF_932526225.1 Nematostella vectensis | reverse complement strand
GTATATATTAATCTTTCCACTGGATTCAGATTTGAGTTCTCTACCAAGCAAGCAGAGCTGAAGAAAGTGATTGATATGATGGGAGAAGCATCTTCAAGAGTAAGTTCTCTTACAGCTCTCTGTGCCAAGTACAGCTCCATGTATACAGTAAATATTATCAAACCTTAAAATTTACATATCCCACAATTTTAGAAGAGGTTTCAACCAAATTTAAATACTCTGATGTGGAGGATAACTCTTTTATAGATATTCACAGTCTCTTCCTGGTCCATGCCTTCTGTTGCTACTTTTATTCAAGAAATCAGTGCCATGGAATCATTGAGTTAAACTTGATGTACTGTAAATCCTTTTGTTGTATAGGCACAGGGCTTGCGTTCTCCTATCACTAGTGCCATGAAGCTTTCCCATTCAGATCACAAACTTTACATATCCAAGGATGCGTCTGCTAACAGGTATCTGTATTAGGTAACTGTATTTAGCTCTGATCTACATGTTCTTTGATTAAGATGTCAAGCAAGTGCTCCCTTGTGTATGTTTGACCAGCTATGTATTTTTAACAGGCTTCCACAGACAATAAGTTATATGGGAAATAATGTAAAAATATGTTGACAGAGCTAAACGGTTAGAAAACACAGAACTGAAAAAAGATAACCAAACTTGAATTTACCTAAAACAAAGACCAGAAATTGGAAACCATAGTAAAAATAATTGTTTCTACTCAAATTTAAGATTGTACATCTGTTTCTGGTGAGTAAATAGAACCATTCTTTGCTTTTCTTTACTTTGTTGTTATTTCTAGTGGCAAAGGTGCAGTGGTTGGTCTAATCAAGATTGGCTACAAAAGGCTGTTCCTTCTGGTAGGTGATGGAGATACTCAGGGAGACTCAGCAATTTTTTTGGTGCAGAGGTGCGGACAAGGGTCTGTAACCCTGACCCTATGTAGGACAAAATATCTTAGAATAACATTCTCTGCTAAGGACAAAAAACAATTTTCAATAATTTTCATAACCTGTTTAGGACAAAGAAGAAACAATAAAGGAAAACCTGAATATGCCCCAAACCTAAGAACCCTTTTAATTTTCTACTTAGCAATTCTTGTGATGACAAAATAATGAAATCAGAATCCTGTTTTTTAGGACACAGAGGCTTAAAGTATATACAACCCTGTGTACTCTATCCAGCAGCATGTCCCTGTTTAATTAATAATGTACAGTAGGATGGAAAAGGGCTGTTAAAATTTTGTTATTGATAAGTGATCTAGTGCTTAAAATATGGTTGAGGGACAGCACTTGTTTGGTTTGACTTTTGAGCAGGCAATATCTCCCAAACCCCAGAATTGATAGATGCTGCCATTACTACTGTCGTTATCGTCACTTTTTTATGATTGCAATAGTCACAATTATATTTACAGTACCTACATCCATGCCCTTGTGTATGTTTGCTCAAGACTTAACTGATATCTCTATGTAGGATTACCAAGGCAATCAGCATGAAGTCAACCCTCTATGTGTGCTGGATTTTTATGTACATGAATCACGGCAGCGGAAGGGGTGTGGCAAGTCTTTGTTCCAGCATTTCCTAAAGGTACTTAAAATAAAAGTCTATCATCGGCTGAAAATCGCCAGGTCTGTCTGCTGCCACTGATGCAAATTCACTGATATTTAGACGTCTGGTTCATCTGAAACTGGCAAACAAACTTGCTGGGAATCACCGATGATTTCATTTTTAACTTATAAAAGTGTACATAATATCCTAGTGTGACATAAACTTAAGGATCCATCTAGCCTTCAATCTAGAGCTATTTGTTGGTGGAATGATTCCATATAAAGTGCAAGCCCGATAACACATCACATGTCTTGAAGGTTATCATTTTGGCATCCTGTGGCTGCATAGATAGGAAGTCATTGTTATCAATAGGGTTATCTGTGGTAGCGTAGATTTTAAATCATTGTTATCATTTGGGTACCTTGTGGTGGCATAGATGGGAAATCAATGTTATCATTTGGGCACCCTGTGGTGACCCGGTTTTGACTTCTTGTGGAAGTTTAAAACATCAATAAGAAACAAGAGCCTTTTTTGAACAGGTCGAGTTTTTTTACAATTGCTAGCTGACCAGACAGTATTTGAAGTTATCCCAGGGAAGGTAATGTGAAACAAGATGCGTTAATTCTGAAAATTGACTTATTTTGTTTCAGATGGAGGGCATTGAGCCGCACATGCTGGCTATTGATAGACCGTCACCAAAGTTTCTCTCCTTCTTGAAAAAACATTATAACCTGGACAAATCCATACCACAGGTGGTGATATGTAATAAGTATTATGCCATTATTTAAGAGTCATCAAGCCTTCCCATGATGACTTGTTCAATCTAAGGCACACACACGATGACAGTGAACTTTTCGACAGATAAGCATGGTTACCCATGCCATTTACATGGGATAGTGAGCTGGCTGTGCAGAGAGCCATGAAAACAGTGTGAAAAATTGGACAGTTCTGTGTAGGCACAATTTTCTGTATGAATTTTTGAGCGGTTAAAAAATTGGCTTTTTAAGGGACCTCAGACTATACAGCATGAAACTCGTCCAACTCATCAAGGTTATATCTCTATTTCGTTGCCTTTTTTTTATTCTGATGAATAGTTTATTGACATTGTTGCTTTCGTCTGTTGCAGGTCAACAACTTTGTGGTCTTTGTTGAATTCTTTAGGGACTTACAAGGTATGTAAAAGGCATTTAAAACTCTTATCAATAAGATGAAAAAGCAACATTTGGAAATTTACTGTGAGGACACAGCTGTGTTTAACTATTTAGAAACAAATGTTTATTACTGTGACTATCCTTTATTGTGCAAGGCAGATAACGAAAAACACAAATTTACACGGGCCTCACCCTATAAATTGTATGCTCTACCAATAACTCCTCTACCTTCATGAAACTGTAAAAAGCTGGGCCCCCAAATGTTTCACTTATAAGACTTTGAGAGAAGTGTTAAAGATCTGTTCTGATTAGCCACAAATGATATGCATGATTTATTTTTCGATTTATGATTTTCACATTTCTTTACTATTTGTATTTTAGCCGTAAACCAGGCCCAAAAAAGAAACCAACAGACTTCAAGTGGACGTGGAAGACCCCCTGTACACCCATACAAGCGGAATGGTAAGACCCTTTATGCACCCATACAAGCGGAATGGTAAGACCCTTTATGCACCCATACAAGCGGAATGGTAAGACCCTCTATGCACCCATACAAGCGGAATGGTAAGACCCTCTATGCACCCATACAAGCAGAATGGTAAGGCCCTCTATGCACCCATACAAGCGGAATGGTAAGACCCTCTATGCACCCATACAAGCAGAATGGTAAGACCCTCTATGCACCCATACAAGCGGAATGGTAAGACCCCTTATGCACCCATACAAGCAGAATGGTAAGGCCCTCTATGCACCCATACAAGCGGAATGGTAAGACCCTCTATGCACCCATACAAGCAGAATGGTAAGACCCTCTATGCACCCATACAAGCGGAATGGTAAGACCCCTTATGCACCCATACAAGCGGATTGGTAAATCCCTCTATGCACCCATACAAGCGAAATGGTAAGACCCTCTATGCACCCATACAAGCGGAATGGTAAGACCCCTTATGCACCCATACAAGCGGATTGGTAAATCCCTCTATGCACCCATACAAGCGAAATGGTAAGACCCCTTATGCACCCATACAAGCAGAATGGTAAATCCCTCTATGCACCCATACGAGCGGAATGGTAAGACCCTATATGCACCCATACAAGTAGAATGGTAAGACCCTCTATGCACCCATACAAGCAGAATGGTAAGACCCTCTATGCACCCATACAAGCGGAATGTTAAGACCCTTTATGCACCCATACAAGCGGAATGGTAAGACCCTCTATGCACCCATACAAGCGGAATGGCAAGACCCTCTATGCACCCATACAAGCGGAATGTTAAGACCCTTTATGCACCCATACAAGCAGAATGGAAAGACCTCCTATGCACCCATGCAAGCAGAATGGTAAGACTTTCTATGCACCCATACAAGCAGAATGGTAAGACCCTTTATGCACCCATACAAGCAGAATGGTAAGACCCTCTATGCACCCATACAAGCAGAATGGTAAGACCCTCTATGCACCCATACAAACGGAATGGAAAGACCTCCTATGCACCCATACAAGCGGAATGGCAAGAGCCTCTATGCACCCATACAAGCGGAATGTTAAGACCCTTTATGCACCCATACAAGCAGAATGGTAAGACCCTCTATGCACCCATGCAAGCGGAATGGTAAGACTTTCTATGCACCCATACAAGCAGAATGGTAAGACCTCCTATGCACCCATACAAGCGGAATGGCAAGACCCTTTATGCACCCATACAAGCGGAATGGTAAGACCCTCTATGCACCCATACAAGCAGAATGGTAAGACCCTCTATGCACCCATACAAGCGGAATGGTAAGACCCCCTATGCACTAGCGTAACTGTGAAGACTCCCGACAAATTTTTATTTAGAATATCTAGGTAAAGGTCTACTTCGTCTCCATGCGCTCGCCCCAGTTCTCTTATGACATATCGAACCTGTGCTATTTGACCTTTTTAAAGCCCTGTGCAAACAGCACAAGCGTTGCTGGCAAGACGTTAGCCCAGTAATAATAACGTTGGGCCAGCAATGCTGGCGAGACGTTGGCCCAGTAATTATAACGTTCTCTTATGACATATCGAACCTGTGCTATTTGACCTTTTTAAAGCCCTGTGCAAACAGCACAAGCATTGCTGGCAAGGCGTTAGCCCAGTAATAATAACGTTCGGCCAGCAATGCTGGCGATACGTTGGCCCATCAATGCTTGCGAGACGTTGGCCTGCAGTACTGGCGAGACGTTAGCCCAGCAATACTAGCGAGACGTTAGCCCAGCTATATTAGCGAGACGTTAGCCCAGCAATACTGGCGAGACGTTAGCCCAGCAATACTGGCGAAACGTTGGCCCAGCAATACTGGCGAGACGTTAGCCCAGCTATACTAGCTAGACGTTAGCCCAGCAATGCTAGCGAGGATTTAGCCCAGCTATACTGGCGAGACGTTAGCCCAGCTATACTAGCGAGACGTTAGCCCAGCTATACTGGCGAGACGTTAGCCCAGCAATACTAGCGAGACGTTAGCCTAGCTATACTAGCGAGACGTTAGCCCAGCTATACTGGCGAAACGTTAGCCCAGCAATACTGGCGAGACGTTAGCCCAGCTATACTAGCTAGACGTTAGCCCAGCTATACTGGCGAGACGTTAGCCCAGCTATACTAGCGAGACGTTAGCCCAGCTATACTGGCGAGACGTTAGCCCAGCAATACTAGCGAGACGTTAGCCCAGCTATACTAGCGAGACGTTAGCCCAGCTATACTGGCGAGACGTTAGCCCAGCTATACTGGCGAGACGTTAGCCCAGCTATACTGGCGAGACGTTAGCCCAGCTATACTGGCTAGACGTTAGCCCAGCTATACTAGCGAGACGTTAGCCCAGCAATACTGGCGAGACGTTAGCCCAGCTATAATGGCGAGACGTTAGCCCAGCTATACTGGCGAGACGTTAGCCCAGCTATACTGGCTAGACGTTAGCCCAGCTATACTGGCGAGACGTTAGCCCAGCAATGCTAGCGAGGATTTAGCCCATCTATACTGGCGAGACGTTAGCCCAGCTATACTGGCGAGACGTTAGCCCAGCAATACTAGCGAGACGTTAGCCTAGCGATACTGGCGAGACGTTATCCCAGCAATACTAGCGAAACGTTAGCCCAGCAATACTGGCGAGACGTTAGCCCAGCTATACTAGCTAGACGTTAGCCCAGCTATACTGGCGAGACGTTAGCCCAGCTATACTAGCGAGACGTTAGCCCAGCTATACTGGCGAGACGTTAGCCCAGCTATACTAGCGAGACGTTAGCCCAGCTATACTGGCGAGACGTTAGCCCAGCTATACTGGCGAGACGTTAGCCCAGCTATACTGGCGAGACGTTAGCCCAGCTATACTGGCTAGACGTTAGCCCAGCTATACTAGCGAGACGTTAGCCCAGCTATACTGGCGAGACGTTAGCCCAGCTATACTGGCGAGACGTTAGCCCAGCTATACTGGCGAGACGTTAGCCCAGCTATACTGGCGAGACGTTAGCCCAGCTATACTAGCGAGACGTTAGCCCAGCTATACTGGCGAGACGTTAGCCCAGCTATACTGGCTAGACGTTAGCCCAGCTATACTAGCGAGACGTTAGCCCAGCAATACTGGCGAGACGTTAGCCCAGCTATACTAGCGAGACGTTAGCCCAGCTATACTGGCGAGACGTTAGCCCAGCTATACTGGCTAGACGTTAGCCCAGCTATACTAGCGAGACGTTAGCCCAGCAATACTGGCGAGACGTTAGCCCAGCTATACTGGCTAGACGTTAGCCCAGCTATACTGGCGAGACGTTAGCCCAGCAATGCTAGCGAGGATTTAGCCCATCTATACTGGCGAGACGTTAGCCCAGGTATACTGGCGAGACGTTAGCCCAGCAATACTAGCGAGACGTTAGCCTAGCAATACTGGCGAGACGTTATCCCAGCAATACTAGCGAGACGTTAGCCCAGCTATACAGGCGAGACGTTAGCCCAGCTATACTGGCGAAACGTTAGCCCAGCTATATTGGCGAGACGTTAGCCCAGCTATACTGGCTAGACGTTAGCCCAGCAATGCTAGCGAGGATTTAGCCCATCTATACTGGCGAGACGTTAGCCTAGCCACTAATGAGACGTTAGCCCAGCAATACCGGCAAGACTTTGGCCCTGCAATACCGGTGAAACGTCGGCCCAGCAATGCTGGCGCAGTTTGAACGCCGTGTTGGGAGGTGCTGGCGAAATTTCGATTGAGCTCAAACTTTTGGCCAACACTCTCCTGGTCATTCGAGCATATCACAGCTTTGCTGGCGTTTCCACAGAGAAAATAGCTCGCGTCCGAATAATGCTCTAATTTTAAAAAAACGTTCCCGCATATATAATAAAAAAGAACAAACAACGCAATGTTTGGTCGCGAAACCAATATATGACTGAAATGTATCATGCAGAACACAATCCCACGTGCTACCTTCTAATTATCAGATTAAATTCATTGTTTTTATCGTCCTGTTTTCACTCGTAGTCGTAAAAATGAATCGTGGGTGAATCAAGGGAGCACGGCAGAATGTGTTCCTATTTAACGCGCGATTGATATTATTACGAAAATAAACCACTTTGTTATGCAACGCCTCATGTGTTTGTCCGTTGCCCTGTTGGGGGTGTTAGCTCGCATTATAAAGTGGATTATGTTTGTCAACAGGGTCTTTGTTGGTTTATCGGTTACAGCCCGCCCGAAGATATCGGATACGCGTAGTGTCGGCACGAAGTGCCGACGAAAGGTACACGAAGTGCATCGCGAGCCTCGGAGAGGCGCGGTAACTCTCTATTCTCGGAAAGGATTCGGGCATTATACGAAAGACCCTGTTGACAAACATAATCCACCCATAATCCGAGCCTTACACCCCCAACAGTTCGACTGATATCTCCCCTTACAAAACAAACACACATGACGCGTTTATTTCCGTAATAATACAAATCGCACGTTAAATAGGAACACATTCTGCCGTGCCCCCTTGGGTAAATCGTAAAGAATCCAGTGGAATCGTGGGTTGCCATTTGAAAACACAAGTAAAATTGTGGAGTCTTGGGTTGCCTTTGGTCTCGTCATGTATCAAACGCAAGTCACGCGTGAACTTATTACCAACAAGCTGGCCATGTGTTGGGGCAGTTTGCATACCGGCTTAACTTCGGCCCAGCACCCCGCCAGCATTGTTCTCCCAGAAATGCTGGCGGGTGCTGGCGCAGTTCGCACAGGGCCATAATTCTGATTTATTGTCATTTTCGCCAGGTTTTCAAAATGAGTACTTGCTGCAAAGACGCCAAAACCTCGAGCGCGCCGGCGCAAACAGCCGACAGGAGTCAGCGGGTGCAACCCATCGCTCGACAACCACGGACACTGTGCAGCGCGAAAGCGAGGCTTTCAAGGATATCACGCTACCGTCAATAGTCCCCAGACCCCCGGGACGTCACTCGGCCTCAAGATCCCGGGAGTCATCAGCAGGCTCAGGGAGATGGGTGCTACAAAACAGGTATGACTGGTAGAGTAACGCAGTAACTTCGCGCTAATCTGGTCATTTATCAATGCGCTATACACTCACACACATAATCTACCAACCAGTTTTTTTATTATTCTTACATAAATTCAGAAATGATTATCCCTTAACATAGATAGAAGCCTTAATATAATTTAACAGAGATCAATCTTATTATAAGTACTGTAGTGCAAAAGTAGCTACACGCGAAATGAGACCACTACATGGAATTCACGATTGGAATTGTATGATCAAAACAGTTCGGGGTGTGCTTCCTCGCAAATAAATTGTGAGATAAAGTACTTGCAGTAATAAAAGTAATGATTTAAAGCGCTTGCCTGAGAATATTAGGTATTGAGTTTATTTCAATTCCATTTGAATTATTTCAGCTTGAACCCACAACCGACGCCACCGCTTGACGCGTTCAACGCAGCACGGGGTTGCGCCGCGCGTGCAACCTCCTACAGTCGACACTCACTCTCTAGGGAGGGGTCGGGGACCTCATTGACGGGTCGGCGTGCCAAGCAAGACTCCATGGGAGGGGAGGCTGGGGCTGGGAATGTCGTTGCAGGGGGGAGCGGAGGGAAGAGACGCACACTACATATGACTTCCTCCGGAAACCCATTCTATGTAGGAACCTCGACGGTTGAGCCCAAGGATAGAAGGTCAGTGGAAGTGTTACTATCCGCGGCGTAGCCAGGGTTTTCATCAGGAGGGGGGCCAAAAGGCCGTTTCAAGGCAATGTCCCCTGTATTTAAGATAATGTATCGTAGCGGAGCCAGCGCGGCCGCGCGCGGAGCTCCATAGGTATAGAAATGGTCTATAACTAGGCGACTGAGTTTTTGTGGTCAATGACGTCATTGTCACAAGCTGCCAGCCAGCTGCGATCTGCCTCGGCACAGGCCTCCAGAGCGCGCAAAACAATATGGCGGATGAGTATTTCTGCCCGCCTCAAAAACTGACTGCAGAAAAGCCAAGAATTGTCGAAAAAGAAGTGCTTGAAAAAAATCATTCGTGGGAATGCTAACCACGGATATGAACTTGTCTAATTATGTGCAAAAGACTGTAAAAGCATGGTTGAAAGTTTTGAAGAGTCAAGTCTTGTGCTCGAGTCAAGGTCAGCTGAAATGTCAGAGTAAGCCACAAGATAAAGAAAGAAAAAACAAGCTAATTTTATGGACACCTTCTCCGACAAGTGCTCCTATGTATTTGTTCTTGCACTGGCAGACGTAGGTAAGTTAGCGTATTGTATTAAAGTACTTAGCGGAACGATCTTTCGGAGTTGTTTTGTTTTCAAACTTTGAACACCTTTTTCATTATTGAATTTAATTTACTTTAAGTACTTACCTCAGGGAATAAATATTCTAGGCTGTATTTTTCAAATTCGTTCTCTAAATCTTCCATTCACCATCTATCATAGGAAAATCATAACTACTATTCATGAATGAATTGAATATAAGTTACTAGAGCTGTCAACTGTCACAAGATTTTGGACCTCATTATAAACCTAATTTTTGTGAGAACGTTCATACATTCTCGGTATTCATCCGCATTGTCTCTCTTGTTTGTTTGTTTTTTTCACATAGTTGCTGTATTTCATCCGATTTCACAAGATTTCTTTAAAAGTTGGGTTGACAGCTATGATATACTAGAGTAGTAGGGTTTTGCCGATTCTGGGACAAGTTTTTCATCACCCCAAATTTCATTCCAAAATGGCGCAAAAGTCTCCGCACACCTCCGCCAAGCCTCGCGACCTGCGCATACGCGAGTTTGCCCAAGACTCCTTGCACACACGAACACGACCACGCCCACCTGTCAATCACTTTGTCACGTGATAGCCAAGCCCACCTGTCAATCACTTTGTCAAGAACCTGTCAATCACTTTGTCACGTGATAGCCACGCCCACCTGTCAATCATTTTGTCACGTGACAGCCACGCCCACCTGTCAATCACTTTGTCAAGAACCTGTCAATCACTTTGCCACGTGATAGCCAAGCCCACCTGTCAATCACTTTGTCACGTGTCGCACTTAGGGGGAGCTCGGGAGGCTATTCTGGTCTAAAGACGTATGGGGTCCTAGATAAAATGACATTAAAGACGGAGGTGAAGATTAAAAACGGTGCGGCTACCGCCGGCGGTTGTTCGGTGCTGGAGGTGAATGTGAGTGACACTGCGGATGCGGGGCCTGAACACTGCTGTTGTAACGCTGATTACTATGAAGACTCAGAATACGGAAGCTTCGACCCCGTTGGGTTTGTGGCCGGAGCGGCGACAATTGTCCTTGGTACTCTAGCAATGTTAGTCTCCATGCCACGGTATGGCGAAAAAAGATGGGTAAGATACTAGTCCACGGATGTGGTGCGGAGGCTTTAGACCGCACCGCCCCCACGCGGACCCCTTCGGAAGTCTTAGCAACCACACACATCACACCAAGAGGGAGCTCGAGGGGATAGCCTCTCAGCTTCACATCTAAAAATCCTTTGAAAAGTGGTTTAAAGACGTGAACAGTTTAATAAAATGAAGGAACGAACAGTTGAACGTACGGCTGAAGATCGATCACCACCACCATATAATATCCCCGGCGGACCGGTGCCTGAGATTAACGTCCCCACCCTCATGCCGGAATTTGCACTGTTTGACCAAGCCCTCACCGAATACGAGACTAGTAGAGTCTCCTTGGGAGATGAGGATAGTAGTAACACCCCTTGCAATCATGACGACCTAGTCACAGAAGACGGGGTCACTAGTTGCTTAGAGTGCGGGGAACAGATGCAGCGCGTGATCGCGCACGAAAGGGAATGGGGTTTTTACGGACATTCCGATGGCAAACGGTCTTCGAATCCAAGTCGGGTCCAGGTACGTAGGTCTGAGGATAGAAATATTGACAAGGATGTGGAGAACATGGGTTTTAGCGGGGTGATTGTAGCCAAAGCTAACGAGATATACACTCAGGTGACGAAAGGCCAGATTTTTCGCGGCGACCCACGGAAGGCGATCGTCTTTGCGTGTATCTACTACGCCTACAAGATGTCTGGTAAGTGTCAGACACCGAAAACCTTGATGGAAACTTTTGGATTGAGCAGGAAGAGTTGCCTTAAGGGTCTAAAAATCTTTAGTATTAACGCGCCTAAAGATTACTTACTACACGGAACGTCTCCCACCGTCGTGGACCACATTCGCGATGTGATGGATAGATTCTCGGCGTCCCCCGCACAGAAGGGAGAGGTGGTCCAGCTCTACTACAGATCTAAGAACCGCTCGTCTGAGTTGAATCGCGCTCGCCCACAATCCTTTGCGGTCGCTTTAACCTATTACTGGGTACGGCTAAAGGGGGTCGATATTACACTTAAAAAATTCTCCGAAAGAACGGGCGTCTCCGAGTTAACCATCAGTAGGAAAGCGAGAGAAGTGGCCACAGTCCTGGGTACGCCTGGTGTGGTATGATATTTCCTGATTTCCAGAGAAATCAGGATTTCCAGAAAACTGTCAGTTCGGAGTAGATGTGAATTGACACGTCTAAAAAAATTCGATTAAATTGGTTTAAAGACGTGGGTGTAGTAACAAAATGGATACGCAAAGTGCTGGGAGTCTTACAAATCTCACCGTGGAGGATCAAGCCGCCACCTTAGCGAGGTGGGGAGCCGCAGACTTTGACACCGTTATGGAGCGCGCGGCGGGGGAGGGGTGCGTCGAGACCGTGAGGTTGTGTAAGAGTTGGGGTGCGACGGATTTCGAAAAGCCGATGGCCGAGGCCGCGAAGAATGGGCACGCCGAGATCGTTAAGATGTGTTGTGAGTTGGGCGCCTGTGACTTCGTATATCCAGCGTCCATGGCCGCGAAAGGCGGGCACGTAGAGGTTTTGAAGGTGATGGACGAGTATTGTGACGACGAAGAGGCCATGATCGAAGCTATGGGTACTGCGGCGGGGGAAGGTCAGGTGGGGGTTGTTGAGTTGTTGATAGATCTAGGTGTCGATGCCGATGTCGGTTGGGCCTCCGCTGAGGCGGCGTACAATGGTCACGCTGAGGTTCTAAAGTTGTTGAGAGAAAACTTCAGCCAGTTCGATCCAGACTATGCTATAACCTCAGCCACCCAATCTGGTAACCTTAAGATTGTGAGGTTGTGCTTGGAGTGGGGCGTGACCGATCTCAGTGGGCCCATGAGTTACGCACGGTTTTGGGGTCTACACGAAATTGTCGCAGTGCTACGTGCGGCGCAGGGTTGGGGTCTCGTGCATGAGGAGCTCCCGGAGAAGCTACACAAGGTGAGATTCCGTAGAAAGCTGGAGGACGAACTGTTCCCAGTCGCGTGGCACCCGGACAGGTTTATGGATTGGTGCATTGATGAGGGCCAGAGGAAGGAGTTGGGGAAGCTGTTCCGGATGAAGTGAGAGCGTGGGGCCGAGGAGACGTTCCTAAATCTTTGAGAATTGATTTAAGAACATGGACGCATTGATTGAAGTGCGATGTTATACTCGTGGAGTCTCTTTGGCGGCGCCTTCGCGGGGACGGGGCCGCCCGAGGAAGACCGTGGCGGGATATGTGGCGTTTGCGGGTCGAGGTGCGAACCAGACCAGGCGCTGGGTGAGATCGGGGACCTGGGCGAGAACGGCCTGCTGAGGCTAGATGCCGGCAGGCTCAAGTATTTGGCTAACAATATAGGTCTCAAAAACTTTGGTAAACTAGGAAAGACCAGGCTCGTCGAACGTATAATAGAGGGTTCGGTCAGGTCCAGGGACGCGCACGTATTGGCCTCGTTCTGGCCGGTCAGGTCGTGCGTCAGGGATATCGTGAACGACTGGAGGACTGATGACTTCAACTGGTGTCTCCTCCATGCGGTCGCTTGCCAGAGATCTGACGTCGCGGGGGTGTGTGTCAGACTAGGGGCGACCAATCTAGACAGTTTATCGCGGTTGGCGGCCCGGACTGGTACGCCCGGTGTGGCGAGGGTGCCCCACGAGTTGAGGTTCAAGGAGTTGGAGGGTGAATTGCTCCAGGTGGCCTGGCACCCAGACAGGTTTTGGGATTGGTGTCTTGATGAGCAAGAGAAGGGAATGTTGGAAGAGTATTTCGATGGGTAGGCGTGAGAGGCATGCTTTGGTATGCGGTGTCAAAAAAATTGAAAAGTGATTTAAGGACATGACCGGTTTGATAGAAATGGAGAACCAAACGGTGAAAGACCCGAAAGTATCCCCCGTAAAGCGAACAACGGATTATAAGTGTCTTCATGGCAGAGTGAAATATTATTGCAAAGATTGTCACGGATCGCAAATCTGCCCTCACAACCGGAGAAAAACGCGGTGCAGAGAATGTAACGGCGGTAGCATTTGTGAGCACAGACGAGCAAGATATGTTTGTAAAGACTGCAAGGGGAGAGGGATGTGTGAACACGGCAAACAGAGACCCTTTTGTAAGTTATGCGGAGGGTCTCAAATATGCGAACACGATAGACAAAAGCACCATTGCAGAACGTGTAACGGAAATTAACATTGACCCACTCAGTTTTGTAACGCGTCTCACGTTACAAAACACGTACATTCCTAATCACCCTAACAACTAGCGATTCTGAAAATAGGTTTTGTATTTACATTGAGAGTTCGCGGTCGCCAGGGTGGTCTGGTATGCACGTGAACAGGTATTGTCTTCTTGCGGTACGTCACATCCGTCCACATGCACCCCGCATGTTACCGGAATAGATACCAAGCCAAACCAGCCGTGAAGACTGTGATCATGACAAGGTTAGTTTCGTGCTGTGTGTTCGTGGGTTTAATCACTTCCGGCTTTGGGTTAGTTTTCGCCTCCGGTTCCGGTTTGTGAGCCGTGACTGACTCGGTATGAGGTAACACAATCTTTGAATGACCCATATTATGTTTTGGGATCGTTTTTATCTCGTTATTTATCGGATTCAGCCCCAGTTTCATATCAGTGGTGGCTTTTTGTAACTTGTTATTATAGCCAGCGATCGAAGTGTTGTTATTTATCACAAGATACGATGGACTTAACCAACAGCCGAGGGCGAAAGCCAGGTCTAGTTTTTGTCTCGCCTGTTGTAAAGCAAACTGATACCGTTGTATACTTTTCGATATACTGTTTTCCACCACCGCGCTTTCAAAGAGTTTCGTGAAGACCTGTTTCGTTTCCTGAGCTGAACCGCTATCACCGACGATTGACGACCGGGTCTGAACTTGCGCTCCTAGAATACAGTAAACAAAGGCTTCGATGCTCTGGTTTATCCTAGACAACCCAGCTTTGGTTAACCCCATTGATTTTTCCGGAAAGAACCACTCATACTGAAACCCAGTTCTAAGGTCTTTCAGGTACTCGATCTCAAAGTGATTCATGTGTTCGTGGTCGCTTTTGGCAGCGTCCCATTCGTCGTGTAATTGATCAATGGTGCCATAAGGCTTATACTTGTCGTTAGAAGATGACAAGCCGTGATAATCATAGTTATAAACATTTCCCAACCCATGATTTATCGGTCCAAGGAACCGGAAATCGCCGCCAGTTCGGAACTCTGTCCTTAATTTTTGGTAAGCTGCTTCGCTGTAGAAGTTTTTATTCCAACTAAAAAGCTTATCTTTCGGAAGAGGACATTGTAGCTCATTTAATAGTCGTCTGATAGTGAAAATGATGTGGAATCTGTAGAACGACCCCACTTGAGAGTCGTCAATCATGTCACGCGTCACACCACATCCAGCAGTCGCGCAAAACATAGCAAAATTTAAGGCTTGACTCCAATAACTGAGGTTCGGGGCGTTGAGCCACCTACTAGCCTCCTTTGCTGTTCTGAATACTAGCAAGCTGTCGGTGAATATGTCCCTAAAAACAAAGTGTGTCTTCACCTTTGGTGTTATAAAAACATCAAAAGAGACGTAATTATTTCTCGTAGGGTTTTCGTCCCACGGCAATATCTTGTACTCTGCACGCGCGTCTAGTCTGTATTGTTTTGGGAACCCAAACAGTTGCTGGATCGTTTCCTTGTATGCTTGTGTGTCGTCGGCGACTAGAAAATCCTGGATATTCTCGGGTTTCCAGCTATTACCAGGGAAGTGATATAACGTTTTGACTAGATTCCCATTCTTGTCGAATGGATCGTATTCGTCCCCATTGAAAACGAATTGCACATTGCCGTGCTCGTCGGCAGAGAACCTGAAGCGTGAGTAGTAGGGGTACCTTTTTACAAATTCTGTAAACTTCATCTTATATGTTCTTCATTTAACATATAAGATGTTTTTAAATCAGTCCTTTACGCATCTCAATTCATAGATCCATCCGACGGGAGTTCTCTCGTACAGAAATTTCACCGAGCGGGTCGACTCGCCAGGTCTTTCAAGATCTCTTCTCTTACTGTTTCCCTCAGCTTGGTAATGTTTACGTTTTTTTCGTCCTCTCTTACCGACTTTTGACGGATCTGGAGCTTTAGAGCCTCAAACTTGTCCACCTCGTTCAAGATTAGAGAGAACTCTTCGTCTGATCTTTTGTTGTCTTTTAAAGCTTTAGAGACCAGGTCGCGTATGCTATTTACTTTTGCCTTTGCCATCGCCGCTGTTTGGTCGTGCTTGGAGACTTTTTGCGACAGCCGTTTAGAAACCGCCGCACAGCCTACAGAGGTGAGACCGAAAACACCAGCCAGAGCGCCTAACGGAACTCCGACGACGATACCAAAACCCGACAGAGAAGTCCCCAAACCACTAGATCCGAGAATGACGGATGCGAGTCCTAAGAACACACTTATCTTTGAAAACACGCTCTGCGTTCGTTTATACTTTTTCCTCACGTTCTCGTAATGTTTAACTTCTTGCTCCAAACTTACCAAAACATCGTGGGTCTTTTGGAGTCTGAAGTTATCACCCGAGGGGCTGACCCCTCGGGGTACGTTTGGGTAGATTGAGTTGTACTCTTCCATAGCTTTATTATGGGGAGAGTTTATTCTTTAAGTGATTTCTAAAATTAGACGTATCGGGTAGAGACCGCGCTCTATTGTGTTTCCGTCACCGCCCTTTATACTAAGACGGAGACTACTCACGTAACCGGCTGATGTGGTACTAACCCGTACCGGATCGCTTGGATTGAGGTATATCTTTCCTTCATCAAGCTCTACACTTGCTAGGACTTGTGAGGGAGCTCCTTGTTGAAGGGAGTCGGACGCGTTCACAAGATCGCAGTGGATAAAAATAGCCTCGTGACCTATCATCTTTATCTTGTGGCGAGTGTTTGCTTCCAGCTCCCTGGTCTTGAGTCCTAACAGGCAGGCAAGCGGCTCATTCAACACAACGTTTCGATGAGCTTCGAGCGACGAGTCTTCAATAGAGATTGGCTTTTCACCGAGACGCAAACCCTCGTCTATTTGACGTTTTAGCGTCTCGATCGTATGCCGCCCCGCAGGGATCCTAAGTATAATGTTCTCACCGTCGGAGACCGTTCCCTCGCTTGAGAGACTGTCACAACGATTATGAAACGCACATCCTCGCAGCGCGATAAACCGCGGCTTTTCAATAGGGTGTTCTAAATAGATAGTAAAGTCACCAACGTTTCCTTCAATGTAGAGTAATACCATTTGTTATGATTTCCGTCTCCTTTTAAATCGTTCTACGAAATACAGAACGACAGCGACGATGAGAAGCCATGCGTTTTTAGCTAAAAAGCCGACGACTTCACCTGCCGTTCTAAATATGAAACTAGCTATAGCACCAACCATTCCTGGGAGTATTTCTCCTAATTTTTTGCCTATTGTTTTCAGACCATTTCCAACACCTTTTGCAACACTAGTCAGCCCAGCTTTCAGATTAGAGACAATAACACCGATAACAACGCCAACAGCGGTAACGACAGCAACGGTGGTAAATCCGTATTTCTTAAAAATCGCTTTGACACGATCTTTCAACGACATTCTCTCTTCAAGATTTTCTCTCTCCAATTGATTCTCTTCCAAAGTCTCGTCTATGACAGAATTTCTTTCGCTGAGCTCTTCATTTTTACGATCTATAGCTCTTAGTCTTTCTTGGTTAGTTGTTTCACTTCGTTCCTCATTATTTTTTCTCAGTTGCTCGGTGTTTCTCTCTTCTTCTTCTCTGAGTGTATTAGCTGTAGCGTCTAGTTCGTCGAGTTGAATCTGAATTTGCTTGTATTTTCCGGATCTGATTTTGGCGTCAACACTCTTCCGCACCGTTTTATCCTCATTATACAACCTTTCTGGTCTAGTCCAACCACCTTTTCTCGCAGAAAAGAAGGAGATGAATTGTTTTCCTCTTTCATCCGTTGAAATCTGAACTAAATTTTCATCAAGATCTGGATATTTCGATAACAAAAGGTTTACCCTAAGTGTGTCCGTTGAAGGAGAACCTCCCATATTCTGTAACTCCATGTACTCGGGGACAGCCCTCCCGGGGTTTCGTGTTTTCCATAAGTCGGTCAACCTCCTACTCACATAGCTTGCACCTCTACCAAATCTGTTTGAAATCCTTTCATTCCATGATTCTCTTCCCTCACCATCGTTTGGAATAAGAGAGTCATAATCTTCGTCTACAGTAGTATTCAAATCTTCTCTACCTTTTTCTGTTGTGGGATCAAAATCTATATCCATTTCTTATTTTGTTTGAAAATAAGAAATCTTTAAGTGATCTTTACACCGAATATGCTCAGAGCCATTTACTCGCTACATAGCCAAGGGCTAACATTCCACCTCCAACATATGCCATCTCTCCCATCTTTTGGTTGCTACTCGGTCTGTAGTAATCTGAGAGCTCAGGCTCTTTCAAATCAAAATCTGGATGTGTTTGAGCGTATAGTTTGAAAGCCTGATCGGTCTCCTTATCATTCTGGTCTGCACGAAGTTTATTATTATATTCTTCCCCCAACCAATCCTGGTATTCCTGTCTTTTTTTCTGCCAATCACCCATTGCTTGTTGATACTTTTCAAGCGCTTTATCGTGTCTTATTTTTTCTTTATCGACATGAGTAGCGTCAGAAGATAAGTATCTCGCTAGGTAACTCCCTCCAACGAATGCTGTTGCATTAACAAAAGCCCCACCAATCATAAATGCTATAGTTGCCATTTATTAATCAATCTATAAGATCTTTAAGTCGCCTACAGCGGTTTTGGCAAAATCTTTTGTGTTTCCAGATAATCTTTCAGATACATACTACCAGACAGGACAGCAACCCATTTAGCATAGTTTGTAACACTCGACGAAGGGTCGCTGATAAACGATTCTTTCATAACCTTTTTAGCAACATAACCCACGCCGGCGGCCAATCCGACAATGACTGCTGAGTCGGTGATCGTTTTCACAAGTTTGTTTTCAGTTGACATGATTTTATTTATTACAGATTCAGATAATCTTTAAATCACAACATTCCTATTTTTGGCGTCGCGTTCGGGAGGCTAGCCCCTCGAGCTCCCCCTAGGTGGGGGGTGGGTCTCTCGAGAGTTTCGGTCTCGTTGACGTTAATCTTAGACGGTTCGCCCTCTTTCTTTTTGTAAAAACGCATATACATATCCAATGCGGTAAACCCTATTCCAACTAGAGACAGTACAGTTGTAAACGATAGCTCTGGAATCCAAGCGTCCGAGAGGCTAGCCCCTCGAGCTCCCCCTAGGTGGGGTGTCTCCGCCTGTGTAGCGTCTTCTAAACTCGCCTCCGCGTCACGTTTCATCTCCCTAGCAAGTGCTTCTTTAGCCCTCCTATTATATTCGGCGAGTTTCTTACCAGCAGCGACTTTTTTAGGATCTTTCTCCTTGCTTTTTGTCGGTTGTGGGTTCCTAGTAATCTGTTCAACCTCTTGATTTTCGTCAGACATTTCTTATTTCGATTTACAATAAGAAACATAATCTTTAAATGACGTCTTAGTAGTTTGCTCAAGAGCTTGCTTAGTTGTGCTCAAGAGTCTGCTCAGTTGTGCTCAAGAGTTTGCTCAGTTGTGCTTAAGAGTTTGCTCAGTTGTGCTCAAGAGCTTGCTCAGTTGTGCTTGGAACTTCTTGAAGTTTGTTGGAAGTCTCCTGTGAAGGTGTTAGTTTAACATGCTTAGCGACCCGAAAGAGGGCACTAGCAAGTGCCACCATCCTTCCTCCCTTCAATACCAAGAGACCTGCAAAGTTTGACAATTCGCGTTTAACCAACTCGTCGTTCTGTAAGTCTTTGCTAAGCGCTTCGGTGTCATCTACAGGAACCACGTAGGAAATGACTTGAGACACTACTTGAAGTGCTGATTCTACTAATCCATCAGTAACTTGCTTGCCTAAGACAGTCTGGTAGCGGACAAAGTATTTCTCGACGTCTTTCGCCGAGAGCTTCTTGATATCACCAAGACTCATACCGACACCAAGAAATTCCTTTGTAGTCCCAAGAGATGCGAGAATAGCCAGCGATTCTCGTTTGACTTCAACATCGTCTTCGAGAGGCACACCCCCCGAACTCTCCTTAGACTTAGGCTCCTCTTCCATATAATCCTCAATGCTTGCCATCTTATTTTGTAAGTAGACCAAGATGTTTTTAAACCACTTCGAGGGGCCAGCCCCTAGAGCTCCCCAACTTTTCTCTAATCAGAGCTCACCGCGTGGCAGGAATCTCCAAATAACGTTGGAATGGATGTCGTAGGCAGAAACAGAGTCTGGAATACTTTTCAGTTTTCAGCAGTTCGACGAACTTTTTACGAGTCTCGACGTCTAAGTCACCCCCATAATCTTCAAACAGTGTTTTGGTGCCAATTTGAGATGGATTATGGAATGTAACCACACAGGCGACGTTATCACGGAAGGGCTTTGCTATGGATGTTAATTGTTGCGTCAATACCCACACTGATAACCCATCGTGTCTCCCTGAGAACGCTAGATCGATAAACTTGTTCGAGCGTTGCTTTAGATCTTTCGATACAGCACAGTCATCCAAAACGAGTAACGTATTTGTACCAGAAAATAGCACCGCACAATCTGTTAGTAACTCGTTAATCTCATCGGTGTTACTAGCATCCGGCGATAATACCAAGAAACGTTTATCTCCGTGAGCAAATCTACGATAGGACTTATTTTTCGCATAAGTCGGGCAAATCAACACAATGTATTCAAACACATGCCGGAACGGCCCTCGGAGCTGTTCCGTGAGGTACTTTGTCTTCCCACAATTAGTAGGTCCTGTGATAATACAATGAAAAGGAACTTTTCCCCGTAATTCTTCCATTCTTTTTGTATTATCACACAAGTCTTTTTTAATACATGATCGCTCTCAAATTCGAGTTCATAACCTCCATCAACGCGTCGGCTACTACAAACATGTAGCAGGTGATATTCCCCGTTCCTCCAACTTTTCGTTTCATTTCGAGTTTTACCCCGTCTCGCGTGTTGTTCAAGACCAGACCTCCTCCGTGAATGCTGTTATCTGGGTGTGCCCTCAAGTCGACCCACAGAGCAAACTTGTTATTAGCGTAAAAATCCTTTTGCTTAACACCCTCTCTACCGAAACGTTTCTTTACCGACTCCCAGAGGTCCGGCGGTGTCATCCCCTTGGAGTAGAGACGGTTTGGCATGCCATCCACATTAATGTTGATCGATGTGATGCTTGGATTGACAAACTTTTCGGAATCCCTTGCTCCTCCGGTGTAGCTCTCTGTGAACAGGCACAATATCCCTGTCATTGACCTCCTCGGCAGATTAATGTGCTCGTTTATGACACCATCATTAGGTTTGGAGATGGTGAACGTTTTGTGGAGAATGACGTTCTCGTAAAAGAATCCTCTACCAACCTGATAAGTCGACAACGCCTCACGGGCCAAGTATTCACTTGAGATGCAAGCATATTCCAACTCGAGGTTTGTGATTGTGTACGTTGGAGTCTTGACCGTGTCAGCATAAACTACGACGTCGGAAACTGGGGCTAGAGTAATTTCAAAGATTAGCGGATGAGGTAACGCCTTTGGATAAAAGACCCCATGCTCGCTGAGAATAGGATGGTCGAGTGGAATGCAGTACTTGGTGTTGTGAACTGTTGCAAGAGCTACTTCCTTAGCATCTGAGGTCACTTTATCACCTGCATTTGTCCTGAGCTTCCTCATGTTTTCAGAGGAAATACCTTGTTTTATTCTATCCCCACGATCTTCAGCTTGTAAGTATAAGTCGTGATAGGTTTGAAAGAGATCGTATCTTTGAGTATCCTGTAGTGTTTCTCCGCCGAAGAGAATCTTGAGTCTCGACACTAGGTTTCGACCAACGTTGTTGACGAGAGTATTATTCGCGTGTCCTGCGACGTCTAAGTCGAATAGTAAGGATACACTACCTGGAACAATCACTACATTTTCAGCAAGTTTTGGAATATTTATATAGAGGGTTTCTCCAGGACTTGCCGATGAGGGATTGAATGTAATCCGATTCAGCGACGATTCCGCTTTCAGGCCGAAGGGTTCCCGCGGGATCCTGTTTGGGTTGATTTTTTCTGATATCGCTTGTGCCATCTTTTATTTTAAGAAAAGAGAGATAATCTTTAAATGAGTAACGAAAGCAGGTTATCAAAAATATACTATTCCGCCGATGGATACTGGAAAGGGTATTCAGCTATTTCTAAGTTAGCTAGTGTCGCTAAAGTCAGTGAAGCCGAGGCTAAGAAGTGGCTTGAAAAACAGGCGTTGTGGCAGATCTACCTCCCAGCTCCAAAGTATGTCCCCAGACCGCATTGGACTGTGAATAAACCTAATCAGATTCACCAAGCCGATCTGTTGTTTATGCCCCACGATAACGTAGGCAGAAAAACCTACCGTTACGCGTTGGTTGTGATTGATATTGCCTCGAGATATAAAGATGCAGAAGCACTGACTACCAAGGATTCGAGTGGAATTGCTAAAGGGTTTGAAAAGATATACTCCAGAAAACTTAAATGGCCTCATACGGTGATTGTCGATCCGGGGACAGAATTTAGGGGGGAGGTAACGAAGATTATGAAAAAGAAGGGGGTCACCATCCAGCGAAGCGAGGCTGGGAACCATCGCGCACAGGCTTTTGTCGAACGCGCCAATAGAACGCTGGCGGAGAGGTTGTTTTCTCATCAGTATGCTCAAGAAATGATTAGCGATGATCGATCTAGAGTTTGGGTGAAACGATTGCCAGATGTTTTGAAAACTCTGAATAGTCAGCCTATAAGAATCACCGGCAAAGAGCCTGCAAAATCTATTGGTTTGAAAGAGGTTGATATCGATCCTCCAACGTATAAGCGGCCTGTTGGACTCGATGAAGTTAGACTACCACCAGGGGTTAGAGTTAGATATCTATTAGCTCCTGGAGAAGAGGAAGGAGGTGAACGCAGACGAGCCACAGATCCTATTTGGAGTTTAAAAGTGTTTGATCTATCACGTAGTGTTGTTTCGGTTGGGCAGCCTGTGTTGTATTACCTCTCTGAAGGTGCTCCAAGGAGGTCGTTCGTTAGGGAAGAACTTCAAGTCGTTCCTGAAGATACTGAGCTACCACCAGCCGCAGTTTTGAAATGACTGTGAGCGAAGGTGTGGATGCCATCGTCACAGATGATTCGCTTGTCATCCTCATGAGATAGAGCGACCTTGTTCACCGTTTCAGTGTAAACATCATGCTTATGACTTCTGATGACATTCATAAGTCTCATCTGAGGTTTCTTACCAAATAAGCAATCCTTGTAGTCATCGAAACCGATGCTCTTCTTGACGACTGCTCTCTTGACGCCCTTGCATTTCTTTTCTTCTTTACCTTCATCCATCTTGTATGAGTAAAGTTTGGCTCTCAGTCCTACAAATTCTGTAATTTGCTGGCCCCCAGCCTCATCTTTAAACATTCCGATGACTTTCTTGTTCACACCCACCTCAATACCAGATGGGTGACCCTTCGGAAAGTTGCTGGTGTCGAACATGGACCTCACATCCCCGCTGATGTCCTCGTAAAAGTCTTTCGTCTCGATCTCATACATCAGGCTGTCAGTATCAGTGAATAAGAGCTTTGCATCCTCACCGTACTTGGGCTTGACGAAGTTGTAGTGGAAATCGTACATGAGCGTCTTACTCAGGTCCAGAATGGACATGCCCAAGTAGACAGGCTTGTTGAAGATCAGCTTTGTCTTCTTCATGTGGATGGCGGCTAGATTCTCGCAAAAGATGGTGCGATGTTGATAGTTCGGCTTTGATATGAGCTTCTTGGCCTGCTTCTCGTCCGTCACCAACCGAATGTCCACCCTGTTCCTGATGTTCTCCATGGTTTTCCCGAAAACAGAGTTGTTCATTAACTTGAAAAAATCTTTCTCAAAATCGTTTGTCGCTTTTGCCCTAAGGTTGGTGTTTAGGTAAATAAAGGGTTTTAGCCACGCAGACTCTTCGAAGGCAATACCCCTGTGAATCTTGGTGACTTTTAGACCAAGACTTTCGTAAAGTTTCAGAGTCTCATGGTGGACGACGTACTTTGTTTTGTTGTTAAGGTTTGGGATCAACTTGTCTACTTTGCCAATCTTGATGCTCTCTGGGGCTAGCGGGTAGTCATTATGCAGGTCATGGAGATGGCGAGGATACTCCAAGTCAACCTCTAAGACGCACGGGTAGTCTCTCCAGCCTGTAAGCTCTTGGTCAGTCATCCATCTGAACCCGTGAGTGGGTAGAGGTTTACTCATCGCCCAGCCGTACAAGTTGTTTGCATCTAGGTAGGTAATGTACTTTGTCGGTAGGTTGGGATCGTACTCTCTCATGTAGGGGTTGTTTGCCTTACTATGTCTGGTGGATATCATGGAGACACCTCCGCGAATACCCTCCTCAAACATTAGTAACATATCGCAATCGGTCAGCAACTCCAACTCTACCCTTGTGATCTTTAGGGCTGCATCCCAAGCCAGTCCGGGTGCTGTGTAGTACCAGGCTGGGTCCAGACCGTAGTTCTCGAGACAGACATCTCTAAAGTTCTCGAAAACGTCTGCCAACAGGAGCACGTCCGACACAAGATAGAGATCGTGGTAATCCCTCATGGTCTTCATCTCAAAGGTCTCCCACACTTTTTGCGCGTGTTGGTAATCCCCCTCCGATATGTCTGTGTCGTTGAGTCTCGAGTAGAACTTCTCTCTAGGTGGAAGTTGGGTCACGTCTAGTTTGCCAAAGTCGCCGAACCAGTCGTATGGGAAGACGCCCTTTCTCAACAACAACCGTAATTGTTCTCCCTCATAGTAAGTCGTGAGGTTCTTGAAAGACTCTTTTGGTAGATTACTTACTAAACTGTCAAGGCTTGCCGACATGAACTTAAAACTGTCGATGAATCTGATATCGCGCTTGACATCAACCTGTTTGCCCTCTTTGTTCGTAAACCTGTCGACCACAACCTGTTTTGTGAAAGAGATATACTTCTCCTCGTTATTAGGTATGCAGTCTATTTTACCCTCCGACTCACCGAGGTTCTTGATAAACAGGTGTGAATCGTATCCAGACAGGTTGTGAAAGAGAACAGGAAAGAACTTTGGAATTTTGTGTTTTAGGTTGCATTCGTTGTGAGCAGCACCTCTGTACCTCCCTGTAAGGTGGCAATGATCTAAAACCTTGTCCCCTCCTAACTCACCCTCACAGATGTGGCAGTGAGTGGCATTGCTATAGTCAATTCTGTCCCTTTGTGTCATCTCCACCCTCTTAGAGAACCTGAACTTATCGTAAATCTCCTTAATGTCTGACTCTAAAGACTCTACGAACATCTGTGCGACATCCTCGGCAGGTCCTTGAAGCGTCTCCCGTACAAGCGTGGGTGGAAATATGCTGTCGTCAAAGCACTTGATTAGATAGCAAAAGCCGGATGGTTTGTGCTTCTGATATTGCTTAGTGAAGCTTTTACTCTCATCTGGGGAACACGTGTCTATGTTCTCTGTGAAGCACTCAAAGTCGGCATAGACGACAAAGGGAACCCGCATTTTTCTGTTAAAGCTCCTGAATTTTGTGTAGAGGGGGTTTCCGTCTATATCTCTTGGCATTTCAATCTTGACTTCCTCATTTTTAGAACAGTACTCAGAATGTCTCTCCAACGCTTTCTTACACCAAAACGAGTTCAGACACCTCGGACAAAATTCAGACGCGTGTTGGCGATCACCGATTTGAGAGGATAAAAGTCTACTCATGTTTTTGATCCAGCAGTAATGATTTGTCTCATCATCTGAGATGAGAAGTAAGTTGATCGTACGAGTGTCATGTCTCTTACTTATTCTTAGGGGATACACACTACCCTCGTACCCGTAGACGTTAACTGCGTGGGGGTTTTGCTTCTCAAACTCGTCGATCTGTTTCAGTGAGATGGGGAACTCTATTCCTGACCAGTTGAAGTTCTTAGAGCTCTCTGTCATTTGTTTGTTCAGTCTCTCAGGGTGTGTCTCCTTAGGATAGATAGCGGAGGTTACTGCCCACTTGAAACATTCGTGATCATTCTCGTTCTTAACATTGATGATCGCCTTCTTGGACGCTAACTCCGACGGTAACGGAATATAGGAAGATCCAGACAACGGCTTAAAAGGATCGATGTTGATATCAAAGTACTCCACTTGGTCAAACCTCCATCCGGAGCCTTGCTTCTGGAACTTCTCGACTAATCCGAGTAAATAATTTGCCATCGTATCGAACAAATCAGAGAGATCAGTCGACTCTGTCACAATCTCAGGCTTTTCTGTATGAAAATATCCTAGTTCTTCCTCGATCTTAGCTGTAGCCGAATCCTCTCTTATAAACCCGCAAGTAAAGATAAACTTCACTTTGATAGGCTTCTTTTGTCGACCGATGAGTTCAAGGACTTTCGGTTTGATGCTGGCGATGAATGTCTTGGGGTCGTAACCTTTCTGTCCGGCTATCCCGTGGGTTTTAAGATACCCCTTCAACGCTGTCTGTTGTTCCTTGGGTGTGAAGCGATCTTCCGCTTCCTCGTGTAAACGTTTAATCCTCTCCTTCAGACGTTTGACCCGTTTATCTACAGCCTCTTTGGCGGTCTTTTTTATGGGCTCAGGGACATAAGATAGTATCCAATCCGCAAACTTGTCTAACTCGCTCTTGATCGAGTTGGCCGCCCTGTTTGCAAAATGCTTGAGTGATTGGACGTGGGAACTCCGTGTGGGTTGGGAGGGTTTGAGAATGGGGACATTAATCTCAGGTATCGGGCCGTCGAGAATACTCTCCGACGTGTTGGACGGGGTAATGCGGGGTGGCCGTGGCAGCCCTTTGAGAAGTTTGGGTAAAGGGACCCGTCGGGGTGGTGGTGGTGGTGACGTGCTGGTCAGCGCCCCGACGAGCTCGTCTCTCCGCATCCAGTAATACCTTGGGATACCCCGCTCCTTGGCGAGGGCTTTCAGATATTTCACCTTCAGGTTCTCCATTTCTATCAAACCAGTCATGTCTTTAAACCACTTTTCAAAAGCTTTTTTAGATGTGAAGCCGAGAGGCTATCCCCTCGAGCTCCCCCTAAGTGCGACACGTGACAAAATGATTGACAGGTTTTTGACAAAATGATTGACAGGTGGGCTTGGCTATCACGTGACAAAATGATTGACAGGTGGGCGTGGCCGTCACGCGACAAAATGATCGACAGGTTTTTGACAAAGTGATTGACAGGTGGGCTTGGCTATCACGTGACAAAGTGATTGACAGGTGGGCTTGGCTATCACGTGACAAAGTGATTGACAGGTGGGCGTGGTCGTGTTCGTGTGTGCAAGGAGTCTTGGGCAAACTCGCGTATGCGCAGGTCGCGAGGCTTGGCGGAGGGGTGCGGAGACTTTTGCGCCATTTTGGAATAAAATTTGGGGTGATCAAAAACTTGTCCCAGAATCGGCAAAACCCTACTACTACTAGAAATAAAACCAAAAGTGATTTTTAATTCATTTCAATGAATGATTGGTCAAATTCTTACAGAGATGAGTAAACTCCAGCTTTCTTTGGAGAAAGAAATATAGAACTGGTTTCCTAAAACCTTAAATAAATTGAGATCTGGTCTCTAAAAACCCTAAGTATTGGCAATTTGTGAAAAACAACATATATTTGATAAACACTTGAAATTTAAATCGACTATTTTGGAATTCTGCTTTGATTTTAAAAAAAGGTGCACATACATATTAGGACCTAGGATCTGTTATTACCTAAAAAATATGCGTTGTTTTTATACCAACGAAAATATTTTCAATAACCCTGGGTACCTCAATGTTTTTTACAAACCTTAAAAAAATGTTGTTTTTTTCTAAAGTCACAATATAATGTGGTACAAAAGTAAAATTCAGGTTTCATAGAAAGCCAATACAGCTTTTTTGTAGAGGAGCAATTTGCTCAAAAGCAATGGTTTTTTCCCTCTGCAGCTTCTCCTATAAAAGCTCTTTCAACCTCTGGCTCATCAGATCATAGAGCTTTATGAGACAGCAAAGTTCATATCTTCTTTTACTGTAATGGGTATCTTTTTAGAAAATTTTAGTTGGGACTATTTTTATTTTTAAGTTTTATGAATTAGGTTTTTGTGGCATAATATTTGTATCCTATTTTTAGTTTTGGGTTTTATGAATTAGGTTTTTGTGGTATAATATTTGTATTGTAAGGAAATTACCAGTTTTTTCTTAAATGCTTTTCTTCAAACTTCTTCAGGTTAATCTCAGTCAGAGATTCTGAAATCAAGCTGAGACACAAGCTGCTGGCTAAGAGGCATGACCCAGGGCAGGATGTACATATAAGGCATTGGTA
The DNA here is from genome assembly GCF_932526225.1 of Nematostella vectensis. Classification (NCBI taxonomy): domain Eukaryota; kingdom Metazoa; phylum Cnidaria; class Anthozoa; order Actiniaria; family Edwardsiidae; genus Nematostella; species Nematostella vectensis. The sequence continues at coordinate 4,450,846 of NC_064041.1, read as the reverse complement.
CTTAATGTAGGTCACCAAAAATAAACACATATAAAGTAACAAAAAGTAAGATAATATTTTAATGGAAAAATTGTTCTAAAAAAATGAACCAGAGTTATTAAGTAGAAAAACCTAGTTTCCCTTCCAAGTTAGCCTGAGGCTATTTAGGTTCATAAATAGTCTCTTGCAATTACAATGACTCATGGTAAAGTGATTGAGGAAGTAAGTTAATCGTAAAAAACAAAAACAGGTCTCCTATATGATCCCTTAAGATCTAGAACTAGATCTAGAAGATTTAAAACTATTTAGAAATCAATTTTCCTATTTCAACCTATTTCAAATTATAGGCTAAATAGATGCTTATAAAAAGGATTCTAATTTGATAATTTTAGGATAACAGGTTCATTCTAGGTTCTTATCTGTGGTTCTTAACTGTATAATAAAATAATGTACTCAGATTTTTTCAAATATGTTGGAGTGCTTTTAATCCACCTTTAGCAAAGTTACATTCTAAAGCACAAGAGAGAAGGTTAATAAAGATATTTTTTCAATATTTGAATTGCTTTCTTTAAAACTTACATAAGAGAAAGAAAATGATAAAGCCCTATCTTTGCAAGTTAAGTAAAGTAATATAAAAAAAGTAAAAGGAATTGGGACAGTACAGGCAGGGAATGAGTACTTTTACCTCAAACCCACTATGATAGTGTGATCTGCTGATATACTTATTAATGTATAGAAATTTCATATGTATTTGTTTATTGTTTTTAATTTTGAAGAGAATAAAATAGCACCCAGTTTTTTGTGAGGAACTTTGACCTCCCTTCACACCTGAAAGCCTTCCCTGTAATCAAAGCATAAATTTATTTTGCTAATTTTGCTGTATCAGTTGTCTATCAAGTATAGTTTAGTTAATGATATCTTCAGTAATGTCAATAAATACTTTTTTACCTAAAACAAAAAACATATTTGTTCTAGGTATTCCCTATGAGGATTGGGAGGACACCTTTTAATAATAATTGCAGTATTTATAGAACATGCAATCTTTATATGTTTTACATATGGTGCCTTTTTGTGGGTGGTGGAACATGATGCATAATGAAAGTGGAGGGGAGGGAGGTTCTACATAAGTTTATGCTGAAAAAAGTAATGCTCGCTCCGCTTTTAGGCAGTACCTAAATCTATATATTACATTTACTGCATTTTGGCCCCTGGCTACGCCCTGACTTGGTGATTATTTTATCCACAAGACTATTAATTATGAGAATTATGGGTCTGTTTTAAAAACTGTCCTCAAAAGCGAAATGTTCCTGTTAAGCCTCTTTCCTTAGATTTTTTCACGGCGACTTAAAATCATTACAAGGCGTCCTAAAGAAGAGCTGAAATGAAATTCGTAAACGTTTGCGTATTTGCCACTCTCTTTCTCCGTTGTTTATCACTTTTTTAACCTTTTCAGGCTCAGCCCTACCATGGTAACGGATCAGAATGCGAAGACCCCCTCCCCTAAGAGTTTATTAGCGGACAGTCCCTCACCTAGTACTGTGGATCCACGGTTCATATCGCCCAGCGGCAACTACTCGGTGTCCCGGATGTACGACACATATTACGGGAAGAAGCCCTCGTTTGGAGGAACTGGCTGGAACATATTCGGGGTATCAGGCTCGACTAGCAACAACTCTCTGAGTAAACCGCAGCCGAGGACATTTCCGTTCTGATAGCGATAGGGTCCTTGGACATGTCCGAACTAATAGGACTAGGGTCAGTGGACATGTCCGAACTTATAAGGGTAGGGTCCGTGGACTTGTCTGAACTGATAGTGGTTGGGTCCGAGGACATTTCCTTACTGATAGGGGTAGGGTCCGTGGACATGTCCGGACTAATAGAAGTAGGGTACGTGGACATGTCCAAACTGATAGGGGAAGGGGCCGAGGAGATTTCCTTACTGATAGGGGTAGGGTCCGAGGACATGTCCGAACAGATAGTAGTAGGGTCCGAGGACATGTCCGAACAGATAGGGGTAGGGTCCGTGGACATTTCCCTACCTCTTGCCAGTGATATACAGTCGAGTGCCGGACACTAGTTGAAATTATAAAAACATATGTTAAGGGGGTGTTTTTATTTTAAAAGCGAACAGAAAATGTGTGCATACTTAGTCCATCCGTACCCAATAAGCTTGGTGACCCAAACACGTATCTCCACGGTAACCCCTGCACCCTATCCTGTGAAAAAAAAAAACAGTAATTGGAGGTAGCATGAAACACTGGAAATACAAATTCCTCTGTGATGGTCTGTATCATGTTGGCTAATGATAAACGTTTTTCTGTATAAAAGGCGTGAACGGTTTAGGTTTTTTTTCCAAACTATTTTGGTGGTGGATCCAGGAATTTTCAAAGGGTGGCTCAATTTGTGCAAACTATGCCAAAGTCTTCCGCAAGCGTTTGATTGATGAAACCTCAATCCATAACTAATAACGTCTTAGATCTAGCTTAGTAGCCTTTCTTTTTATGTTTTTATTCCGTTCCAAATCCAAAGAATGCAAATAGACCATTTCGATTGTTCTATGTTCATGAAAAGAACAGCGTTTGTCCTAGGCCTTAGCCTCTTTTTTCGAGTCACGTTCAGTTTTCAAATACTAAAATACAGGATTCCTAAAAACGATTACGAACCAGGTGACGCACTGTACCGATCTTTTGAGCTCCTAGAGAGGGTGTGTGCAAACTAATAGAGGCTGTTGTGCATACCACAGGTGGCCCAAGCTTCGTATTCGTGCCTAAATTGATATTACGGTAAAAATTTTACGAAACACAAAAAAGCGAAAAATAAAGAAATACTTGCCGAAAAGAAAAATGAAGTTTAGTATTGCGTTTTTGTTCACGTTTTGTGTGTTCTCTGGCCATATTAAAGCGTCTTTAGTGTTTTTGAAGAATCCCAATTCAAATAATGTTCGGGACGGAGAGATCAATTTAGGCACAATACGGAGCTTGGGTTACTTTTTTCGCCGAATGGTATTTAAAATCGCGCGCTTTCTTTTCCGGGGACGGAAAAATCAAGCGCTCCGGCTTTGAGTCTTGCAGCAATGACTAGAATTCCGACAGAGCGAGAAATTCGCACACAATTGACTTGTCAGTATTGTCTGAATGATGTTGAAAACTTGTTGACAACAATACAATGGCCTTCGACAGTAAGATAATATTTTAATTGTTTTACATTTAATGGTGTTGATTTGCCAGTGACATCTAGTACGAAAGCATTTCAAAATGTCTCGTGTCAGTGTGAATTTTCTAACAAAGTTAGACAATGAACGCGAGGGTTCTATGGAATTTAGGACACTCGTTAACAAAAATTGTTGTTAATTCGTGCCTTTAATCCCATAGAAACCTCGCGTCCAGTATCTAACCCTTACTTAGCCGTCCCAAAAATGCGCGTCCTTTCTCAAATGGTACTTGAGAATCGGGATTTGGTCACCAGTTCTCGTCTTATACTCATTAACGAAGGAAGGAAAACTAGGCTTGCCGTCGGTAGAAGTAGGTTTTAGTACGTTTTAAAATTTTGACTGCAAAAAAGGTTGGAATGCTGTCAATTATAATAATCACGTGTGTAGCTTGACATGCGCACTAGCAGTGTAACAAGTTAGTGTGTGACATCGGTAGCCGTAGCAACATTGTAACAAACCGACACACCCATGAGGGGTAGTTCGTTCCTCGGACTCCCATTGGCTAAGTCCTTATCAGAACGTGCCTAAAAGCTTTTCATGGCTGTCAGCCTCAGATTTACTAATGCCTAGTGCACACTAGCGACATATCGACATAACGACATTGGCGCGCGCACTCTTATCTTCGACATAACGACATAAGAGAAAAAACATGTTTTTTCTTTTATCTCATTATGTCCATGTCGTGTCGGGCTAAACATAGTGCGCGCGCCCATGTCGTTATGTTGTTATGTTGCTAGTGTGCACTAGGCATAAGGGATGCCGTCTCAGGAGCATATAAAAAGCGGTACGGTGTGCATGAAGAGACACGATTATATATATGTAGATAACATGATTTGATGCTGTCGTTCCTCTTTTGGAAACACCTTATAAAGCCTTTAGCTTGTAACAGCGAACAAGTTAAACCGGTACCTCCCCCAGCCAAGTGGGTCATAGTCGCCATAGAAAGGTGACAGACAAATGAACCACTAACCTTAAAAACAACTGTTACAGCACTGTCTCACCCACAAACATGCCGGGTCCCCCGTTAAATGGCATGTGCTTTACATACTGATCAACAATATGGTGAATTTACAAGAAGTCAACACAAATCTTTGTTATGCTGGCCCTGATTAAAGGGGAAAACATGTGCCTGAAACGCGAATTACCGATGTGCAACAGATGTGCTTATTATGTATTTGACCAGAATTTGACATTTGTCGGTGATGATTATAATTCTTTAGCTGCGTACAGCAGCATTCATTATTTTTTTAACGAATGCCCGTACGAGAAAGTGCACATTTCTGTGTTCTTTTGTTCTGAGACAATAATGAAATTCCTTGAAGAGTATTGTCTCCTGAAAAACAGGCTCCACTGGAAATAAGCTCGACTCTTACAAGCACCAGAGTTATTTAATTAATTCAATTCAAGTTCGGTTCGAAGTATGCCATAAAGCGGCGGTGAAGACAGTGCTGCAAAACGCAAGACTAGTTCCAGTACCCGCGCGGTTAAACCAGCCTTTTTGTTTTGAAATGGCGGCATTTTACCGGCGAACTGTCACATTTTGGCGAATGCTAAGAAAACTAGACCAAACATAAGGCTATAATTTTCTTTATGACTCCCTCATTATCACACAAATCTGTCATTTTTGTACAGTATGGTTTTAATGCTGTACAGTTAGTCAAAACAGCAACTGAAGTCAGCCTTTCGTACCTTTACTCGAACGATTCAACACTACGATTGTGCTTGTTTTCGCCAGAGCACGCGCATGCGCATACGTTATTCAGCACTGTCGGCGGTGAGCGGGCATTACACACCCTTCTTTTCTTCGTCCGCGCGCATTAGTAATCCCGAAAAAGAAAACTAATAAGGAAGCCTGTAGGTAGGCAGTAAGCTGGTCAACCCAACTCGCTGTGTTTGGTTGGTGAGCGCCTACCGTGCAGGCCCGTACCCAGGGGGGTGTGCAGGGGGTGCAAACGCGCACCCCTCCCCCACCCCCCAACGGCCAAAGGTCCAATTTCGGTTCTCAATAGACGTGCTAGTAGACAAAACTATAAAGCATGAGCTAGATCACTCTGGTATGTAGCCAAATCCGACAATAAACGTCTCGTGGGAATACTGCTAAGGCATAAAAAACGGATTTCGCACCCCCGCAAGAAAAAACCCTGGGTACGGGCCTGCCGTGGTAAGGGCTTTGTTTATCAAGCCAATGGACCGGGGTTCAATCCCAGGTAGCATCACCTTGAGAATTTTTTAGGGGTGTAAAAAAAAACTCTTACCACCCGTCTTCTCGGGTAAGGAAGTTTGGCCGGAGGTCCTGACTCCTTAAAGGGGCAGTCGCACCGGTAGCAGTATTTTCCAAGAATGCTACCACCGTCACCAAACCAGCACAGAGGAAAACTACTGAACACAGACTATCTAAAAGCTGTTTGATTGTCTTCTTGTGAGTAAATTCGGCGCGATGCAAACGGATTTCACATCTACACACTATTTCAGACGTCTATTTCACTCTCAGGAAAGGACGATTCCACGGTGTATTTTCACTTTGAAACGAACGTGCTACTGCCACTTTAACACACTGCACTAACCTGTATTAGGGGGTGGATAAGAACCGCTGGGGACCCTGGCCCGTGGTACAATCTTCAGTGACAATGCTTACGCCTAGTGCACACTAGCAACATAACAACATAACGACATGGTCGCGCGCACTATGTTTAGCCCGACATAACGACATGGACATAATGACATAAAAGAAAAAAACATGCTTTTTTCTCTAATGTCGTCATGTCATGTCGTTAGGTCGAAGATAAGAGTGCGCGCGCCCATGTCGTTATGTTGATATGTCGCAAGTGTGCACAAGGCATTACACACAACCAACGCTCACGATTGTTAACTGCGTGGAGCAGTCCGTATTTCTCTTGACGGGTTGTCAATTAAGAAATTTAAAGCGCAAGAAGGCATGTCTACATAGACATAAAATGCATTTTAATATCGAAGCCTGATTATGCTCATCCTCTGGAACGTATAGTTTTTCCTGTCTTATACTGTTATACTTACAAAGATAGAAAAGACTCCCGTTTCCTAGGATGGAGTGTGCTAAGCAATGGCATTGACTTGTTTTTTGACTTGTGTTTTTTTGTACTTTGAGTACGCTGTCACTGTGTGAGCATTGGTTTAATTTTAGGAACCATTATGTTAAAGGTATTCAGTAATTGCGGTGTTATAATAACACGAGGATACTGATGACATTCTTATTTTGATATTATTCCAGGCTTTCCTCCAACGTTCCCGACAAAAGCACACGTTCTCCATAAGTATTTGTTTGAAGAAAAACGAACTTTGCTCCTTAAACATTACATCTAAAAATGGGGCTGACTTGCACAAACTTACACTCCAAGAAAGTTGACGCTTCCGATCTGCTACGAAGGATCTGATTGGTTGAGAATCGCTTAAGCAAAGACAAAGGCGTAAAGTGACAGTAGCCGAAAAATCACGATTGTTTAGACGAGCAAAACATGCTTTGCACGGCTACCAAGGCCGATAAAAACCAAAGTGTATGAGAAGCAGCCTTCGCTGGATCTATGTTCTGTAACAAATTAGAGGGATGGGTAGAAATTCTAGGTATGTAACCACAAAATTATAATCTACCCCTATCTTTTGATCCTTGATTTTATTTACAAAACTTCTAAGAAATTTATGTTTTGTTAGAGAAAGATCAAGAAACCTGGTCACCGAAGTTCTGCGTTGTTGATCAAGCAAGAAATGCTATTCAGCTGTTTCAAGATGAGCAGGTGAGGGAACGCAATAATAACTTCGTGAGATGAAATTCGATATCATTGGTATCTATCTGGTTGTTTTTTTCTCAACAGCGCTACTTTGAATATGTCGATGCCTTCTTTATAAAAACTGAGTTTGTAAGGCCAAAGGAGACATGGGAATCCAAACAGCAAGGTAGGAAAGTGATATTTATCTATTTGTGTTTCTTGATAGCAAATGTTCCCAAGATCTAGCGCATCTGTTCATCCCTGTTTCTCTGTTTGATCTTTGTTTGGGTTTGACTGACTTTAGCTGTTGTTTATTGTGTTGGCATGCTGTGCAGGGCCGGCAACTTATGTGATAATGGATCAAACAAACCGTTGACATTAGTGCAAATCACTTAGCGAACAAATTCATTACGGACAAAAACACAGAGGGATAGCTTATAAACAAATGATTGGGCCGGCTTTTTTAATTATCCGCTTTGGCGATGAGATTGTTTTTTCGAGGACACTTTTGTTGTTGTTACTATATATTTTTCATATCGCCTCTACAGCATCTCTTCTATCTAAAACTTCTAAAACGTTTTATCTGTGCACAAAAAAACTGTCTCCCGAGCGTCTGACTGTCCTTTTTTCAAGTCAGATTCAAATTATGCCTAATGTTACTCTTATTTATTTTTTACTTTAAAAGAACAAGCTATTTCAAATCATATATTTTTAAGCAATAGCAGGAGAAAACAGTATTCCCGTACCTGATGCAGCCTAATGTTTTGCCGTATCTGATGTCTCGCTGCCACCATTGTCCGTGAATCACCGTCGGCCTTCCGTCGGCCTATCATCTTATAAGGACGCCGCTAATCCCTTCACTATCGTGTACTATTGTGTCATAATTGTAGTTTCAAAAGGCGTTATACTTCAGCAAGCTTATGCTGGATCGGAACCCTCTTAAATTCTTAAAGCTACTTGGTTAACCTTCTCCGAACTTTATTTATTACCTAATTACCTTATCACATTTGCGCAATTTTCAAAGGCAAATATTGGTCTTACCAAAGAGACAAGATTTCTGAATATGATATCGATTTCCTTTCTGTTTATCAAAATACAAGTGTAACAAAACAAACACCATTTAGAGTTTCGCTCTAAGTTTTCTCTTGTTTTGCAAGGCTCTTTTTCCTGCCACTTCACGAAAATTTGAGGATTTTTAAGTGTCGCAAAAATTTAAAGACGAACGGTCTGACAGCACATGAGAGTGACCAGGTGACATTAAGGCCGGACGGACAGCCAATACCAGAGACGGACGGAAGAAAAACCAATGTCGACGCGTTTACCGAATCTACCCGACCGTCGGAGTCGGTTCAAATTTGCTGGACGTATTTTAAGAGCGCCGTTAAAGGGTTAATGTCACGTGTTTTTCGTGGGCCACGGCTTACTTATCTTTCTATTCATCTCATCTTACTCAGAAGCAGCAAAGACAAAGCGGCGCAGCCAGAGTCTCATCCCAGGTGGCTCAAGTCCTTTGCTAGGACACAGGTTAATGGTGAGTCCTTTGCTAGGACACAGGTTAATGGTGAGTCCTTTGCTAGGACACAGGTTAATGGTGAGTCATTTGCTAGGACACAGGTTAATGGTGAGTCCTTTGCTAGGACACAGGTTAATGGTGAGTCCTTTGCTAGGACACAGGTTAATGGTGAGTCCTTTGCTAGGACACAGGTTAATGGTGAGTCCTTTGCTAGGACACAGGTTAATGGTGAGTCATTTGCTAGGACACAGGTTAATGGTGAGTCATTTGCTAGGACACAGGTTAATGGTGAGTCATTTGCTAGAACACAGGTTAATGGTGAGCCATTTGCTAGGACACAGGTTAATGGTGAGTCCTTTGCTAGGACACAGGTTAATGGTGAGTCATTTGATAGGACACAGGTTAATGGTGAGTTCTTTGCTAGGACACAGATTAATGGTGAGTCCTTTGCTAGGACACAGGTTAATGGTGAGTCCTTTGCTAGGACACAGTTTAATGGTGAGTGGTGTCAAGCTAATGGAGAGACAGGCGCGTACACAAGGGGGTGCGCCTGTGTCCCCCCCCCCCCCTGTGCCCCCCCTTGGCGCCCAAAAAATGGGTCATGTCTTACTTCAAATAGTATGATACCTATGACCCCCCCCCCCCCCCCCCCTCAGCCAATCCTGGGTACGCTCCTGCGAGTGGCGCCAAGCTAAACCTCAGATGCGCAAAAAGAGTGTTTTGGATTGTTCAGTCTTAGTGCCCCGCTATTAAATGTTTACCGCCCGACGATTTTATACCGCCTGTAAAATGTACACCGTCTTAAAATTGTATATCACCTATGTTTCTCCTTCAGGGTTTCTCGCGAAAGCTGGCAGCGGGTCTACGACAGTACCGGACCCGAAGTGTGTCGTCATTTGACGATGGTGATGACGAGCTTCAGGGGAGGTAAGGTGTTGAGGCAAACTAGCCTTGGGGGGCAGGGGTAGGGGTCAGTCGGGGAACATCATCTTGTTGATGATGATGTTGATGTTTTATTATTGGTACCATATAACTTTTGTTACATAGGTTGTTTTCAACCAATAAATTTCTATAATACGTAGACCCTCATTAAAGAGCGAGAAACTTGGGTATCAGGCATGGGTAAAACATGAAGACAAAATTTGCATTTAGGGAATACAAATAGAAGGAATAGAGGTTTGGTGGCGCCCTTGTGTGAATTTTTTAAGTGATCTTAAAGATCGATTAAAAGCTATTATTTTCCAATTAAATTTAAAGGATTCGAATGTTTTTTTCTTTTAAATTACAAAATATGGTATTGCATAAGCCATCATATGAAGATCTCGCGCACAGACTGGTCGAAAGCGAGAGAAAAGTGTGTCTGTAAAAGAGTCCACTCTTTTGGTTCTATGACAATCTTTTAAAAAAAACGTCCAGCCCCGAAGGGCCCATCCACACGTACTGTATCCTTTTTAATTTAATAACAGACACTTTATAGTCCATTTTTAAAAAGATTCGCGTTTTCACGCGTTTTCATTTAGAAACAAAGCGTCCACGCAAAAAGCTTTACAGCGCACGCGTACTACGGGTCACCTGAATTACATGGTCACACGTCATCTGTCAAAAGGTCCCGTTCTCCGTCCACACGGCACCAAAAAAGTATCGTTTTTAAATTGTTCCACTCTGGAGAGGGTTCTCAAATTGTCTCGTTTTCAGTCAGCATTTTCGCGGATACGTGTGGACGATACTTGTATCGGTAACAAAAACGTTGCGTTTTCAAATACGGATACGTGTGGACGATACTTGTATCCGTAACAAAAACGTTGCGTTTTCAAATACGGATACGTGTGGACGATACTTGTATCCGTAACAAAAACGTTGCGTTTTCAAATACGGATACGTGTGGACGATACTTGTATCCGTAACAAAAACGTTGCGTTTTCAAATGAAAACGGATACGTGTGGACAGGGCCTGAGATTTCATCAAATTTCAGCAAAATATTGTTTTATTAGAGTGGTGCGTTTAAGAATGCAGAATCAAATTGTGTTTATAATAACAACGTTAAATGCTATTGTAGTTGATCATTTATTGATTCTTTTGTATTACTTCATTGGAATGAAGAGAATTTTCCACCCTAAAATACTCCAAAAATAAGAACATCCCAGCCTTAACTGAACTGAAAATAAAACGTTCTCATAGAAATAAGGGACTATAGACTCTGGTTCCAATCCTTTTTTATTTTATAATAAAGCTAGCTTTTTTTTAACAATTTTATTAGTACCAAACCGTGCGTGGACACGGGACTCCGCTGTATTGCTCAGATGGCGCTACTGTAAACACAAAATATTGTTAATGGAACAGAAAATGGGTTTCTTTAAAACAAAAAATCTCGAACTGTGATTGGCTGTCGAAAGGTTTGTTTGAGGAATCAATTACTTGTCTTGAAATAACGATAATTTTTTGCCTTTAGTACAAATATATAATCTATTAAATATAGACCGTCGATTCTCCTGGTTGTGAAAGTGATTCGTTACACAAATTAGGTTCTCCGTCGACGTGAACGCCTGTCGGTTTATCATTGGGTAAACTAACGAGTCTAATTTATCGACCTGGGCAGTTCTGTACAAAACTCATTGGTAAAGTAAACACATCTCTTTTGTGATTAGACGATTCCTCATAGTGCATTTTGGCATGGTTCCGTCATCTAATTAAATATGATAATGTCTTAAAGACAAAGTGTGCCGCTATGTCGTGAGGACCAAGTGTTTGTTGATAGGTCCTTTGGGACCTCACTTCTTCCGTATGATAATTCAAGGGTTTTTTTTCACTCGCCGCTTGTCAGTTTGGTAGATGAATTAATCCCCATGTTTTCCTAAAATCGAATTCCTAGGAACTCGAGCAGAAAACGAAATAAGAGGTCTTCTTTGTGTGTTTTATCGCTTGTTGGTTAATCAAAGTGGAGCATTCGAGCGCAGAATTGCGTGTATCTTCGGCAAGTGATTAATGTGGAGGAATGCGTGATTAAGCAGTTGACTTTTGACACGACATGCTTTTGAGTCCAAGGAGTGTGTTCTCACACGACCAACAAGGGTAAGGGGCATAGCTGATAATAATAACATCACCTTTAACAGCCCTCTCGCCGTACTCGTCACAATATTTGAGTACTCTCTCTACGCTCTCTAGGCACTATATCTTTTTCTCTGGCCTTTTTAGGTGTTGGGTGTACTCTTTGTTTAATAAATGAAGAGTACTTGGCCAAGTTATGGATTTTAATGTCAACACATCTACCAAACCGTACTTGTTACGATGCTTAGGCACTCTATTTTTTAACAGAGGCTTCTACGAGAAAGACACTATTTATGCAGACGTTTTTACAGGTTTACTCTTTATTTGATGAGTGAAGTAATTGACAAATGTCGTATGGATTTTTAAGTCAAACATCTACCACACCGTACTGGTTAGGATGCTAAGGTACTCTACTCTACTCTATTTCTGCTAACAGACGTCATTGAAGGTGTACTTTTTGTTTGATAAGTAAAGTACTTGGCCCATTTATGGATTCTAATGTCAATACATTTAGCATACGTACTTCGTAAAATATATTTGAAGTATATGAGTACTTTAACACTCTTACGTCTTTTCCCTTCTTACAGGGGCGTTAAGGGTTATTTTCGTGATCCGTGAACGGCCTTTTTTGTTTATCGTGAATCGTGAAAAGAACAATAAATTTGAAAACCGTGATCTGTGATTGAAACCTTCGCCGTGATTCGTGAATGGCGAACTTTGAGCAGCGTGAATCGTGATCTATGCTCTTTAAAAATCGTGAATCGGGATTTCCGAGTAAAGATTGATCGTTTGTCGTCAGTTTATCAGTTTACCTTTGTGGAGTTTCAGTGGTAATGGAGAGCGAGAGAAAAGTATGGCCGCGCGGAGAATGGGTAGAAACTTACTTTGTTGTACAACTCATTGTAGAGAATTCAGTTTGAAGCATTTTTCATCCCAAAAAGGAACGTTGTATGAATAGGACATGGAATTAATTATATTATGCTTCAATATCAAATTTCATTGTAGTTACGAATATGTAGCGGCATGTGGTAGTTATAAGTTTTAAAGCAATATAATTATTGATATATATAGGGCCAGTGTCACTAAATATTGTTTTGTTATATTTTGAATATTCCTGACTCTCATCAACAAAAATTTTAACCTATACTTAAGGAATAGATTTGAGCAATTTTAGCTGTGAGATGGCTTCAAATTCACCATGATTCACGCGAATGTGATTCACTACTAAGATAAGTATCTATCTCATTTGCAAATATCTTTATAGCCTACGAAACAACGCGTCACGCAACTCCAAACGACGAATATTAATATTTCATAATATTTTCTGGCTACGCGCTCGTTATTATTATGACAAAATAATGGGGGTGTTGATGATGATCACAAGGTTGTTATCATCATCATCATCATCTTCGTCATCATAATCATCATGATCATAATTCTATCGTAATCATCGTTGCCTAATCAACCACCATCCAACATCGTTATCAATTTTATGAATATCATCTACATCAGTCATCACTATCATTTCATCATCATGATCACCACCACCACCACATCATCATCTTCATAACTATCATCGCTATCATCACCATCGTCATCATCATCTTATCGTGATGCTTAAGATAAGATGATGATGTGATGTTAATTACAATACTATAATAAGATGATACTGATAGGATGATGATGATGATGTGATTATGATAACGATGATGATGATAATGATGATTAGTAAGACAATAAGATGGTAAGTATGATAAGATTATCCTGCCGATCATGACGATCGTAAGATGATGATATGGATAATGAGGACTAGGATGTTGAGTTTGATGATGGTGAATGTTCCTGATCAATAAACATTTTTTTCTCCAGGTCCTTGTCACATGGTCACTTGCTCATTTCACGATCACAGGAATCACTTTTCCAGAACAGATCAACCGACAATCCCCAGCACACTGAGACAATGGTATGTACCTTCCCCAACCCCCTTTCCCTCCAGCACTCCCAGACAATGGCATTTACCTAGCCCCCTAGAACATAGAGCCTACCCCACCCCCAGCACTCCCAGACAATGGCATTTACCTAGCCCCCTAGAACATAGAGCCAGTAGCATTTACCTACCCCCCTACCAGCCCCCCCCCCCCCCCCCCAACACTCTCAGACAATGGTAAATAAAACCCCACCCCCTGGCATGGGTAGGTCCATGCCATTGTCTGTAAGTGCTGGGGGTGGGGTAGGTCCATGCCATTGTCTGTAAGTGCTGGGGGTGGGGTAGGTCCATGCCATTGTCTGTAAGTGCTGGGGGTGCTGGGGGTGCACTTACAGACAATGGTATGTACCTACCCCACCCCCAGCACTTACAGACAATGGTATGTACTTACACCACCCCTAGCACTTACAGACAATGGCATGGACCCACCCCACCCCCAGCACTTACAGACAATGGTATGTAACTACCCCACCCCCAGCACTTACAGACAATGGTATGTACTTACACCACCCCTAGCACTTACAGACAATGGTATGGACCTACCCCACCCCCAGCACTTACAGACAATTGTATGGACCTACCCCACCCCCAGCACTTACAGACAATGGCATGTACCTATCCCACCCCCAGCACTTACAGACAATGGTATGTACTTACCCCACCCCCAGCACTTACAGACAATGGTATGTACTTACCCCACCCCCAGCACTTAAAGACAATTGTATGTACCTACCTCACCCCCAGCACTTACAGAAAATGGTATGTACCTACCCCACCCCCAGCACTTACAGACAATGGTATATCGCTACCTCCAGTCCATCCCCTAGCACTCATACAGAGAATGGTATGTAACTATATCCCCCCCCCCCCCCCCCCCATTGCACTTGCAAACCATGCACCATGCACCCAGCCTATTAGTATCAAAACCAAAAAATCTGATATCGTAGCGTGCAATGGCATATTGGATTAAAAAAAGGATATATATTTCGAAATTTATCCGGTGCTGCGTATAGTAATAATATCGAAATGCATTTTTATAAACCATTTACCGACCATCCACTCCCTACCCCAACGTGTCATGGGCTGAATAAAAAACAAATTTGTTCCGAGAATACTAGAATCAAACCTTATTGCTATATCTCGATATACCCATTAGGCAAAGAAGTCTCATTTCTGCAAGTTCCTGATGAGTCAAGCGGATACGATAAGCCCCTTTATGAAAGAGTTTGTAATAATCTGTTCTTTGTACCTTTTTGAATGCCCATGTGTACAGTTAATCGAGTTTAGAACCCGTTATCAACTGAGCGTAACGTTTGTGCCGGCCCATTCACAACTTTGTATAGACTTCCTTTGCTTCACGGGCGACCAATTAGCGCTCAGGACAATAGACTGATTAGCATAACCGGTAGCCTCTAAATACAACCAACAGTTCACAGCTAGGAATCTACTGATAAGCGATTTCTATCACTGATGCTTGTAGTTTGGGTTCTCGCGGTTGCGAAATTAAAGTTATGGAATTCCGGCAACATTAGTGGAGGGAATATTGCTAAGTTGAGATGAGTTTTATACGGAAGAATCGCCTACTACCCGTGCGAAGGTTTAGTACTAGGCGAGCGAGCGCCCAGTATGACTCAAAGAAAACTGGGGTAAGTCTGAATCCTTTCAATCACTCAAAGAATTATCTAATTTGAGAGGTTTTGATAGAGTATGAGTTCTACTAGGCTATGTAATGTCGCTTGTATATGCCTTTTAGGGATCCGCACGTAAAGTTCAAGTTATGAACAATCAAAACATGGGTGTTTTACGAGAATTAGTAACCTATGCCCTTGTCAAACGATTATCAAACACATGACTTCTTACCTCTATATATAATTCTTCTATTTCGTGTAATATCTAATGTAATATCTGTGTCCGGGTTCTAAATTATTCAGTCGTTGCTCTTTCCACCAAAACAAGCCAATATCGAAAGCAATGTGGCTATTTTATTATTTTATGTTTTGGTCCCGCGATGCCATACTATTATGTCACTGTGTTTGTAAAGAAATTTAATTTCACTATGAAAACAAACAAGAGTATTTTTACTCGGGTAAATACCTGGTTCTATTGAGGTATTTTAACGGAAAGACGGTTAATCTAGTGTTTAAGTGGAAATAATTCCAGAAACATTCCGATACAAATATTGGGAGTTTGGGGAGTAAAGATTGAATAAAGAGAAAGTATAGTTGCAGCACTGTCGTTTGGTATTTCATTTTTGAGATTGTAAGCTAATCCAATTCCCTAAGTATACGAGATTACACGTGAATTACGTCAAATCCCATGCCGGGCTTGAGGCTTTCTATACTGTTATGATTCAACAGGCTTCGAAGATAGCACGCATGGAATTTTTAGGTAAATATTATAATATTTTCAAAGTGGCATAGTATTTGAATATAGTTTTTTCAATTTTGTTCTCTTTCAAAAATCTTTAGCTAGAAGTCAGTATATAAGGATGGACAACCATGGCTTCCTGAATTCCAAACTCAAGCTGTGCTGTCGTAGGAGTGGCTTATTATATCTGACTACAATGTTATGAATGAATGATGAACGAGTCTTGATAAATCCCTTGAAGTTACATAAACAATCCTACAAAACTGGTGGAGTGTTTTCGTTATTTCACTAAAAGCTCTTTGTTGTATCACGCAATGTTTGCGTCATTTAGAGCGTGACGTACGATCTTGTGTATCTAGTTGCTTTTTATAAATTAAAGAGTCTCATTCAGCCGCAATTTTGGAATCCTAGCAAAGGACCAAGTTTGAAAGAAGCATCCACTTTTATTGGCTCAATTTAGGACGCTGTTGCTATATTTTCGATTTACTTTTGTAAATAAACCATAGGATTTTATTTTTAGGTGGTTATTTTGGGATTCCAATTGTTTAACGACACTACCAAAGGTGCGTCCGTCAAGGGCTCTTTTACCTTGTTGCAAAACACAACGTCGCGCAAGGAAAAAAAGTTTGCTTGTTAACAGACTAATTAAAGAACTTTGATTATTGCGAGATTTTTATCTCGTAAAGACAGAAGAACTCGTACATAAAAAAAAAACGTTCAGTGTCAAAACTTCCACAAAGGAACTTCATCAGTGTACAGGCGGCAACCTTTTTTTCAGAATGGATAGATACTATAAGAAGTTGGGATAGGATGGGAAAAATATTAGCTTTTCTCACGGTCTCTCTCTCTCTCTCTCTCTCTCTCTCTCTCTCTCTCTCTCTCTCTCTCTCTCTCTCTCTCTCTCTCTCTCTCTCTCTCTCTCTCTCTCTCTCTCTCTCTTTGCCTTATATGATCTCTCTCTCTCTCTCTTTGCCTTATATGATCTCTCTCTCTCTCTCTCTCTTTGCCATATATGATCTCTCTCTCTCTCTCTTCGCCTTATATGATCTCTCTCTCTCTCTCTCTTTGCCTTATATGGGGCACCGTATTGCGTTACTAAATACCTCTATGGAGGCGCGCTTTCAGGTGCGTGCATGCCCCAAGAAGTCTCGATATCGGATATCGATTTCTTGTCACCCATATAGAGGTCCTTCAAGTCCTAGCGTGACGCGTTTCTTGCGTGACGCACCGCATTGCGTTACTTAATGCTACTATGGGACGCGCATTCATTTGCGTACGTGCCCGTTATCCGAGAAGCCGCCATATCGATTTCGTGTCACCCATGGTGAGGGCCTTGGATTTCTAGCGTATAAACAAACTGCTAATAAAATTCACACCGCTTGCGCCTTGGAATTCGCTTTCTCCGCATTTTCGTGTTATGTATCGGAAATGTTATGCATCCGAAAGGTGGAGACAAAGGCATCAAATATGAAAAAGGTTAGAGAACCTGGAATAAACACATACTACATACATAATAACATATTGTTTTTTTAAAGGTAAATTTGCTTTTTTTTTTATATATCTACATGACTCAACATCATTTCTCCGTCATTTTTTTTTTTCTGCTGACTCTAAGCGGACATGAGTACTATATTACTAGATTTGCTACCAGGCCATCCCGTTTTATGGAAATTGAGAATCTTCAATACGCAGGTTCTCATGCTTTTATCTTACAAATCAATATCGTGAAAATACGGTATGAAGCGTGTGTTGAGAATTTGTTTGTCGCAGGACATGAACTACGATATTACGATGGTTATATAAATACCGCAGGACATAAATTACGATATTACGATGGTGATATAAATACCGCAGGACATGAATTACGATATTACGATGGTGATAACAATATCACAGGACATGGATTACGATATTACGATGATGATATGAGGACATGAATTATGATATAACGATGGTGATATAAATACCGCAGGACATTAATTACGATATTACGATGGTGATAATAATATCCAGGACATTGATTACGATATTACGATGGTGATATGAGGACATAAATTGCGATATTACGATTGTGATGGTAATATCGCAGGACATGAGCCACTATATAAAGAATGTGATGATAATATCGCAGGACATGGATTACGATATAACGATAGTGATATGAGTACATTAATTACGATATTACAATGGTGATATGAATATCGCAGGGCATGAATTACAATATTACGATAGCGATATGAATATCGCAGGATATTATTAACGATTACGGTGCTGGAATAAATGTCGTAGGAGTCGATACATACGATGGCCTGATACGTTTGTTATTGTAGTCAAACCACGATGTTACGATATTATTGCGTCTGTTGCGATTATACGATAGTAATGCGTATGTGTTGCAGGAGTCGCTGGACATGTCGGTGTCGGGCAAGGTGAGCGTGCGGCCCATCCATCCCAGCATCCTTCACCGGCAGCACTGCTTCCAAGTGACGTCACCGACCGAGGTCAAGTACTTCTCGTGTCGTAGTGCGCAGGAGCTCAATAAATGGGTGAACAGGTGCGCATCTTATTTGTGGGACACCGCATTTAGCTTTAAGGGATATCAACTACAGTTAAACCCCGTTAACTAGGACACCTTGGGACTAGCAAAGCCTTTCCAATACAGTAGAACCCCGTTAATTAGGACATGGTGGAACCTGAAACTTCTTTTAACCAGGACAGCGGTAACACAGGAACCCCATACGGAACCCCAGTAATAAAAACCCCGCTGGGACCCACAAAACGCCTTCATACAGTAGGACCCTTTAAATAAGGGCACCTTTAAGACACACATCTCTCTTCAAACGGGGGAACCCTGTTAGTAAGGACACACAGAACTCTCCGTTTTCGCCTCAAGGGTTTTCCTCGGCAGCAGCATATGAGCTTTCCACTCGATCTTGTTGTATTTGCGTCCTCCATCAACTAAGCTGCAAGGAGTGTGATTAGCTTGTATGCGCTAGTACTATATACACTGTTACTATTTTATTTGTAGCATCAAGAAGTCTATTCAGCCCGCGCGCGACCAGCAGAATCGAATGGATATATCCCTCAGCGTATGGGTGTGCGAGGCCAAGGGTGCAATGACCACGCCCAAAAAGAGGTAGGTGAAACCACCTTTTTTTAAAAAAAGGAAAAGTCAATTAACGTGAGATATTATCTATTTTATTTTAGGTACTTTTGCGAGCTTCTCCTAGACAAGATGCTTTACGCAAGAACGACTTCCAAGACCAAGGTCGATACACTGTTCTGGGGAGAGAACTTTTCGTTCAAGTGAGTTATAGCTTCTTTTATTCAAGAACGCCAGTTGTGGGGAGTGTTTTTCTGATTCTGGCAGATTTAATTTGTCTTTTTCACAGCTTTGTAGGCGAAGTCATACCTAAGAACGTTTGTTCGGCAAGTCATAGGTTATGCTTAGGCTGTTATCAATTGAATATTATTTAAGGCGGGACCGTCCAGTTTTTTATCAGGGTGGGGCTGATTAGTAATTTATAGCATAAACCTTACATTACCCTTTGTTCTTTCCTCTCGATGTTTCTTTAAGTTGTGCGTAATACATTTCTTCCACTTCGGATGACTCCCTTTTTTTTTTTTGCTAAGCACACTCCCTGTACACGTGACCGTATTCTGGGTTGTTATTGGTTGAGCTAGTCTATTATCATTTATAGTGACTTGCTTGACCTGTCCACCATCACGGTGAACATCTACAAAGATCTCGAGGCAAAGAACAAGAAAGAGAAACGCAAGCTTGTAGGTGAGAAAAAGTGTTCTGTTTGATGTGTCTCTAAAATCATAAAAGAACATTCATTTCGTGTAGAAGATAGCTATGCAGACCTTTTTCGTGGGCCAGTAAAAAACGTACTTAAAAGCCGCTGTCAGCCGCAATTTTATCATCCTTGCAAAGTACAAAAAGATAGAAAGCATACATTTTCATCGGCTAATTTAGAGAAGGCATATTTTCGATTGAATTCATTAAATAAACCATAAGATTTATTTTTAGGCTTTTACTTTAATCTTTTCTTCTGAGGATTTTTCTTAATATTCAATGAAAACAATAACAAAGGTTTGGCTGAAAAGGGCTCTTTAAAGAATGTCGATCAACCACTCCTTTGTTATTGTTTACAATTGAAAATACAGCGATTCAATTGCAAGAAAAGTTCAAAATAACCAGCCACGATTAAATACTGATATTTTATTAGTGATATTTGATTGAAAGTGTTTCAGTTACCCGTTTGAGATGGAAATGGATTTTTTGAATCGGTTATTGTAGGGAGCATAAAATGGCGGCGTGATTGGCATTCTTTACAGTAAGAGCCATGCTTAACGAAATGCCTCGGGGGAACGATAATCAAGTATCGTTGAATAACACTGTTTTTGTGCATTTCAGTGGGACGGCACTTGGCTCGTAATCGTGCGTACGATCGTTATATCGAAATATCCTAATATCGCAATATCGCAATATCTTCACTCTAGCGCTGACATTATTTATTTGTGCATTTTAGGCACTGTCAATATCCCGGTCAGAGACCTGGACTCTAGTCAAGAGGTGGAGAAGTGGTTTCCGGTTGACATGACAACGAAAGGCAATGCGGACAGTGGGAGCATAAGGCTGAAGATCAAGTATCAGGTACAGTGTAATACTTTTCCCTTTCCCCCCGCCCCGCCTCGGTGTAGCGCATTTCACGATTTCTCTTTTTCTCTTTTTTTTTACTTAGTCTTTTCTTTACTTATTTGAAGATTGCTGGCCATATTTTTAAGTGAAAATCATTTTCTTGCTTTTCTGGCTATGTTAATTGAGAAATCACGACTGACTTGCAGAAGATCTTGATTCCTTTCATCTATTATGACAGCCGTTTCGGGCCTGAGATCACTCGTCTCTTGACGAGATCGCCATCCTGTCTTGGAATGAACTTTAGCTGAGATTAGAGCTAGATTGTTGAAATCTACTTTCCTTTTGTTTTCATTCACAGAAAATCCATATTTTACCGCTAACCACATATAACGAAATGCTGTCGGTGAGTCATGAATTATTTGTTTATTCCGTATCATCGATTCCATCAAGGCTGATTTAGACATGTGATTTGCCCGCGACACCTTAACTCGAGTCGTTAGTTTAAATCAACCTGCGACTCCGCTACGATGTTCGACTGCTATAAGTCGTAGTGTGTAATTCAGGGCTAAGACATGTCGTAGGCAGGTCGCATACGACTCAAGCGTGCTGTCTGAATCAGCATTTATCTAGTTATCAAAGCATTCGCGACTGACAAACGCGGACCGTCTGCACAGGAGACTATTGGCCGGGTGCTCAGGCCGCCCAGGAACTTGTTAAAATTTTTATCGTTTTATGATCCAAGAAGTAAAATGATGGTAACATTTGAGTCTCCATAAGTTTCCGTACGGCTGAAGCAAACGAGGACACTAAGGAAAGTGTATGTTGGTTCAGAGCCGGCCGTACGTACCATTTCCCATCGACCCACCGTCCCCTAGAATAAATAATATGAATGTAGAAAATAAGTGCAAGATACTTGCAGATCAGTGACACTGTTTTTGTCTTGGTAGTACCTAAGCAACAACTACATGCACTTGTGTGGAACCCTGGAGTCGGCCGTCAGCTCCAAAGTTAAGGTAAGCGACAGTCTTAAAGCTGGTTTCCATATCTCACCCGATCGCAGCTAATTTGACCGTACGATCAAAAAGCTAGGACAACGAGAGCGAAAATAAGGTGAATATAATACGCGCTTGGGCTTCAATTTCAAACAAGTCAGCAATAGAATAACATGACAATTTCACAGCATCCAACATCCCGTGACGAACGTAGCTGATCGTGATAGAGTTCTCACGACGTGTTTTGGTAGAAATCGACTGAAATGTTTCAGATAGTACACATTTTTACATGCTTCTATTGAATGTATTGTCGTCGTAGACCCCGGTTATGGTATGTTTTGGGAAGGTTATGATAACTCAGATTTGCCTTTTTTTCAGGACGAGATCGCTGGTGTGATTCTCAGGGTGCTGCAGCCTGTCGGCAAAGCGCAAGAATTCCTTGTTGACATCGTCATGGATGAGGTCAATAGACTCGGATCAGGTCAGTACTCTGTGATCAAGTAGGGGCAGTGGGTTATACCAACAATGATATTTCCATTCGCTCTCACCCCTCCCCCCCTCCACCTCTCTGCGCCCTCCTCTCCGCCTCCCTTCCTTCTTCCTCTCCAGTCTGTCCATTTTTGTCTCACACTCCCTTCCCAATCTCCCACTCTTCCTCCCTATTTCCCCCCCTTCTTTTCTCCCCCTCGCAACCCCCTTTTTTTCCTCTCCATATCTCATCTCTCTCATTCTCCTCTCTTTTACTCCCTGTTCCCTCCTCCCTTAATCTCCCTCCCTCCCCCTCCCCCCCCCTCTCTCCCTCCTTCCCCATATGTCCCCCTCTCTCCCTCCTTCCCCATATGTCCCCCTATCTCTCGTACCCAATTAATCCTCCCATGCCGAAATTCGATGAGGGATGGGAGATAAAACATATCAATGTTCCCGCAGCTATATTACCTCTCTACATTCGTTCCCCGTCCATCCCTTCAAATATTCCTGGATCCACCCTTTCACGTTAAAGAGAGCAAGGATTCGTCAATTGCTCTCTAATTTGTATTTTCTAAATTTGTAGCGGATGAGAATCTCGTTTTTCGCGGTAATTCCTTCGCAACTAAAGCCATGGACACTTACATGAAGATGGTTGGCGAGTCGGTACGTCCGCACGTGATAAACACGTGATACTGTAATAGCACAGTGATACCAGATTGAATAATGAGCAAGTGTAAATCACGTGACACACAGACATGTGATTCAACACGTGACATAATCAAATGCATGTAGCTGAAATACATAAAAATTGTATAGGCTGATTTAGACAGCATGATTTATTCGTATGCGACCTGCCTACGACATGTCTTAGCCCTGAATTACAGCCTACGACTTACGACCTACGAGTCGATGGCTGATTTTCACTCTACGACTCGAGTTGTAGATGTGTCGTATACAAGTAAATCGAGCTGTCTAAATCAACTTTAAACACGAACGCGCTATAAAAGGAATAGCTCCACCCCCTCTTTCGCAAGTTCTCGCGTAAGTCGTCGTCATTCACAACTAGACTCCATTGAGACCCCGTCCCCACGTATCCGTTTTCGTTTGTAAACGAAACCTTTTTGTTACGGATACGAGTATCGTCCACACGGAAACGCGAAAACGATGACCGAAAGTGGAACAATTTGAAAACGATCTCCAGAGTGGAACAATTTGAAAACGATACCCTTTCGGAGCCATGGGTACGGACGAAAACGGAACCTTTCGAAAACGATGGTGTGATAACTCAGTTCCAGTCCACTTGGCCGCGAGTACGCAGGCGCTGTAGAACTTGTTATCGTTTTCGTATCGTTTCTGCGTTTTTGTGGGGACGGGTCGTATCAAAAGTGTTAAAGAGCTATAAGGAATATTCGGGAAAGTGTTTGGAGTCCATTCTCTACAAAACCAAGAGCAAAAATTGAACTTGAGAAATCAAACACAGCGCGCGCTCGTTTGAAATGGCGTCATTATAGTGCGCGCGCATACAAACAACTAATTTCAAACATTCATCGCTTCAAAACCTCGCTACTTTTCGTTCTGTTTCAAAAAACAGCTGTTGATAAAGCTATGTTTGCTTTAATAGTGTGTCATCGGCCACTCTAGAACTCTATTGTAGCATTTTGGCCTCTCTCTACGGAGCTCTGCACTGAGTGATGTCAAATGACGAATGAAAGCTTGCCTTAGGCAAGTCCCTTTTACAGTGCGCATTCGTGTTTAAGTATAGGGCAATGACAGCATGTTTATTCAAGGGATTTGAAGTTTGGTCGTCATGGTAACCAAGTGCGCCATTTTGTTTTAGTATCTCCAGGAGACACTTGGTGACTTTGTGCAATCCGTGTACGCGATGAGCGAAGACTGTGAGGTGAGAGTCGCTATTGGTGCAAAATGCTTTCCCCTTTTCTTTGCGCGCTTTGCTGAGGACTGCAGTGGAACGCTGTTAATAGGGACAACTTTGGACGCTTGAAACATTCCTTATACAGTAGAACCTAGTTTATACGGACATCATACAGTAGAACCTGGTTAATACGGACATCATACAATAGAACCTGGTTTATACGGACATCAGTAGGACCTTGTTAATGTGGACATGGGACGCTTGAAATTGGCCTTATACAGTAGAACCTGGGGAATGCGGGCATCATAAGGACGCTTGAAATTGTCCCCATACAAAACTTCATACAGAACGTCGTTGAGGCGCTTGAAATTGTCATTGCTAGCGTGGTTATATCTTACTTTAAAATGCAGCTTTTTTATCGACACTTTAAAATATACTTAAAAAAAGGTTTCCTTTTTGAGCTGGTGTCCTTGCAGCGTACTCCCACTGTCCTAATTAACGAGGTGCTTTCAAAGCTGTGTCCTGAGAGTGCCCGGTACCCAATAAAATTATATATCAAATGATCTTCGGCAGCTTGTTAACCGTGTATTTAAAATGGTTTCCGCTGTGTCGCTCACTAAACTTAAACAACTTTCAGGTCGACCCTGCTAAGTCTGTGAATGGAAGCATTCAGAGTAATCAAGAGAATCTAAAGGCTTTTGCTGAGAAAGCATGGAACCACATCTTGTGCTCATCCTGTATCTTTCCCTGGTGAGTAACACGGTCATACAGAAAATACAGGCTCTTTATAAAAGTAATACCCACCGTAACAAGGGGTGGGGCTCTTGGGGCACGCGTCCCCCCCCCCCCCCAATATTTTCAAAAACATAAGGAAATGACCAATAGGGGCGTGGCTGTGCCCCTCCTAATGTTTTCTTAATGTTAACGTATCGTGCCCCTCCCCCCCCCCCCCCCCCCCCCCCACACACACACACACACACACAATAATTCGAGGCCTGCTACGGCTACGAAGGCTCTGACGAGTGTTATGTTTTACCACAGTGACTTGCAAGACACTTTTCACGAGTTCCGTCAGAGAAGTATCAACGGTAGTAGAGACCTCAGCAATAAATTAATCAGGTATTGTGGAGTGTTTTTGTTAAATGATGATATCGTAGATGGATTGTTTTTGTTATATTATGATATTGTGGATGACTTTTTCTGTTAGATGATGCTATCGTAGATTGCTTGTTTCTATAATAGATTATGATATCGTAGATGACTTGTTTCTGCTATATGATGATATATCTTAGATGACTTGTTCCTATTAGATTATGATATCGTAGATGGCTTGTTTTTGTCAAATAATGATATCGTAGATGGCTTGTTTCTGTTAAATGCTGATATCGTAGATGGCTTGTTTCTGTTAGATGATATCTGACTTGTTTCTCTTAGATGATGATAGCATTTGTTATTGCTTCGTTATCTTTACTGTGTTGTCATTACCTTTGTTGACCTCAATGATGGATTAACTGATTCTGTTGCACTTGTTTTCTGTAGTTTATGACTCTTCCATGTTTTATAGTGCGTCCATCTTCCTACGGTTTCTATGCCCTGCCATCATGTCTCCAAGCTTGTTCCATCTTGTCCAGGGTGAGTTACACACAAATATCAGCCTCCTGCACAGGCGCATACACAGGAGGGTGCTCGCGCACCCCCCTTTGCGGCCAAAAAGTGGGTCATTTCCTATCAAGAAATCTTCAAATGCTATGCTTTTCATGATACCTATGACTGCGCACCCCCCTCCCCCCAGCTAATCCTGCGAACGCGCCTGCAGCAAGACTTCCTTACGTGCTTAATGAGTAGCACACATAACATTGGCCTCCAGCTGCATGGTTTTAGCTGAGAGCAGAGACGTTAAGGGAACTTAGCAAACGGAAATTTGAGAAGAGACGGAGGCTGGCATAGATATTTTAACATTGTTTTAGTCATCTGCTAGATTTAACTGCAAGATAATGTCAAGCATTTTGCGCTTTCAATACTAGGGACTGAGCCTTTCAAAGCATATATCGGTTATTTTATTCTTTATTTATTTTTATTTTTAAGTGATTCATTAAGTTCATTAAGGCACGAAGGAATGGCTGTTCGAAATTCTTTTCTTATTCAGAATACCCGAATGAACGGATTCTGCGGACGCTGACACTGATCGCTAAAGTCATCCAGAATCTTGCGAACTTCACCAAGTTTGGCGGCAAGGAGGACTACATGGGTTTCATGAATGACTTCGTCCAGAACGAATTCGACAAAATGAGGGAGTTTGTCGCCACAATCTCGGTAATGAATGATTTTATTTGAAATGAGTTCGACAAAATGAGGGAGTTTGTCGCCACGATCTCGGTTATAAATGATTTTGTCTAAAATGATTTCGACAAAATGATTCCGATTTTATGCGATAAATCACCACAAGGTTGAATTGGAATTATTGAAGTATTTCCGCTGTTGACCTTTCGAGCGTTAGCCCTTCGTCGAGGTAAAGGAGATTTAACCAACACAAAGAAGTAACAGCTATTTTACATAGAATAAATAGAAGCTGAACCATTCTAACCTGATTTTCTTTCGTATTAATCAATACCTCCACAGTCTCCATCAGTTGGTCGGGAAAACCGTTTTGAAGGAAGTATCGATCACGGAAGGGAACTAGCTCTACTCTACAACATTCTCAAGGATCAGTTGGGCAGATTGAGCAAGGTAAGAAATGACGTCGTATGGAAATATGGGTTGCGTCACTCATATCGGTGACGTCACTCATATAAGAGACGTCATTCATATCGGTGACGTCACTCATATTAGTTATGTCATTCATATAATACCCTTCCATCTAAGCACACTTTCAAAATGCAGGCTCTTACTCATGATTTTACCAACAAAATTATTTTTGGTCTTCTTTTAGAATGCGAGAGTAGATCAGTGAAGCACTCGAGGCTTTCCCTTAAAAAGAGCTTGTATTTTTTGCAACAGTGATTACTCCGCTCTGTAGAATGATATTCGTGAGTGGTGAAATTCCCCTTACGATATTTCATGCTGCACTGATCGCATCTTCATGGCCATATGAAACAATAACAATCAGACCAATCAATCATTATATATTAAATAATAATTTGAACAATATAATTACTTTTTCTTGGTGCTCGTCACAGGAGTCCCTAGACAAGCTCAGCGAGTTGAACTCTATCCTAAACTCACTGGAGGGGTCCTACGCCACGGCCGACCACAGCATACCCAACACTGCGGCATCACCATCGAGAAAATGGGCGTCATCCTCGGATCTGATCAGCGACCAGGAGAAGGAGAAGGTCACTTTGACACCCGTGACGCCCATGAAGCTCTCGAAATCACAAACTAAGGAGCTCAGGGACTCACATACATCACTTGATGACTGGAAGAAAAGCGTCAAACGTGGGAACCGAGCGTTGCCGACACCGCAGCACTTGATCGTGTCTCCTGAGGACATCCTTGCGTCGTCGCCGTTTGATTCGGAATCGCGTCGGTATTCGTTGCCGGTCAGCCGAGATCTCGAAGACATGTCGAATACAAGTACGGGCACTCTTCGGCGATATTCGTATCTAAATGCGATGGATAGCGCAGATGATTTTATTAAGGAACGTAATTGGGCAGTCAGCATGAGTCCACGTCGTGGAAATGGTGATTTTATCCATGGTTTTGACAGCACAGAAACACAAGAGAGTCGTGTTACCGCACAAAAACAGTTATCTCAGTCCTACTCGAGCCTCGATTACGTGCAAAGAGGAAAAACTCCGCAGAGACCGTGGTCAATGCTCATTGAATCCCCCAACGGTTACAACCTACCGGGGAGCCCTAAACACGCGCACACACCCCAATTGATAACGGATTTATCACGATCCGCATCAGGGACAAATCTCAGTAGGTGCTCGCAAAAAACATCCTCTCTCGCGATTGATGATTCCCTTACACGAGGCAATAAATATAACAAAAATGGGGACGAATCCTCGCCGAATGTATCTCCCGTCACGCGTCGAAGAAGCCCGAACCATTCGCCGAAGATGCTTCGGACACACCGAGAGGAGACCGATTCCTTGACACGTGTGAATCGGACACCGTCGGCGACGAGCAGCAGTTCAAGTGAGAGCAGCGGGAGCTGGCCGACTTCGGGTTTTGGAAGTTTGGACAGGAAGGACGATGGGTCGACCATCCGGACAAAGAGACGTCAACATAAACTACCGGCCACACCTGTAGAGAAGCCGAGACGGGGGTCTGGGTAACGTTGATTTCGGTGTTATTTTACGGCTGTTATTGCTTTCGTCATTATTGTTCTGACTTCTCGTTTCTCTGTTTTGATATCTGTCATTCTTGTATTTGTTGTTGTTATTATTGTTGATGTTGCTATGGTTGATGTTGTTCACGTTACTGCTATTGTTATTGTTAGCTGCGGTTAATTGTTTTTGTTGTCGCTATTTATTTTGTTGTTGATGTTAATGATATTGGTGTTGTTTTACTCTTGATTACGCCCCCACCCCACCCCCTTTGTCCTGTCAATAGGGACCTTAAGCATGCTCGCCCAACGCGCACAAATCCTATGTCCGCGGACAAATCCAATGTCTACGTTTTCGCATGCTTAGGGACCCTGATAAATTAAAGTCAGTTTCACCCCTTTGTTCTCATTCGGATGCTATAATTTATCGTTTACTTCATTTCCCAGCACAAATTTACATTCTCATTTTTACCCTTTTTCAAACTCGACCACAAGTTCAGAAATAGTCCCACCTCTAGCTGAAGACGAACTCCGTGACGAAAGTCCAAGCGGTACTTTGCGGCAGAAGACACCGGACGAGGTAACAAGAATGACGAAAAACTTAAAGGCAGATGAGGTAATTTAAGTAGTTTAAGGGTAAGGGTAAAGGTAATCCAACAGATGGTCTATCTGGTGGTATCGTTCTTAAGTGGGTGGGGTGGGATGTTAGTACCTGATGTATCTGGTCTTAATGTTTTTAGGAGGAATTGAGGCGGGAGCTAGCGGAGACAAAGCGTGTCCTGGCTTCCACGCACGAACAACTAATCCTCCAAGAATCCACCACCCACAAACTCGTCGCCTCATTCAAGGAACGCCTGGCAGAAAGCGAACAGAACCTACGGCGCGTGCGGGAAGAGAAGGAGCGCGAAGTCGCCGAGCTGATGGAAAAACTCGTGAGAGTAGAGAATGAGCTAGCACGAGAGAGACGAGACATGCAGGGTGTCACGCAAGCGAAGCAGAGGATCATCGACGCCCAGGAGCGCAGAATACGAACCCTGGACGCGAGTAACGCAAGACTTGTCACGACACTCAACAAGATGAAGGTGCAGCATGACAAAGACAAAAGTAACCATATTGATAACGAGACTATTGACCACGTTTGATGTTCAAACATCTTTGTCACGCAATACCTTGTTTGATAAGGGACATCACAAGAGTAACGCTAGACTTGTCTAGACACTCAACAAGATGAAGGTGCAGCGTGACAAAGACAAGAGTAACCAAATTGATAATGAGACTATCGACCACGTTTGATGTTCAAACATCTTTTTCACGCAATACCTTGTTTGATAAGGGATATCACAAGAGTAACGCAAGACTTTTCACGACACTAAACAAGATGAAGGCGCAGAGTGACAAAGACAAGAACGACTACTTTTTCTCCTGTTTTTTTAGATAAGGTCTCATACATTTACTGTAGTTTTGGCTGCTAGAAGGGGGACCCCTAGGCCACCCCCCTGGCTACGCCCCTGTATTTGCTACAATGCCGCGCGATCTGGAAACGGGCATGTTTAGATTTACAAATTTACATACCTATACCTATACTATTTTACATTTTCATATTTTTTTGCCATGCGTGATCGAGCGGGTAGGAGATGGGCAATATCTATTGGTATTAGCAGGTCTAGTACAAAAAGATGCTTTGATCTCAAGATTTCACACTCATGACGCGCAACAAAAAGCTTGATGAGAAAATAGTAAATATTGTGATAAGGGAGAAATAAAGGTTTTAGTTCTCTTTTTAAAGCATATCAAGGCCAGCTTTCTACGTTTGTCAGCGCTTGAGAGCCGTTATTCTGGCATCATCCTAGTAATGAGCTATTGACGAGCTATACTTGTTATGTGTCATGTATCAGCTAACGTGACAGTACACGTGCGACATCTTTGTGTCACGCTAAACCTTTGTGTGTTACGCATTGCGTGACTCGGCCAGCTATATAAGGCCATTCTCGTCCCCAGAGCCTCCTCTGCTTTCTCTTATTTGTCGGAGTCAGCATGACCGAGGGGCTCTGGGAACGAGAATGTCTTTACGATAGGTAATTCGTTGGTAAAGATATAGTTAATGTAAAGATAAGAGAATATTATAGTAGAGCTTAGAGATAACAAATTAAAAATAATTTGTATGAAAAGTAATTGATTCTTAGCGTATTTTATAAAAGTTATCAAAAAATTCAATAGTGATTCCAATACTAGTAAAAACAGCGACTGCTTTTTGTACTTTATATTTAAGTGCCACTTTATGAGAATTCTATAGCACAGCAAGTAAGAGATTTTTATCCATTTGTTAATATGTGTATTTTATCCATTTGTCCATCGATTTATCCATCCATTCCATTTTTATCCATTGTTAATATGTGTTATTACGTTTGACAACTCAAACCAAACAAATGAGGCTTGGTGCCGCAGCTCTATTCTCATTGGCTACTGCGCGCAGGCGATGGGGCAGGTCTAGTCCATTACGTCCTTCCTAAAGGCTGGTTTTTACTAGGACGCAAACTGCGGCGCAAGACAAGTGAGAATCGGTCAAACATACCGTATTTACTCGAATAAGCGACTCCCCCGAATAAGCGCCCCCCTCCCCAGATTTTTTTGTAATTGAGTAAAATGGCCATCATAATTTATGTCTAAGAAAGCAGAAAAGACAAGAAACAGTGTTTAGTGGATGAAAATTGAAAAGAGCTGCTTCAAGTTGTAATAATGATATAGAGAAAAGAAACTGATGTGGTATAAAATTGATATTTAATTAATAAAAACACTTCGGCCTTTTGTTCGAAATTTGCTCTTTTAAATAAGCGCCTCCCTCGAATTAGCGCCTACTCCGAATAAGCGCCCCGTCTGACAGTCGAAAAATTTAATAAGCGCCGTGACCCACCCTCCAACCTCTGTATTTTTCTGGATAACCCCCTCCCCTCAACCCCATGTATTATTTCACATGCCCCCCTCGTACAAAAAAATGCGAAAACCCGGGGCGAGTGATGAACCCTTCAAAAGACAAAATGACTTGATGGTATTGGGGAAGAAAATAATAATAATAAAAAATTGAGAAAGCATGAAGCTTAGTTATAGAAACAAGTAGTAGACATTGATGGCATTTCACAGATGACTGTTCAAAATGTGCCCATTTTTATTTAACTTTTGCGCTAGGCAATGTATCTGCCAGTAGGATTATTCAAACAATCTAAGAGCGCGAGTGCAAGACAAAGTATACCAGATCCTGTACCCGCAGGAGTATACCACAAACGAAAGTGCGGAAAAAGATGGCGAGAATAGCGATGAGGATGGCGAGGATATAGAAGCGATGAGGATAGCGATTATGGTCCTAAAAATAGCTGTAACATTTCGTGTGACCCGCCTTTTTCCGTGTATTTTTTGGGATGCCCCCCCCCCCCTAATTTCCCCGATAAAAAACGGTCCCTAATCATTATGAAAAAAAGATGAAGTGCTAACACGTAGAGACAAACGGTAGGATCGTTTAGTAAAGGAAAGGCAGTGCGACCTAAAAGTGCATTGTTCTTGCCTCGGCTTCCAGAGGTTTTTGTTGGTATTGTGTAACATTATTCCCGATTTGGTGACAAAGTTTCCCTGCTAGCAGAGGCCTCTTTTCTCTGTATTTCGCTGGGCTGGAGTTCGCGAGGAAAAGATACCTCTGCCATGGGTCGAAACTGTTTCTGTTGCGCATGCGTGAGCGTTAATAAGCGACCGACGTGCCAAAACCCGTACCATCGCGCGAAAGCTGTCAATATGCTAATATGCTTTGCATGGGTTTAGTCGGAAATCATGAATCAAACTCCGGTTAGTTCTCCTCTTCGAAAAAAGAAAACAACTGTTCAATTTCAATCACCTAAAACGTCATTAAAAGATTGAACAACAAACGCAGCAAAGACGAGTTTTGTCTTGTTTGTGGGATTAATTTCAAGACATCTGGGCAAGCGAGTTTCTTCAATGTAAATATCTCACAGTTGGATTCGAAGAAAATGTTACAAAACTTTTTGGTAAAATTAGATCAGCTATTCCCAGAAGAATATACAAAACCTGTAAACGGAAGATTTACTCGTTAGTCAAAAGAGAGAAAATTATGAATGAAGATAAGGCATTGAATGGCTTCTTTTATAATTCGTCGCGTGATATTTCGACGGAGGACGCCGTTTCGAATGCGGGCTTATTATCCCGCAGCGGATATACGTTTCATGCATGCGCTAGTCATTGTGGGCTCAAATAGTGGCCAGTAATTAATGAACGGAGCATGCGCTCTGAATCTCGTCCACGATCGTGGACGGCGGTTTGATCAAACGAACTTGCGACCAATGGCAGAGGTATCTTTTCCTCGCGAACTCCAGCCCAGCGAAATACAGAGAGAAGAGGCCTCTGCTAGCAGGGAATGACAAAGTCCACGGTGCATATAAATTCGTGACAGCTTTTGACCAATCAGATTCGGCTTTCACACCGTACACATTTTGCAAAAAAGAGTTTAGCCAATATGAGAAACGCCGGACGTTGATAATATGATCCTGTTAATACGAGTGATAAGCAACGTCCGGCGTTTTTCATTGACTGAACTTTTTTTTTTCAAAATGTTTACGGTGTCCAAGCCGAATCTGGTCAAAGTTGTTCAGCATGTCCCGCTTTCTGTGTCCTCACTATAATGCTAAGAGGAAAAGCATTAAAAAAAGAATTATATAAATTTTACAACTGAGTTATAATGGCTACGCTGTCTATGCAAATTACATTCCAACGATGCCATTTGACCAGCTTCTATGCCCCGATATGGACGGAAAGCTAAAATTGACGTTCAAAAAATCGTTGCTCGCAGGTTTTTTGGCTGATTGCTTAAAAACTCGATTCGGGGATAGTTCCATCCCTCCCATTCTGTACCGGTGTCAGTGATTTTGTACTGCTTAAAATCCAGCAGAAAATCGCGCTGAAGCTGAGGTAATCAGAATTAAGTTGCCAGCCTTGCCTCATTAACATACTTTCGTATCGACTCAAAATCCGAGACAAACTTTTATCGCTCTAAACTCGTAAAATTGAGCTTCTTGGAAAGAAAAAAAAAAGACACCACAAACGGATACATTTTCATCCCAACTAAGTTTACTTCATGAATTACAGCATAACGATATAACTCATATATGTTTATTCGGGTAAATCCGTATGTCCTCAGAAATCCTTCACTGACGCGGGTGGGAAGCCTGTGCCTGTACAAGCGAACTTGTACTGTACGACGCCTCATATACTAGTAAAACACTAGAACAGCAATATAATCTCTCAAAAAGGTAAATATTCAGTCACACGTCTAACCTGTGCTTTTCGTCTCTGTGTCGCAACTGATTTTAGGTGAACGCAAAGGTTAAATTAGGATTCATAGGGGCTGTATATTGTGTTACCAGGTTATGTGTTGTGTGACAAAGTCACGGGTCATTTGCTCGTAAGGGCCCGGGACCGAACGAGTAAAATTACACAAAGCCCGTCAAAATCCGTATGGTACGGTGTGCACAGTTCGTGTGGTGGTGGTGCAATAGCGAGACGCAAAAAAAGTCCGGTGTATCCCCATTGGGGCTATCACGTCTTTCACACCACGCTTAGTCAGTAAGGAAACATTCATTTCCCATCCGAAGGAATATCGTTTCTATTTTTTGCCAACAATTACAGTATTTGTTGGGATTTATAGACGAGATTGATAAAGTTACTTATTAGACTTCGACTCGTGGAAGTTCGCTCACGTACTCCGCAAGCAAATAACACACAAAAATGTCAGCTAAACCCGCATTCAAAAGGCTTCAAAGTCTGGAAGATAAAGAATTCAAGAGAACCCAGCGAAGTGCTTCCGAATCCACAGAAGTGAATGCACCGGCTGAGAAGCTTTGGGGAAGTACTCGTCGAAAACTTATCCTCGTGTCGTTGTGTTTTGTTTATTTTTCGAGCTGCGCCAGCTTTTCCATACTATCGCCATTTTTCCCAAATGAGGTGGGTATTGTTTTGGTATTAAATTTTTTTATGTTTCCTTTGCAATCTCCATAACCCTGTATCGAATAAAATTACATAACAATTATGTACATACTTGTCAAGTGCCACATATGCCATATGTGCAACAAACCACAATCCCCCCACCCCTCCCCCACAACAGGTTGTGGTGGCTAATCTTTTACAAATCCTGCATGGCATAATTCCTCGAAAACCCCACAGAATGTAATACCTCGATCAAAATGTATAACCCGTGTATAGTATGTAGTATTATAACGCAATAGGTTCTCATACGCTGCACAAAATGTATAATAATATAAAATGCTATACATAGAATGTCCTTATACCTCCTTTAAGTATAAATCCACTTACATACTATCATGAATCTCGCAATTTGATTGGCTCCCGTACTATGTATACTATCTATCATATCTATTGAGTCATAGATAGTGAGTAGCGAAAAAGCCATTTGACGCAAAAGAGACAAAAAAACCTTGATTCAAATTTGAGAAATTTGGTTCTCAATCTTTTCTTGTAAATGTATTTTCCATCCTTACAAAAGGGCAATATAAGTAACGAAGACTGCAGGGTTTTGAAGCTTTCAATTTTTCAATTTTTTTTAAGTTTTCAATTTTCGTTTATCTACACACGCTGCAAACACCGGTGGCATGCGAAAAAACACCATTTCAAACAAGCTCGTGCTGTTTTGATTTTGTAAAATACTGTTTGCGTTGTTTGTGTTATTTATTACTGAGAATTATTAAAATCATCATTTATTTGAAGTATGTGAGTGGATTTATACTAATTATACTAATTTCTACAATTAGACTACTCGTTCTCGTTTTCAGTTATGCTACGCGTACTCTATGCGCCTCGTTGACTATCTATTTACTCATAGAAAACTCGAACTCATAGTCTAATTGTTAAATATAAATGTAATACCAGTGCAAAATGTGCAAAATGTAATACTTTTTGTGTTAATACAGTACCTTTCACATAAGTAATAGTGTCAGCTTTGAGTGTCAAGCCCCGGGGTTGGGGACTCCACAAAAGTTTATGGGGGGATCATGGGTCATCCTATCTTTTAAGGTATAAAATTATACTAAACTGCTATCCCTTAAGGCCTGGTTAAACTAGGCGACATGTTGAGCACAACATGTACATGTAGCGTGAGACATGTCTCCTAGTTTAGCCACCCAATAAGACATTATAGCATGCGCCAAATCTTGTAGAAGCGACAAAGAAATGTTTCTCCGATAGCTGAGAAACATTTTTATGTCGCAATCTACAAAATTTGTCGCGCACTTCATGTTTTTGGTGGTGGCTACACAAGGAAACATTTAGGAGACATGTCGCCTAGTTTAGCCAGGCCTTTAAGGGGTGCGCAAAATTTTTTCTGCTTCTGCTATACTTTAGGGGGGGGGGTGATCTCAAGCTCGTTGATCATCACATCCTAATAACAACTGGACATGAATGAGCCAGAAATGAGATGTGCTTGATGGTGGCATCTTAGGATTGCAATTCAGAGAAACTGAAAATGGTTAGAGTTAGAAATTGCCTCGACAACACCTAATGTCCTAGCTTTAAGGTGTAAAAATTATGGTTAACTTCACCCAAAGTGCTATCCCTTAGGGCTAAATTTGATTTAGTCGTAATTACCCCTATCTGTTTTTAAAGAAATCCCCCCTGGGGTGTCAAGTGTGACATTTAAACATCAGCAAATTGTAATACCACAGTGACACGATCTGGCAAAATCTATTAATCAATAATAATAGAAATAATTATTGGCAGATTTCATGACAAAAGACACGATGTTCATGTGATGTGATGTCATCAGTGATGTCACCAGAAAAGAGTAATACAGTAAACACCATCCATGTATAAGAACCTACAGGCTGAGAGTTTAGTACTTTTATACTGTAGTTTACAGTAATACCGCATGGATTTATTTATTTTTTATCCAGGCTGCAATTAAAGGAGCCGATAGTGCAAGCATTGGCATCATATTTGGAGTTTACTCATTGGTAACCTTCCTTATGTCGCCGTTAATGGGCATTTGGGTAAGAATATTGTCTTGAAAATAGCTATAAGCCAGGGATTTCTGAGTCTACCATGCAGTCATCAGGTTTGCGCCCACCCCCTTGACAGCTTAAGATGGGTTTATTTTTTATTGAAGGATTGTCAGAAACTTGCCTTTTTCATATGATTCCTGACTGCCCACACCACCACCCCTCACCAAATTCTGGGTACATGCCTGCCTGCTCGTTCTGACCTGAATTTTGTGTTACCATACAACAAGGATGAGGGAATTTCCTGCAATATGCAGCTTTTGCAGTTTGATTCATGCTGAAAAGAACACTCAGTCAGATATCAAGATATTATTAAAAACACCCAAATCTCTTCTTCTTGACTTTACGTATTCAATTCTCTATGATATTGCCCAGTTAACAGTATAAACATTTTATAAATTTCACTGTACAGATCTTTGGTATACTGTTTCAGTAAACTTTTTTTAGGAAATCATACACTTTCACTAGAGTTGTTTTCATTAACCTGTGAAACAAAGTGTGTTAGTCAAGGTGTAATAGCAAGTAAAACACAAAAGAGAACCATGGATTTAGATTGAAATAAAGTGTAATATACTAAAGTGTAGTTCACAGGTTATTGAAAACCACTATATGCCTGTTTTTCAACTATAGTTTTTTTTTTTGTTTCAGTTGCCTAAAGTTGGACCCAGATTCATGATCACATCTGGGTTGTTTTTAATGGGTGGAGCAGAGACATTATTTGGGTAAGTGTAAGAGTAAGGGGGAGGGTCTGTTAGTTTAGACATTTGGGTAAGTGTAAGCGAGTGTGTATGTTAGGAGAGACAGAGGCAGTATTTGGTTATGTGTAAGAGAGGATGTAGAGAGAGAGAGAGAGACATTTGTTTTGTTTTTTTTGTATTTGTAATAGAGGGTGTATGTTATTTTATTCGAAAGGCTGATACAACAACAAACAGATGACTTTTATTTATACTGTACCTAGAGTGAAGACAATACAGAGTTTACATGCAAGCTACAGTATTAGTATTCCATTAAGTATGAAATTATTACTACCCTACCCACCCACACATTTAAAAAACATTTACAGTTTTTAGTATGAAGGGTAGTCAGGATGCTCCCCTTGCAGTGAGAACCAAGCCTAGAGGCCCTACAATACACAATACATGTAAGAATATGAATTTAAAAATTTAAAGCTCACTTTTCCCATATAAAGTTTACTAAAACAACTTTGGCCTGTTTTTTTTTAGTTTTAACTAATATGCTTTGCTTTATTTTATATAAAGAAGCCTCAAAATGTTCTTGAAATTTGAGATAAACATTTTTGTAGGTTTGTAGCTGATATGCCGAATGGTTCTGTGTTTATTGTATTCTGCATCTTGCTGCGCATCGTGTCTGCGTTGGGTGGCTCCATGGCTGATGTGGCTATTTTTGCCATCGTGGCTGGAGAGTTCCCAAACAGTATTGGCGCTGTCACAGTAAGACTTCACAGATGCACCCCCTTCTTCTTGGATGCATAAAATGACCTATGGCAGAATTTTGTCTTTTCTTCTTGTTCCCATCCTATCAACCTTCTCCCCTTTCCCTCTAAATAAGATTCAGGAAATTCAGGGAAATTCTTATCCAAAAAGAGCTATTTGTTGCTATTTTCATGGTTCCATGGAAGGAGACCTTTCCCGTCCAAATAACTATCAAATCTAGAATATTCTAGAAAGCTCTATCTACAATAACTATTGTTTTGTTGTCAGGGTTCTTTGATTTTTTTTTTTTCTTGCTGGAGTACCCCCCTCCCCCGCTAAATAACATATCAAATCTAGAATATTCTAGAAAGCTCTATCTCCAATAACTATTGTTTTGTTGTCAGGGTTCTTTGATTTTTTTTCTTGCTGGAGTACCTCCCTCCCCCGCTAAATAACATATCAAATCTAGAATATTCTAGAAAGCTCTATCTACAATAACTATTGTTTTGTTGTCAGGGTTCTTTGATTTTTTTTTTCTTGCTGGAGTACCCCCTTCCCCCGCCAAATAACATATCAAATCTAGAATATTCTAGAAAGCTCTATATACAATAACTATTGTTTTGTTGTCAGGGTTCTTTGATTTTTTTTTCTTGCTGGAGTACCCCCCTCCCCCGCTAAATAACATATCAAATCTACACCATTCTACAAAGTCTTTTTTTCCAGGGTTCTATATCAAATCTAGAACATTCTAGAAAGCCTTAACTTTTTTTCAGGGTTCCATGGAGGTGTTTTCTGGGCTTGGCTTCATGGCAGGTCCTCCTCTGGGCGGCGTTTTATTTACGGTAATCTCAATTTGGTTTCAGAAAAGACATTGTATTAAGGAGAGTGTTGGTGCTTCATTGGAAAGTGATTCTTTCTCTGGTGATAGTAGCTAAACAAGAATGGATCCCGATAAGCCACCCTTTCTTGCAAATATCCATAAGCCAATTATTCAATTATGTCTCAAAGACTTAATGATGTCCTAGGGCACTCTCCAAATATGCTACTAGCTGTTTTTTTTATCAAAAATGCAAGCAAACTGCCAACATGTGCTGGGCTAAGAGCAGCAGTTGAGTTGAAGGATGAGACCACAAAGCGCTGTTGGAAAGTTCGTAAATTCAATAGTTGAATGAACACTTGTATCTCTCTGCAGGCTGGTGGATTCCGGTTGCCGTTCATAGTTATGGGTGCAAGCATTCTACTTTCCCTACCCCTAGTGATGTTTGTTCTTCCTATGCCAAGGGGTAAATAACAAATAATAGAGAGCTTAAGCAAGTCAACACGAAACGGCGCGCGCTCTGACGAATTGTTGGAAAAACGGCGTTGACGTCCGTGACCGCGCGTAGAACGTAAAAATAGGGAAAATGCCGTTCTAGATTTCCTGCCATGGACGTCAACGCCGTTTTTCAGCAATTCGTGAGCGCGCGTGCCGTTTTTGATGCCGTTCGTGTTGACTTGCTTAAGCTCTCTAATGTCAAGCATGCACTGTTAAAAAAGGATGAGGCAAAGAAAGTCTTTATCTTGTTATATTATACAGTACAATCACTCCTCTTCCCTTACAATCACTCCTCTTCCCCCTTCCCCTAATCCCTCATTCATGTTGAATATCGACAAGGGAAAGGTTCTTTCAAAATTAACTATTAGATATTTATAAGTTATAGCATGGCACAAGAGGAATTTAGTGATGAAATGTCCACTCAACCGAGGGATGATTAGTTGAAGTCCTGACACTGCAGGCATGATCACTGAGGAAATAAACTCGCAACTACAAATAATATTAGGTTGGATAAGCGAACACGGTTCAATGGATCAGGGCATTGCATACGCATTTCTTTTTATCCCTCTAGAGACCACCACATTTTCATGAACAATTCTCAAATCAAACATAGTTGATTTACATGGTTTCTCGACATATCTACAGCTTAATTCTTTGACGTCATTAGCTTGCATGCGTTCAGCAATCAAAATCATCCCACATGGATCTAGTCTAACGTTGTTTAGGTATCACAAGATCGGACTCTTGGCACAGGGTCTAATTGTGCTAATCAGGAAGCTTCCTTCTATTTGTTTCCTTGGTGAAAACTAGAAAACAAGCATCTTGGTTCTAAATTTCTCTCATGTACTGATGTAGAGGTAAATTTAGAAGGTAAAAGATCCTTTTGTCTTTTTCTAAATGTCCCTCATTATTAATGGGTTGTTCCAGAAAATATCTGTACCCCAACGACAGGCAGCATTTTGGAATCACGAAAGCACAGCAAGGTTGCCCAGTTTGGAATTCTCCAAGCATGGGGAGGTTACAAAGTATAGAATCCTGGGGTGTGAGAGCTTGAGACCGGAATCGGAACACAATTTGCATCTTACCGAATCTTGAACTTTCTAGTTTAAAGTCACAGCAAGAAACTACAGTAATTAGCATTCAATGCGTTTCCTTAAAAAGAAAAGCTTAACTGCAAAGATCGCATAGATTGCAGTTGAAATCTCTATGTGTTTAGCCCGTAAGATATGTCTAGACTTTAGAAACAAAATATCTACTACTAATAAAACTGAAGCAATGCCTCACAATCTTGCGTGTCAG
Source organism: Nematostella vectensis (assembly GCF_932526225.1). Taxonomy (NCBI): domain Eukaryota; kingdom Metazoa; phylum Cnidaria; class Anthozoa; order Actiniaria; family Edwardsiidae; genus Nematostella; species Nematostella vectensis. Next base: position 4,410,642 of record NC_064041.1, on the reverse strand, counting down.
AGATCGAAATAAGGGTTAGCCTGCGTAGCGGCGGTTTGTTTGGTTTATGTAGCACATAGTCTGTTAGGATTTTGGTGTCTAAAGATCAACCAAGTCCAAGCAAAATTCTCCTAGGTAGCTCGCAGTGGTACTCAATTTTCCTTCATTAAAACGGACCCCCCAGTTGAGTGGGGTGATTCTTCCAAACCCCCCCCCCTCCCCCCAGGCTACGGGTCTGGTAATCTGGTATATTATTTCTGTTTTACAGAAACTACAAGTAGAGAATCAAAAGGATCCCTTCTGAAGGTTATGAAAATTCCAGGGATTATCATGTTAGGTACAAAATAATTCAGAAGAAATCACAACTAGAAAGACAGCAAGTTTAGTCAAAACAATAATGTCTTTTTTTTCCTTTTGTCTCATCATCTGTCTGTACCTAGTTCCCTTTGGTTTATTCCTGTGTTTCTGTTTTCAGGTTCTTGTATAATCCTTAGTGGTGTAGTTCTAGGATTTCTAGACCCTACGCTGGCTCCTCACCTTAAACCGGTAAGTCTTGCATCCTTTCTAAAGTTGTCAAAGTGTTGATACAGTAAATTACAGTACTGCATTTTGAAAATGTTGTAAAACTTGTCAATTATTGTAAGAAATAGTTTCTAATGTTTCTTAACAGATTTCCGTAATATGAAATAACATACTTACAAGTCCTACAATACCCTTATGGGGAACATTGTGAATTTCAGCAGCAAATATTACAAGATATTTATTGATACGAATCCAGTTTGGTTCCAGTCAATCATGTAATAATCTTCCATGGTTTTTAATGGAAAATTGAAAGCAGAGTCTATCAGAAGTTTGTGACTGATATTGTGTGATATGACTTACAGCAGATAACGATGATTCTAGACTAATATGATTATTTTGTCTTTTGTCAGTTTTGGTTTCTTAGGGCCCACTAGTCCAGACCTGAAACTCTCTTTGCACTCAACATTCTAGCGAGCCAGTCGAGCGCAAAAAAGAGTCCCTGGTCTGGACTATGAGCCAGCCAGGAGTTAATTGGTGTGATTGCCCTTTTTTACTATACTCTTACTGTAATAATTATATATACATAAAAGCAATTATTACAAATTTACAGTAAGCCAGTCGGTGCATCAAATTATTACTAACCAGGATCTTTCCTTTCTTTCTTGCAGTTTAAATTAAATCCAACTCAAATTGGACTAATGTTTCTTCTGATGGGAGCAGTGTATGCCATCTCTTCACCCATTGTAGGCTGGATTGGAGACAAGACGGTAAACAGCTTTCGCATCTAGATTATTTGTTATAGCATTGTTTGAAGGTTAGTTTAAAATTAATTAAGAGAAAGAACACTATTGAACGAATTAAGGAAAAATATGTAAATAAATTGTTTATGTATCCTGATAAGAAACGATACCACCCCTTTTACAAAAACCTAATAACTTAAACCTAACAATCAATCAAATCATTGGCAAATAATGTGATTTATATCCCTTGTTTTGGGTTTATATGTACATCACAGTTTTAGCAAGGAGAGTTGTTGTGGTCTGTGTCCTGTCAATAGTCTAGTGTTTGAATGAAATTCCTAAAGCTGCCCTGTAGCTTAGTGGCCAAGATGCACTGCTTAATTGCTTAATTGTTTGCTTTATTATTGGTGATTAATAGAATGGAAGATAAAATTTGAAAAAATACACAATATTTTACCATGTAGCATTTAAAAAAATTCTGTGCAATCAAACTGAACACATTGATAAGGATCTCGAGTTACAAAACTACAGTATTGCAATGGGAAGAAGCATAAAAACGCTTGATTCATTTTATAAAAAGGATATTTATGAATACAAAAGAATTCAAACATGCCGGGCTAACCATTGGATAAAGTAGATGCAGGTTTGAATAGAATTATATAATAACACATAATTATTATTCAAACTTAATACTTGGCTTTGTACTATATTTCTCACAGTAGCAAAAAACTGATGTTTTATTATGATAGAAAATAATACGTTATTACCATAAACATCACTGACATAGCTTTCCTATTTATTCATTACCTTATTTTTATTTTCAGAAAAAGACGAAGCTTCTTATTGTACTGGGTGTGGCATTTGCTGATTTAGGATACTTGGCTCTTGGACCAACACCCCTTGTCCCGTTCCTTCCACAGAAGTGAGAACAAATGATTGTTACAGATGATAATATGATACAGATGATTACACATGATAAGCATTTTTAAGTTAGTCTTGTTATATTATTTTATTGACAATAAACTTAGCTATATCAGGGAGGTTTGAGAGTTGTGTTTTTGATATGAAAAGCGAGCTTGGTTTGAGATTTGTATTTTGAAGTTCAAAAGCTAGAGCAATTTGAGAAGTTAAAAGAGAGTGCAATTTGGTATTTTGATGACTAAAAGAGAGAGCGACTTGGGAAGCTTGTTTTTGGCATTTTAAACTCGTAACTCGATATTGGAGAGCGATTTCAACATTAGAATTCTATAATATAGTTTACAATTTAAAAGTTTAAGTTCAATAACAGATTGCGATTTGAAAGTTAAAGTCGCTAAGTGAAATTAAAAACTAAGGTTCACAAGTGGCCGGCCTGGGCTTTCTGTACATTCTTAGTCTCTTTGTAGTATTAATAACCTGCTTTTTTTCTTGTTTGTCAGGCCTAACTTGTTCTTAGTCTCTTTGTGGTATTATTAACCTGTTTTTCTGGTTTGGCAGGTCTTACTAGTTCTTAGTCTCTTTGTGCTATTATTAACTTGTTTTTCTGGTTTGGCAGGTGTTACTGGTTCTTAGTCTCTTTGTGGTATTATTAACCTGTTTTTCTGCTTTGTCAGGTCTGTTTGGTTCGCAGCAATCGCGCTTATTCTGCTTGGGCTCTCCTGTAGTTTCTACCTTGTCCCATGCCTCCCGGACATGATGGAAACGGCTATCAAGTAAGGTTTGCAATGAAAAAGCATACATACTGTATGATACAGTACATATCATGCTTATTGTACGGAACTTGTGACCTTTACCTTTCTTCAGGTATCACGGGTTGCCTGATGATATCACTACGCATGGAGTACTATCTGGAATCTTTGGATCACTCATAAGCGTCGGGTCAGTATTGGGTTTATGTTTGGCCAGTATTCGTCATTGTGTTGGGTCAGTATTCGGCCATATGTTGGGTCAATATGCAGTTTCTCTGTCTTTATACAGTATTTGAACTGGATTTTCCCTGTTATATTTTTTTCAATCTTGTGCTGTTATTAGGATTGAATTTGGCTCAGTTTGGATGGGTACCTGGCACTGAATCAAGTCAACAATTAAATTTTGGCTCAGTGTTCAGTTTTATGTCTGGCAATCATTCATGGGTCAAGTTATCTAAGCTTGTTCTTCAGTTGGTGTGAGGGCAGTTCTTGTTGCTCTGTCGTTCCAGTATTTTGGCCTTGTGACACGAGTCAGCATTCCTTACTCACGATTGATAGAGACATAAAAATTGCCGGTTGTCATCTCCTAATAATTTGGCTCCAACGCTGACGCCAATTGTGTGTGTCCTCTAATAACAAAAATAAACCCTTAACCAATCAGACCCCACGATTTACAAGTGTTGTAGTATATATTGTATTATCTATGTAGGGCGTTTCTTGGCCCCACTATAGGAGGAGCGATGAACCGCTGGCTGGGGTTTCCATGGTCTGCCACGGTGAGTGTGTTACAGCAATCATTCTACAGCCTTAAAGCCGCATTGTCACCAGTTTACTTCCGGAGGTCCGACGGAAACCTCAACCGTTGAAAGACAAAAGAATCTATTAGAATCCGAGATATTTAACAGACCATCCGCTCTAAATTATCGATGAAATCCTAAAAGAAACTTCCAATCAACACACTGCTTTCAATATTTTGAAATATTTTTCGTGTTTTTCGTTAAAAATCATCTGAGATTGTTACGTAATCGACCGGAAGTAAACTGGTGACAATGCGGCTTTTATCCGTTGAAGCCAGAAGTAAAATCTGCTACAAAAGCTCAACCGTCTGTAGGATCTTAACTAATGTTACCAGTCTCTATATTTTATGTGCAACAAATTGTTTGTAGCTTATAAAATTGAATGACAGCTTCAAATATCCCTTGCCATTTTTATGAAACTCTTTGAAAGTGTTTCTTTTTAGGTAGCAATGAACTGAAAACCTATTCTAATTTAATCTGTATTTTCTTATTTTAGATTCTCGCTGCGATTTTAACATTCCAGGTAGGGAATAATCTGGAAAGTCTCCCCTAAGTCTTTTAAGACTTTATTTAAAAAAAACAAAATTTTAGAGTTTATTTGTTTGTTTTATATTCAGTGGTCTGGCTCGAGATATTTTTTTTAATAATGGTATACCCTTCCAATTCAATTCAATTCAATTTTTTTTCTTTTCAATATTACATTAGTGATTACTCAACCCACAAAGAGCAGTCTTTTATCATCTGTTCTCTTTAGGGTCTTCTTCTGGCTGTCTTTAGTATCTTTGAAGCTGCACACCGAAGGTGAGATAAGGTCCGACTTGGTGCATTCAGTCACAGCATTCAGCTTGTCGTCTATTTTTTCACTTGCTGCATGCCTCTCTGTGATGTCTGATTATTGTTGCATCTTTTCATACCTGCCAGCCTCTATGCCTAAGTAAACTGGAGATTGCTTCTTTCATTTTCTTTTCCAAAATTGTAGATTTATGGCCTCCAGTCTTGCCTTGGTCTCTTAGGCAGCTATGAAAATTAGACTTTAGACTAGAAAATAAGACTTTCCCTCACTATTTCAGACACAATGTTCCACTTGACTTTTTCACAGAAAACGCTTCGCCTCATATCACCAAGTTGCGTCCGGTACAGAAAATGGTTTTCCACCTTCCGCTCCCACAACAAGCAACTATGGCACCATGAACACACCAAACAACGTCAAGGTATTCTAGCGGCATAGCCAGGATTTTTAACAGGAAGGGGCCTAAAAGGTCATTTCAAGGCATTTTCTCCTGTATTTTAGATAATGTCTCATAAATTTACTGTATTTTTGGCTGCTAGAAGGGGGGGCCCGGGACCACTGGGGCACCCCCCTGGCTACACCCCTGTATTCACTGCATACTATATTATCATGTGACACAGTTACCATTTTATATGTTAGTGCATTTTGTGACACAAATAATTGTGTGATATAAGATGACAATTTATTGTATCATGCACATGATACATACCACTATTAAAGATGCTAAAAACGCACCAGTACAATACTTGTGATTCACACTTTATGGGTCATGTTACCCTACTGCACTGTTAACTTACCATGTCATATTACTATGGTTGTGGCCCCATGCTATGTTCCCTAACATACATGTCATATTCCCTGTGTGTTATCCCATATGCCATGTTCCCTAACATACATGTCATATTCCCTGTGTGTTATCCCATATGCTATGTTCCCTAACATACATGTCATATTCCCTGTGTGTTATCCCATATGCTATGTTCCCTAACATACATGTCATATTCCCTGTGTGTTATCCCATATGCTATGTTCCCTAACGTATCATGTCATATCGCCTATCTATGGGTGTGACCCCATGATTATTCCCTAATGTATCTTGTCATATTCCCTGTGTGTTATCCCATATGCTATGTTCCCTAACGTATCATGTCATATCGCCTATCTATGGGTGTGACCCCATGATTATTCCCTAATGTATCTTGTCATATTCCCTGTGTGTTTTTCTATGCTATGTTCCCTAATGTATCATGTCATATCCCCTGTGTGTTATCCCATGCTATGTTCCCTAACGTATCATTTCTATCACCCGTTTATGGGTGTGACCCTATGATAATATTCCCTAACGTATCATGTCACATCGCCTATCAATGGGTGTGGCCCCATGCTATTATCCCTAACATACATGTCATATTCCCTGTGTGTTATCCCATATGCTATGTTCCCTAACATACATGTCATATTCCCTGTGTGTTATCCCATATGCAATGTTCCCTAACATACATGTCATATTCCCTGTGTGTTATCCCATATGCTATGTTCTCTAACGTATCATGTCATATCGCCTATCTATGGGTGTGACCCCATGATTATTCCCTAATGTATCTTGTCATATTCCCTGTGTGTTATCCCATATGCTATGTTCCCTAACGTATCATGTCATATCGCCTATCTATGGGTGTGACCCCATGATTATTCCCTAATGTATCTTGTCATATTCCCTGTGTGTTTTTCTATGCTATGTTCCCTAATGTATCATGTCATATCCCCTGTGTGTTATCCCATGCTATGTTCCCTAACGTATCATTTCTATCACCCGTTTATGGGTGTGACCCTATGATATTCCCTAACGTATCATGTCACATCGCCTATCAATGGATGTGGCCCCATGCTATTATCCCTAACATACCATGTCGTATTCCCTGTGTGTTATCCCTTGCTATGTTCCCTAAGGTATCATGTCATATCGCCTGTCTATGGGTGTGGCCCCATGATTATTCCCTAACATACCATGTCGTATTCCCTGCGTGTTATCCCATGCTATGTTCCCTAAGGTATCATGTCATATCACCTGTCTTTGGGTGTGACCCTATGATATATTCCCTAATGTATCATGTCATATTCCCAGTCGGACTACAGCATAAACGCCGCACCGCACGTTGTGTGAACTGCACTACGTCATTGTTGCCATGGTAAAGCATGTTTGCACGAGTACGCAATGGTCTCGTATTCCACTTGTTATATAGCTGGCGAATACAGGTTACTTGCAGCCGTCCTTGAAAAGGTTGTCAATCTGAAAAGAAATTCTTAAGGTTGAAACTTATGATTCACTATTTATTTACCTTCGCGGAAGAATTGTTTCATACATGAAATCGCCGCGATTCCCAATCAGTTAGGGACTATCAATTAGAACGCATATCTAGGGCGGCCTTGACCGTTTTCAAATCAATTCCTTTGTTTTCTACCGCCGCTGTCTTCGTATCTCAAAGTCAATATATAATGAGTTACATACGTGACAATTCGAACAAAAATGACCTTTTTATGGTGACAACCCTTTCATGAACAGGGCTGAAAATGTTGTTTGAACATGCAAGAAATGCTACTCCTATTAAATCACCATGTTCGTGTGTTCATATTGTGTACATGCGTTCGCACCGTTCATCTCGTACCACTTAATCGTCTGGTCAGCTTTTTAATAGCCGTGTTCGTGTGTTCATATTGTGTACATGCATTCGCACCTTTCATCTCGTACCACTTAATTGTCTGGTCATATCTTACTTCGCCGTGTTCGTGTGTTCATATTGTGTACATGCATTCGCACCGCTTATCTCGCACCACTTGATTGTCTGGTCAGCTCTTTCATAGCCGTGTTCGTGTGTTCATATTGTGTACATGCATTCGCACCGCTTATCTCGCACCACTTGATTGTCTGGTCAGCTCTTACAAAGCCGTGTTCGTGTGTTCATATTGTGTACATGCATTCGCACCTTTCATCTCGTACCACTTAATTGTCTGGTCATATCTTACATCGCCGTGTTCGTGTGTTCATATTGTGTACATGCATTCGCACCGCTTATCTCGCACCACTTGATTGTCTGTTCAGCTCTTACAAAGCCGTGTTCGTGTGTTCATATTGTGTACATGCATTCGCACCTTTCATCTCGTACCACTTAATTGTCTGGTCATATCTTACATCGCCGTGTTCGTGTGTTCATATTGTGAACATTCATTCGCACCGCTTATCTTGCACCACTTGATTGTCTGGTCAGCTCTTACAAAGCCGTGTTCGTGTGTTCATATTGTGTACATGCATTAGCACCTTTCATCTCGTACCACTTAATTGTCTGGTCATATCTTACATCGCCGTGTTCGTGTGTTCATATTGTGAACATTCATTCGCACCGCTTATCTCGCACCACTTGATTGTCTGGTCAGCTCTTACAAAGCCGTGTTCGTGTGTTCATATTGTGTACATGCATTAGCACCTTTCATCTCGTACCACTTAATTGTCTGGTCATATCTTACATCGCCGTGTTCGTGTGTTCATATTGTGTACATGCATTCGCACCGCTTATCTCGCACCACTTGATTGTCTGGTCAGCTCTTAGTGTTCGTGCCCTAGTGTTACATATTGTGAAATATGTACATTTATTATTTTAACCTGCGGGTCTTTTGTTGTTTTTTTTTCAGGTATAACATCTTCGCTGATGGCTTCGTCCATATGTCCTCACAAGCGAACTGCATCTTTGGTGATTAAGCACCACTGCTTCATATGTCGTTGGTGAAAAAAAAAAAAGCTTCGTATTTGTATGTCCTCACAAGCCCATTGTTAATAAAAGCAGACCATTTGCCATTAGAGTAGAGTTAAAGCTAGCTTTTAGCATCTGCAACTCTACTGTTGTTTGTGGCTGACTACTATTCAATATAGTGTAGGAACCATTTGAAGTCCCCGTGGCCCAGGGGAAACTTCTTGGGGAAACTATTGGCACTGTAGCTAAACGTTTTGTTTCGCCGAAATTTCAATGAGAATAAAAGGATTATTTAATTTCTATGTAAACGGGGTATCTCGCCGAAAGTTCAATAAACAAAGGATAATTCCTAGCTTAACAGATTGTCTCGCTAAAAGGATTATGCCTAGCTAAACGGGCTGTCTGGCCGAAAGTTCAATGAGAAAAAAAAGAGATTATTCCTTCATAACTAAACGGACTTTCTCAACAAAAGTTGAATCTACAGTAAAAACTGTTACAAATAAGGTCCTCAGTACCTAGAAAATTGCCTGTTAAGTTATATAGTGATGCTCACTAATTTACAGAGTTTGAGTTGGACAAATGAAGATTGTCAGTGCTCAAACTGACTGCAGATTCCGTAATAACCCATTTGCCATAGGGATATCAAATAAACTATATCAAAGTGAAATTACTTTTGTGCTTTTAACATCCGATACAGTTTTCAGAGATATCGAATTTGTATTTTATATCTCACCCATGGTGCACCGCGTGCTTAGACACATGGATACTTCTGTGTAACCTTATTTGGAAACATGCTCCTTATTTGGAATAGGTGTGTAACGATGGAAACATGCTCGAAGGGGACCTATTCCTCCTTGCTGTCCATGGACGTTGAAAGCGTCCTCAAAAGCATGTGTTAAGCTTATATTACTAGTGTTATAACTTTAAAGAGCCATACTCAGACACACCTTTATTATTGTTTTTGATCAGAGGTACTGTTTTTATTAAGAGTCGAGTTTTACGACAGGTTTCAGATATTTATTTGTCTTTTCGTCTAAAGCTTTATAGCTGTAAGGCAACAAAAAATATTTCGTTTCTGGTCGCGATTTCTTCGGGAGCATGCGGACGGGCGTTTTATTTTATTTGTTTTTCAAATCCAAAGGTTTTGCTTTGAAGCTATATGATAGATATGATAGTACTCGCTTAGATCAACCTGAATATCCTCTGAGCAAAATCCTGCCTAAGAAAAAAGACCAAAAATACAACCTCAGAAAAAGAAATGTGATTTATCCAAGGGTTAACTCAGAGCGATTCAAAAATACTTTTGTCAATAGGCTTGTCTTTAAATATAGTGACATATAATTGATGTAGCGCATTTACTTATAATCGGTTTCCCCTACATTTTGTAAACTTAGACATGTTGATTTATCTAAGGCAATAAAGATTATTATTATTATTATTATTAAAGACATTACCAGTCTTGCTTTGTTTGTGGAAATAACGTGTAATATGTCGCGACCCTTTTCTTGTGGTACTTCAATCGGCACTATCACTACATTATTTAGTTCAGTGAAATCGTTTCCCGAGAACATTTTTAGATGGATGTCTATCTTTGGCCATTTCCCTATTATCGAAGAGCGCAAAACTAGCAAGATTCTGATGTTTTCACTGAGAAAGAATTAAAATTAAAAATTTGTAAAAAGTTGCATGGTGGGCGACCAGAAACGACAATATTTTTTTTATGTCGCCTATATGATATATTAGATAACTAATTGATTTTCGCCTATTATATAGAAGAGTTAATTGAAAATAAATTATTAAATGTCGAAACGATCGAGTTGGCTTCAGTTGACTTTGCAGGGACGGCTCCATTAGCTCCAAAAAGGGGGGGCCTAAGCAAGAGTTTTAAGAAAGGGGGGGCCTAAGCAAGGGTTTTAAGAAAGGGGGGGCCTAAGCAAGGGTTTAAAGAAAGGGGGGCCTAAGCAAGGGTTTTAAGAAAGGGGGGGCCTAAGCAAGGGTTTTAAGAAAGGGGAGGGGCCTAAGCAAGGGTTTTAAGAAAGGGGGGGCCTAAGCAAGGGTTTAAAGAAAGGGGGGCCTAAGCAAGGGTTTTAAGAAAGGGGGGGCCTAAGCACGAGTTTTAAGAAAGGGGGGCCTAAGCAAGGGTTTTAAGAAAGGGGGGCCTAAGCAAGGGTTTTAAGAAAGGGGGCCTAAGCAAGGGTTTTAAGAAAGGGGGGCCTAAGCAAGGGTTTTAAGAAAGGGGGGGCCTAAGCAAGGGTTTTAAGAAAGGGGAGGGGCCTAAGCAAGGGTTTTAAGAAAGGGGGGGCCTAAGCAAGGGTTTAAAGAAAGGGGGGCCTAAGCAAGGGTTTTAAGAAAGGGGGGGCCTAAGCACGAGTTTTAAGAAAGGGGGGCCTAAGCAAGGGTTTTAAGAAAGGGGGGCCTAAGCAAGGGTTTTAAGAAAGGGGGCCTAAGCAAGGGTTTAAAGAAAGGGGGGCCTAAGCAAGGGTTTTAAGAAAGGGGGGGCCTAAGCAAGGGTTTTAAGAAAGGGGAGGGGCCTAAGCAAGGGTTTTAAGAAAGGGGGGGCCTAAGCAAGGGTTTAAAGAAAGGGGGGCCTAAGCAAGGGTTTTAAGAAAGGGGGGGCCTAAGCACGAGTTTTAAGAAAGGGGGGCCTAAGCAAGGGTTTTAAGAAAGGGGGGCCTAAGCAAGGGTTTTAAGAAAGGGGGCCTAAGCAAGGGTTTTAAGAAAGGGGGGCCTAAGCAAGGGTTTTAAGAAAGGGGGGCCTAAGCAAGGGGTTTTAAGAAAGGGGGGCCTAAGTAAGGGTTTTAAGAAAGGGGGGCCTAAGCAAGGGTTTTAAGGAAGGGGGGCCTAAGCAAGGGTTTTAAGAAAGGGGGGCCTAAGCAAGGGTTTTAAGAAAGGGGGGAGGATTCAATGTTCTTCCGTGTATTTCCATTTATTGTATGCCAACAAATTGTATGTCCAACTTCCGGTGGAATGGGAATATTACGAACATTTCGCCAGCGATTTGCTGAACATCAACCAAACTTGGGTCAATTAATGTATAACGGTAGATGGACAAGTGAAAAAAATATGTATAGGTGATTAGGTCACAGATCACGTGACCGTGGGAAAACTACGAATATCTCGCCAGTGATTTGCTACTCATCAACTAAAAATACATTGAATTAACTCCAAAATGTGCTGACTATATCTCTTGAGTAAATGTTTCAAAGTCCAACAGACAGCAGGGGTGGATTTTCGAAGGGGGTGCACCGGTATGTTAAACATGTAGCGGAGGAAAATTGGTGGATTTACGTTCTTATAAAATTTTAACTGAGATATTTATACTGTTATACATTATTTGACCAAAATTTACTTGATGTGCAGCAAATCGCTGGCGAGATATTATATTATTCCCAAGGTGACGTAGTGACTTAGTAATAAACGAGAATCTGAGTATTCAATATTTTAGCGCGTCACGTGAGCCGCAGAAATTGAATGAAATAGAGAAAGAAAAAAAAAGTAAAATCGCCCGACCTGCATTTTGTACTCAACTTGCACCCGACCTGCATCCGACCGGCAACCTGCATTTTGTACCTTCGTTGTCATTTACAAATCGACTCGTTATTTCTAGCTTTGGAGTTGAGCACTCGTTGCTTGTAAATCCAGATAGGGTTCCTACTTTCACTTCAGCAGCATTAGTTTTCCTTCTCGTGCAAATATTTTAAAAAGCCATAAAATGAAAAGTTATTAACCTCGCTTGCTCGCTCCTTACTAATGGAAATCTCAGCCCTTGGTCTTCGGTCTGTACAAAAAGCCCGCGGGCTGAGATTTCTCAGTACGGACCTTGCGATCGGTTAAGTATTATATATTTTTGGTTATTTTCAAAGCCAAATATCTGAAAATAGAGGGGGCCTGGGCCAGCTCAGCCCAGTCCTAAATCCGCCCCCTGCTCTGGCTACGACTTGTATGACCACAGGAAGATAAAGCTCAAGGCTTTTGAGGGTACCTTCACTCAGGTGATGTTTTGAGTTCTGACAAAAGACCCATGAATGCAGATCACATCTTAGAGCATTTTATAATAGGTACCACATCGATATTTATGTAAAAAAAAGTACCAATAACATATATCTTGTATCTACAGTATCTTGCGCTGTGCTTTTTCTTTCAATCTACGGCTGAAAATAATAATTTAAAAAAATATTCACGTAATCCCTTGTCACAAAGTAATAATGTTGTGGATAAATCGTAAAATCTCGCAAGAGTATGATAAAAAATGGTAATGTTACGTTTCACTGAATTTCGTTCTGAATCTCATTATATCGAAGCGCCGCTTAAGCCCCATACATAAGAAAAGTGGTATACAAGAAAAATATGGTAACAAACATTGGTAACCCATCGACTCGAGTTTTTTTCATGACGCGATGTCCGCCCGTCCCCAAAAAACATCGTATGACAGGTGTCATACGATGGACCAATGGAACCAATGGACCAATCAGCGAGCTTCGCGGCAAAAATTAAAAAGTGCAACTGTTGCCGCCAAGTTTTTTTTTTTTTTGGCAGAATGTCGAGCGCAAAGAGAGTCTCAGGTCTGGACTACCGCGCCGAGTGAGTGTCTATGCCGTTGTCTAAAAAACACAATTTGTAGCGGGCTTCAAATTCGCTGTACTGACATTCTATCAGCAAAATTGAAATAAAGGAAGACTCAAACACAATATTACATGGTCTAAAGTTTTATTTTTCACGATTAACTATTTTTTTTTCGCTAACATATAAATTCCCCCGCACATTATTTTATAAACTTACTGACAGTAGCCTTGGGCTGCCTGTGCCGACAAACGCCGACGGCTGCTCACCGTCTGCATGGGCTACCTGTGCTCAAGTGTAAGATTACGGTATTTACGTGATGTCCCTACACGGGACCGGGTACTATAAAACACTTTAACTGTTAACAGCAAAAGCTAAACCATGGACAGTCATAATAAACAAGGTCACATAGCATCACCGGCGACAGACTCTGAAGTTGATGAAATCATGTCAAATGAAGTGTACAGTGTAGCTAGTGTGAGAACCCGCTCTCGGGCAGGCTCCAGTCGTTCTCTGAGCGCAGTTGGTTCGGCCATTTTTTCTACAAGATGGACAATAAGACGAGTTTTCATTTTTCTCCTACTGTCGCTCGTTTACTTTCTTACGTACGCTTGTCTCTCACTGATGTCTGCGTTTTTCACAATAGAGGTGAGACAACGTACTCATTAGATTATTAGGTTATGTCGGAATGGGACTCTAAACAGGCCCGTAGCCAGGATTTTGAGCGTTTAGCCATTTAGCGGACCATTTTCTCTTAGGTAGCTCGCAGTGGTACTCAATTTCTCTTAATAAGAGTGAACCTTCCATTCTGGGTGGTTCTTCTGAACCTCCTGGCTACGAGCCTGGTAAATTACATAGACACTTTTACAATTTGAGCTCCACAGTTTGTTAGTTTGAGAAAAGTTAAAATCTCTCCCGAAAAATTATCCTATAGAAAATCGTCATTTTGCCTATTTTCTATTAAAATATTTGAAACAATAATTCCCTTGCGTATCCCAATTTATCTGTGAGATCGATAAGCCTGCAAGGTTAAACCCACCCCTCCCCCCCCAAAAAAATAATATACCCCACCCCTTCCCCAAAAAAATTCTCAAGCCATGAGATTTTTTAAGGTTGACAGGTATGGAAGTAACAGCAATGGTATTGCCTGCTTTGGTTGAGTAGCTAAAAAAAGCAACCAATACGTTGTACTGAATATGAATTATTTGTGTGTGAACACTAGTAAGTATTTTTTATTATATATTCTGTTTCTTGTTTTGTTTTAGGCTCAAAAGAAGGGTGTGAATAACACTGTTATTGGATTCATTTTTGGCATGTATCCCCTGATGGCATTTTTCTCCGCCTTAATGTATGGGGCATGGCTGGTATGGGTCGTACACAATCTTATATGAAATGTCAGCTCTCCTTTGTGCCTTTTAGTGTATAGCTGTAAGAAAATGAAAATTAACTCCGGTGTGGGGGAGATTGCACAGGTCATCTCGGCCAAAGGATGATGATGATGATGGTGATGGTGATGGTGATGGTGATGGTGATGGTGATGGTGATGGTGATGGTGATGGTGATGGTGATGGTGATGGTGATGGTGATGGTGATAAAAGTCTGGGCAGTTGGAGGATAGATTGGTTGGTTGAGGCAAAATTCTTTATCTTAGGCCACCTGTCATAAGGATCCATCCCACCCTTCCCCCCAAAATATTATCAATTCTTGAGATTCTCTGGGGTTGACAGATATAATTACTTTGGAGTGTGAGTATAAGCAATATCTCCTATTAGTCTGCATTTTACTTTCAAAATATGAATATTCTTTTATCAATCTGGTGATAGTATTATGTGAGTTGTATCTGGTTTTCATTGCTTAATGTGATTGTTATCTCTGGTTGGATAGTAATTACATTTTATGGAATATTCACAAGCTGGCAAGCTCCTGCAATATAAAAAGACAAGTTTAAGACTGGCTTACGCACTCATTTCACAAGCTACTATTAGCTAATGCTGAAAATTCTTTAGTGTCACATTTTGATGTTCTCTTTCTCTCTGCAACAGATGCCTCAGTGGGGTCCAAACTTTGTTCTTCTAACTGGTCTTGTCTTGAATGGAGGAGCACACTTTCTATTTGCGTAAGTCTTCAACTTTTCCACAATTTTCAGTGGAATCATATTGTATATAAATGAGACAAGGGACAGGAACAAAATGTGTAAGTTGAGAATTTTTTTAATTTTATATTCCAAAAAGGTATAAAAAAAGTACCAAAAATGATTTTTTTTGGTTCATCAACCTGCACATGTTATTTGCACATGCAATTATAAATCATGCACAAATAAAAAACAGTGAAAAAAAAGTAATTAACGAAGAGGTGTAGTTCTCTCTTCGCACCTTAAGAGGAGTGGGCTTAAACGTTTTCTTAAACACAACCAATGGAAGAAGTGGAAAAAATTCTGACACCACTTGAGCACCTTCTAATCCTTCCTTATCCTATTTTGCAAATAAGAAGTATTTACTTTGTTGTAGATATGTAGAGAATCTTCCCTCTGGAGCTGTCTACATCCTATTCTGTTTCCTCATACGTACAGTCAGTGCATTCGGGGGATCTGCTTGTGAGAATGCTGTGCTAGCCATCCTCATTGGAGAATTCCCTGAAAATGTATCTGCAATTGTGGTAAGTGTAGCCTTGCAATACATTAATTTATTGGCATTATTGTTATAAATAAATAATAATTATAATTATTTCAAATGCTTTCAATAAGCACCCCACTTTGAATTAGTGCCTCCCTGGATGCAGAAATAAAAAATAAAAAAAGGATCCCCCTTTGAATAACCCCACTCCCATAAAAGTAAGGATGTGACTGGATACATGGCCTTATGGCTAACCCAGTCACGCTTATAAGCAATGGAAAGGTTACTCTTTTTTGTTATTAAATAATAAAAGCCACCTATTGATTTATTTATTGGAGTTGCATGTGTTTGATTTTTTGTTATTGATACATGATTTAGTATATAGTTTTGAGTTGAAGACTTGAATATATGACATACAATTGCACTATATGTAACAACAAATATATGATTTATTGTATTCTTGGTTGATATAGAGTGCATTGGAGATATTTGCTGGGATTTCCTTTGCTCTTGGTCCTGTTGCTGGAGGTGGTCTCTACACGGTAAGGATTGAGTGCCAGTCACATCGCGATGCTATAAACCTCCCTAGAGTGAGAGGAGGAGGAAGAATAGAGATTCAACAAAGGATTACACCAATTCATGTTTTTTAGCATTTATTTTTTTCCTTGTGATTTGGTATGGCATCATACTATTTGAGGGGCACAATTTATAATATAATTGACAGTTTTTGTAATTTTGCAGAATTTTGGATAAAAGAAGTTACATACTGTATGTTATGATCAGGGGCGTGTCTAGAGAAAAACGCAAGGTTGGGTCCAGAGTATTAACCCACTGACCATATGGATCAATTCAATTCAAATCCCACATCCTTTGCTCTGGTTATCGGACAACAGATCCATCTAGAATTTTTTCTAGAATGTCTTCTTAACTACCAATAAGGGGGTCAACCAGAATTGAACTCATCTCTTCACACCGCCTGATGATGGCGTAGTATGTCCTTCAACAGAATTTTCTAGCTATGATCATGACGGCTGCTTTACCAATTCCTCATTCCTGTAGGTAGGGGGCTTCAAACTACCATTTCTTGTGATGGGTGCAGCACTCTTTGTATCTATTCCTACCATGTGGATACTTCTTCCTAAAATCCCAGGTAACAATAAGTGATTTTGTCCAGTTCGTTCTTCAACCGATTTTACTCTACATTTTTTGAAATGAGGCTTTTGGGTGTCACACAATGCACAACCCTATTGTCCCCCACCATCTTGTGACATCCTCTTCTACCCTTCCAGCTTTCACTTTCTCCCATGTTGTTGTACTTATATATACACCTATTTCAATTAAGGTTGCAATCGAAGAAACAATGTGCTGCAACATGCAGTGCTGTTAGCAGACCCGTACCCAGGATTTATTTTGGGGGGGAGGGGAAGTGGACCTAATTTACCTGGGGGGGGGGGGGAATGGAGAGAGTTTTCACTTTAGAAAGCACATATATCGTTAATTCATTGATTGACAAGTACTTTAAAAACAAACCTAAGAAAAAAAGCTAATTTCCTTTTTAGTTGTTTTGAAGCCTTCAATTTGATACCAAAGTAAAAGCTTCTCAACAAAATAATGCAAGCAGGCGTTGGGGTCAATTTTACTTCCTTATTGACTTCATGTATTCTAGCGACGTATCCGCTGTCAAGTTGGGACAAACCCTGTCTGACGGGTTTAGGTGATATATTGGAGTCAAACAAAGTTGAACAAAGGCTATGTCGGCTATGCCTACCAAATGAGGACACCGAATACTTTTTTTCCTTCGTTGCAAACAAAACAATAAACTGCGCTACGACCTGTATAAAGATATTATTTACATAGTTCCAAAATATGAAATATCTCTTAAAATCTGACCACCCCCAAAAAAACAAAAAGGGTTTTTTTATGCCAAGTATTGTCGGATTTGGCTAAAAAAAGTCTGACTTATGGATTGACATACCAGAGTGATTTAGCTTATGCTTTATAGTTTTGTCTGAAAAAAGGACGTCTATTGAAAACCGAAAATAGACTTTTGGCCGTTGTGTGTGTGTGTGTGGGGGGGGGGGGGGGGGGGTTCGCACCCCCTGTACCCCCCTAGGTTCGGTAAGGGTACCAAAATAATAAGCAAAAGCAAACATTCGCATGGCTTTCAGAGACCAGGAACTAGCCATCTGTGTGTTACCCATGAGCCAGTACAGGCTATGACACGTATTTACAGGTGCAACCTAACATACTTTCAAGCTGCTTCCCCTTCCATGACCTTGCATGGGGTATGCGCCAGTTATTCCACAAGGTCTTATTTATGCCGCGCCCGTATGGGCTGGGCTTCCTGCCTATCTTTCAGACATGCTTGAAACAGTTCAGAGAAGGGCGATGCGCATAATCTTTTCGCAGGTCGAGTATATCACCGCACTTCAGAGCTCTGGACTCGGGTCCCTTGCTGAGCGCCGGGATTGCCTATTTCGCTCTTTTGCGACCAAAGCTAGAACGTCTCCTCCTCTGAGCTATGTTTTTCCTAGAGGCGATACAATAGGCCATGGCTACTCTCTGAGATCGGGTACACAGAGAACTGATACATTTCAAGGAATGACATCTAGGCTTAATGAGTTTGTAACCGTTCGTTACCAGTGATATTTATGGCAAATAACTTCGTCATGTGTTATGACTATACCACTGTAATTCAGTAGCACCTGCGATAGTGGTAGTTGAAATAAACTATTATTATTATATTATTATTTGGGGATGGTACCATGCTCGAACATCAAGCGTACTTTGTGGGGGTTTCCTTTGGGAGCGCCTGCAAAGTACGCTGGACCTTCGAGCATGGGGTGGTACATAATGAACAGAGCTATGGTTGGCTCTGTAATAGCTGTAAGCCCCGCTTAGTATTTTTTTTTTTTGTTTAATCTGTTAAGGGGTTGCGGAGTCAAGAGATGGCAAGCTACCAGTCACCAATATTCTGTTTATTCCTGGAGTAATATTAGTAGGTAAGACACCCAAGACAAACACAGAGTTTGCCTGTCAAGTTGTATAGCTTGCATAATGATGCAATCTTACTAAGAGATGCCACTATAAGGTTCTCTGTAAGAAATTAACCTCCCTCTCTTTTTTAGCAATACAGTTGACTATAGGCACCAGTCTCTTCGCATTTTTAGACCCAACACTGGCTCCATTTGCGGAAAAGGTTTGTATTTGATTCATTTTATTATCAATGTTAGGCTAAAATGATCTTACTGAGACATAATTGAATTTCACTATCCTCCTTGGTGCGGAGGATATCCTCGATCGATTATTTAAAACCATATGTGACGCAGGGGTAGATGTCTTTTTGTAGAGCGATCAAGCGCGGTTACTCAACTTTTAATTTTAATTTCTAATTCGCATTTTCAAAATTCATTTTTATTTTAGCAAAAGCGAAAATGTGTATGGCCATTTCAGGCCACAATCCAAGTCCTAGCTATTCGCAGTTTTTATCTGTTTTCGATATGATGCTGCGCATGAAAAGAGCTTTTAACAAGTTTTGTGTCAAGGGATTTCAATAATCAGTTTGATATTTGCTTTATGTTGTTATATCATGGCTTATCTAGCTCGGCCCGAATGCGGCATACACCGCATTCTTCGGCCTTCTATTTATGATGTTATATTATCACGGTCTCCCTGTGTTTCTAGCTCGGCCTGAATGCGGCGTACATTGGTCTTCTATTTATGGTGATATCTCTTTCGTACGCTCTCTCCACGGTTGTGGTGGGCTGGATCTGTGAGAAGACGGTCAGTAGGGTTGCTATTATAACTGTCGAATCCGTTGTATCGCGACGCCACATCTTCAAAACATCGATTTGTTTTTGTCTTTTGGGATTTTCTGTTCCGCCAGTCAAATTATTCTAAGCCAATCAGATTCTTGTCATCTCTCGCCTAGTGCAGTTGTCTGGCTTTCTGTCGCGACACTGTCTGGTTTACGTCCAGACGATAGCTAGAGAAGTACACAAAGCGAGACTTTGATTGGCTCAGAATGGTTTTACTGACGGAACAGAAAACCAAAACAAATCGTGTTATAAAAACCAAGTCGCGATACAACGAATTCGACAGTAAGTTCTATTTGTTTATACCACTCATACTTTTATCACAGGGTGACACGTGGTGGATCAAAACATAAACAATACACTGCAAAACAATGCACAACAAAGTAGTAACAACAACATCAATATAACAACAGCACCAATAACAACATCAATAACAACAACAAAAAACGTCAATAACAACAACAACATCAATAACAACACAAACAACATCAATAACAACAACTACAATAACAATGACGACCACAAAAACAACAGTAAAACATGTACTCTATGTTATTCTTGAATGAGTATATATAACAGGGTGTTATAAATCGTTTTGATTCAAAAATTGTTTGAACTTGACTCTTTATCGTTTTTATGAGGAATGAAAATGAAATTTATTAATTAATTTTTATTATGCAAAACGCTTTAAATATATCACAAGCGACATCCTCGGGTACCCAGAGCGTCGAGTTAAGCGTAACAAGGCGCGAGAACTCCTTTCTCTTCGCTCCCGCACTCTACCCCCTCCCCCTCCGCCGGCCGTATTCCGCCTCGTTCTCGCGCATATGACCTCCTGCCCTGGGTTATTTCCTAGGATGCAAAAGCAACAGCCAACAACAACAAAAAAAAGCATACAACAACAGTACTGCGACCATACAAACATCGTAATATTTGTAGTTAATAAACCTTTTACTATTTTGCGTTATCTAGAAAGCGTTCCGAACGTGTCTAGTAATGTCCTTTGTGCTGATTGGTATCGGTCTGTTATTCCTCGGTCCTGCACCATTCCTCGATCCCTACATACCGCAAAAGTAAGTATCCAAATTCCATAAAAAAACAGATAGTTATCAACACCCCAATGCACAGTGCACACATGCCAAAAAGTTATCAGAGCTCTTATTTAGTTAGCCCTTCGTCGTTAGCCTTTATGCTCCGACGAAGTGCTAACGCTAGAAACGTCAGCGCAGCTACTGTTTCACAAAAGCTTTCGACCTTGTGTTGATTTATACCTGGTCTACACCACACCTACGCGGACCATCTTGTTTTTCTTCAGTTTGTCTGTAGTCGCTCTAGTTATCTCTGATTATTATATTAATTTTTTTTTTGGGGGGGGGAGTTAAGAAGAGAAATATAATATAATAGAACCAAAAAACTCGAGCTGCAAAACTGCAAGTTCGTGCTGAGCCAGACAGAAACTTACATTGAAATGAATCAGTCTCGTTAGTGCCACCCACGAGACTGAAATTTCCCGCAAAACGTTCGCTCGACCAATCAAATCCTGAAGGCACATCCCACATGAACCCCCATCGTTTACCGTGCCCCACGTGGAGCTCCACCATGGTTTAGGTTGCCACGAAGTCTAGTGATTGTGTGAGATTGAGTGGTGTCTTTTAATGCTAAGTCTATTTTCCGTAGACAAATATGGTTGATATGCATCAGTCTGGCGCTAAATGGCATCGGAGGCTCGCTCTTCTTCATCCCGTGTGTACCTGAGATGCAGCGCTGCTGTTTGTAAGTTTGTCCCAAATATCAAGGGTCTAGAAAAAATATTGGGTGTCGAGGAAAAAATCTCGACTCTCGATATTTTTTTCTCGTCTTACCCTCGACACTCGACCCTCGCAATTACCTAGATTCTCCTGTGACTTCATGCACGTGTTTTCTATGACTGCCGTCTAGTCCTTATAACGTTCCCTGTATATCTTTTCAGAGATCGGAGCTTCACGAGTGACCTGGCTTTGAACTCCATGTTGTCTGGTATTTTCACGGGCGCGTCGAATTTTGGGTAATTCTATATAGGCTACGGAAGAACGAAGCTAAAAACTACTAATTTCCAGCTTTTTTAAAAATTTAGTCCAAGAGAACGTAATCGTTTGTTTATATTGCGCTTATGGTTCTTCATCCTGCGCTTCTGTTGGTGCTACCCAGGGCCTT
The DNA here is from genome assembly GCF_932526225.1 of Nematostella vectensis. Classification (NCBI taxonomy): domain Eukaryota; kingdom Metazoa; phylum Cnidaria; class Anthozoa; order Actiniaria; family Edwardsiidae; genus Nematostella; species Nematostella vectensis. The sequence goes on along the minus strand of NC_064041.1, from coordinate 4,389,221 downwards.
AAATTAAACGTCTCTCGCAAACTCATGCCCCAGCCACAGAGACACGCTCGAGTCAGTGGGACCTGGGACATTTGTGCTTGCGAAACCATATGCAGTGGGAAAAAGGCGAACACTCTCTGGTCCTCTTGGGATAACACCGTGCTCCCCATGTCCAGTAAGAGCAGAATGATACTGATAAACAACTCTGTTTGTCCTGTCCGTAGCGGGTTTGCGGGTCCTGTGCTTGGTGGAGCACTTGTGGAAAAGCTAGGATTTCCATGGATGGCCACGGTATGAACCAAGCATTAATTGATAAAACTGACCATTTTCTTTGTTGTAAGAATCATGACCAATCTTTTCGTGAATAGAATTGAGTCCATTACCTTCGTGTTAAAGCCGTGTCACCAGTTTACTTCAGGAGGGCAGACGGAAACCTCAACCGTTATACGGCCAAAAATATCTAATAGAATCCGCGCTATTTAACAGGCCATCTGCTCTAAATTATCAATCACATCCTCAGAGAAAAATCCAATAGATACAATGCTTTCACAATTTTGAAATATTTTTCGCGTTAAAATTAAATTTATTTATAATAATATATAATATATATTTTCCGTTAAAAATCATCGGAGATTGTTACGTAATCGACCGATTTGGGGTAACCGAGGCCTATCATAGAGACCACAGCATAAAGCTACTTGCGCATCTAGTTTGCGCATGCAAAATCGGGTTGAAATTCTAATATCTGTTTATGTGCCAAGGCGATAAGCATGAGCCATCATGCGGGACCCTTCAGGGCATCCTCTTTGGTCATCTAATGCCGGGTTATTGAGTAAACCGGGGCCCACGGACATGACGGAAAAACCCTGAACATGCGCACTTTGAAGAAATGGAGAAGGAAGATACAATTTCTCACAATGTCCATCAGTTCCTTGTATTCCGGACTGATTTTCCCTTTTAAAAACACAAATAACGCGAGGCTGAAATTCACATACCCAGATTTTGGCTATTTAAGATATTTTTTCCTTGATCATCCTTGCGCAACGTATGAGCTCAGGAACGAAAAGCTCAAATTTCAATGTCACTTTACAAAAAGTCGCATCGATTTAAAAAAAAAATTCGCATTTGATATTTTGTTTCATATTACTCACTAAGTACTCAGGGAAATTTTGCGCCTTATTCGATGTGAAATGAGCTTATTGGAAACGTGAAGTCATGTTTTTCCGTCATGTCGGGCCCACGGAAATCCCATGACACTACCCCTTTAATTGATAGCTCCCTTCTTTCCTTAAACGGCGGGTTATTGCAAAGACCATGGCCTAGGAAAACTCAGGACGTACCCCCTTTATTAAGCGACCAAGAAGCCAGCTGTTTTCACATTGACTTTTCCACCCATGTTCTTAAGTAATTATTGTCACCTTGACTCCGTTTTTTTTTTCAGGTGATGTCATTTTTGTCCCTGTTTCTTGTAAGTACTTAAAGATACTTTGTCAATTGTAATTGTTTGTAAACTAACGTGTGTGTGAGCCCATATTGTCCGGAAATCTTATTTCAGAGAAGGGGTATTGGGAGGAGGCCCTCTTGGTTATTGGGAGGGGATCCCCTGAAATAGGGGTATTGTGAGTGGGTCCCCTTGAATAGGGGTATTGGGAGGTGGATCCCCTGGAATAGGGGTATTGGGAGGTGGGTCCCCTGGAATAGGGGTATTGGGAGGTGGGTTCCCTGGAATAGGGGTATTGGGAGGTGGGTCCCCTGGAATAGGGGTATTGGGAGGTGGGTCCCCTGGAATAGGGGTATTGGGAGGTGGGTTCCCTGGAATAGGGATATTGGGAGGTGGATCCCCTGGGATAGGGGTATTGGGAGGTCGGTCCCCTGGAATAGCGGTATTGGGAGGTGGGGCCCTTGGAATAGTGGTATTGGGAGGTGGGTCCCCTGGAATAGCGGTATTGGGAGGTGGGTCCCTTGGAATAGCGGTATTGGGAGATGGGTTCCTTTGAATAGGGGTATTGGGAGGTGGATCCCCTGGAATAGAGGTATTGGGAGGTGGATCCCCTGGAATAGGGGTATTGGGAGGTGGGTCCCCTGGAATAGGGGTATTGGGAGGTGGGTCCCCTGGAATAGGGGTATTGGGAGGTGGGTCCCATGGAATAGGGGTATTGGGAGGTGGGTCCCCTGGAATAGGGGTGTTGGGAGGTGGGTCCCCTGGAATAGGGGTATTGGGAGGTGGGTTCCCTGGAATAGGGGTATTGGGAGGTGGGTCCCCTGGAATAGGGATATTGGGAGGTGGGTCCCCTGGAATAGGGGAATTGGGAGTTGGGTTTTTTGGAATAGGGATATTGGGAGGTGGGTTCCCTGGAATAGGGGTATTGGAAGGTGGGTCCCCTGGAATAGGGGTATTGGGAGGTGGGTCCCCTGGAATAGGGGTATTGGGAGGTGGGTCCCCTGGAATAGGGGTATTGGGAGGTGGGTCCCATGGAATAGGGGTATTGGGAGGTGGGTCCCCTGGAATAGGGGTATTGGGAGGTGGGTCCCCTGGAATAGGGGTATTGGGAGGTGGGTTCCCTGGAATAGGGGTATTGGGAGGTGGGTTTCTTGGAATAGGGGTATTGGGAGGTGGGTTTCTTGGAATAGGGGTATTGGGAGGTGGGTCCCCTGGAATAGGGGTATTGGGAGGTGGGTCCCCTGGAATAGGGGTATTGGGAGGTGGGTCCCATGGAATAGGGGTATTGGGAGGTGGGTCCCCTGGAATAGGGGTACTGGGAGGTGGGTCCCCTGGAATAGGGGTATTGGGAGGTGGGTTCCCTGGAATAGGGGTATTGGGAGGTGGGTTTCTTGGAATAGGGGTATTGGGAGGTGGGTTTCTTGGAATAGGGGTATTGGGAGGTGGGTCCCCTGGAATAGGGATATTGGGAGGTGGGTTCCCTGGAATAGGGGAATTGGGAGTTGGGTTTCTTGGAATAGGGGTATTGGGAGGTGGGTCCCCTGGAATAGGGGAATTGGGAGGTGGGTCCCCTGGAATAGGGGTATTGGGAGGTGGGTCCCCTGGAATAGGGGTATTTGGAGGTGGGTTCCCTGGAATAGGGGTATTGGGAGGTGGGTCCCCTGGAATAGGGGTATTGGGAGGTGGTTCCCTTTGAATAGGGGTATTGGGAGGTGAATCCTCTGGAATAGGGGTATTGGGAGGTGGTTCCCTTTGAATAGGGGTATTGGGAGGTGGATCCCCTGGAATATGGGTGTTGGGAGGTGGATCCCCTGGAATAGGGATATTGGGGGGTGGATCCCCTGGAATAGGGATATTGGGAGGTGGGTTCCCTGGAATAGGGGTATTGGAAGGTGGGTCCCCTGGAATAGGGGTATTGGGAGGTGGGTCCCCTTTGAATAGGGGTATTGGGAGGTGGGTCCCCTGGAATAGGGGTATTGGGAGGTGGGTCCCCTGGAATAGGGGTATTGGGAGGTAGGTCCCATGGAATAGGGGTATTGGGAGGTGGGTTTCTTGGAATAGGGGTATTGGGAGGTGGGTCCCTGGAATAGGGATATTGGGAGGTTTGTTCCCTGGAATGGGGGAATTGGGAGGTGGGTTTCTTGGAATAGGGGTATTGGGAGGTGGGTCCCCTGGAATAGGGGTATTGGGAGGTGGGTCCCCTGGAATAGGGGTATTGGGAGGTGGGTCCCCTGGAATATGGGTATTTGGAGGTGGGTTCCCTGGAATAGGGGTATTGGGAGGTGGGTCCCCTGGAATAGGGGTATTGGGAGGTGGTTCCCTTTGAATAGGGGTATTGGGAGGTGGATCCCCTGGAATAGGGGTATTGGGAGGTGGTTCCCTTTGAATAGGGGTATTGGGAGGTGGATCCCCTGGATTATGGGTGTTGGGAGGTGGATCTCTTTGAATAGGGGTATTGGGGGGTGGATCCCCTGGAATATGGGTGTTGGGAGGTGGTCCCCTGGAATAGAGGTATTTGGGTGTGAGTATCCCTAGATGCTTCCCTCTCGCCTTCGCAGCTTTTTATATGTTTAAACTATCTGTAACATCAATCTCTCTGCGAAGATTGTACATAGGAAATTGCCTATTACGCTTTGTTGTAAGGGTTCATGAAACATGCTCTGTAGTTTAACCCTGTCCCTCAAAAATGCTTTGTGCACTTTCTTAAAAGGTGGTACTGACGGTCGTATGGAACCTGTGTTCAAGTTTAAGGTAGAAAGCATAATTTTTCACAATTTTCAAACCTTTTTTGTGTTTGTTTTTTTTTAGTCATTTGGCTTCAACCAGACTTTCTTTAGTCTTTCATGTATTTGTTTTTCGTGGTCTAGCTTAGCGTTGGTACCCTTGCTGTTATAGTTATTTCTTTTAGTGATTATTGTTGTTGCTGTCCAATCGATCTCAAACTTATACCGTATTTAATTTACCTTAATTAGTATTTTTACATATTCAACTATGCCCTCTTTTAGCGCCAGTCATGCAAACGTCACTAGCGAGGAGAAGAAACCGCTACTCGGCGCTGCCAATAGAACGACGAACAAAATATGAGGACAAAGTCACTCAACCAGCCTAATCATCGTCGACGAAGATAGACAACACCACCCGGATTCATGGGGAACATAAATAATGTGGGCAAGACACGTGTATTCGTTCCTGGACGGCACCTGTCAAGGGCGGATCCAGGATTTTAAAATGGGGGGTGGATAATGGCCAGATAAACGGCTTTCTATATAACTGATCCAGTGGTTCTTGGAAGGTCACATAGTTCTAACAATACTTCAAGCTGTATTGGATTTGTCGCATCAGCAAAGTAAAGCAAGCCAAAGTACATGGACAGTACCTCCCGTCCCTCAGACATTTATTTTCAACAAACAAAAAAATACTTTTCTTTTTGTTTTACTCAAAAACGGGGGGTGGATATCCGCCCCTGCTTGTTCGCCTAGATTAATGAAACCTTGTGTTAGAAACGCACCCTCGTTATTAAAACATCCACTCCTGTAAACTTCCAAATGTTTGATTGACGTAAATCGTAACTAATTTCTTCAGCGTGCACTTTCTGCGAAAAACTTTTGCTTCACTTTAACAGGGCCACTCCTGTAAACTTCCAAATGTTTGATTGACGTACATCGTAACTAATTTCTTCAGCGTGCGCTTTCTGCGAAAAACTCTTGCTTCACTTTAACAGGGCCACTCCTGTAAACTTCCAAATGTTTGATTGACGTAAATCGTAACTAACTTCTTCAGCGTGCGCTTTCTGCGAAAAACTCTTGCTTCACTTTAACAGGGCCGGTACATTATTCAATTCTACAATTGGCCAGTTTAATATCATGCCTGAATGTGCTATCACTTAGGGGGAAATTTATCTAAACACCCAAAGTAAGTCCTATTGTATTAACAATAGAATTTAGATTTAATTTATTATTTCATTTATGTAAGTGCAAAGTAAACAACAATATCTATTTATGCTATCATATTGTTTAAACATTTTTACATTGAAGTAAATGAGAAGGCTATAGAAGATTTCATTGAAAATGTTCCATAAAATTAAAATGACATTCAATGAGGGATTAAGTTATTTTAGGAAGAAAACAAAAATTATCTAAAGGAAGGACCAAAATACCAAAAAATAAGTGAGCACTAAAATACCAAAATAATTTTCAGTTTTACATATCTTACATTACACATGGCTACTAACATGATTACTCTAAAAAATTTACCAAACCAAAGCAGCAGGCTTAAGCTTTTCTTGTTGAGTTAAGTTACTTATACAATATTTTTTGCGAATATTGATGAAAACTGCTCGATATTCTGTTGGAACTTGCCTCAATTTACACATTATTTAAATTTAAATTGTGAAAAAATCATGACATTCAATGAGAGAGATCAGGTATTTTATAGTAAGAAAACATATTTGTCTTATGAGTAGCCGGTCAAGTGTCGCGATGCAAGGTAGTCACTTTTTACATGTGTGCACTCTCCATATTGTCTTTGGAAAAAAATCTAGAGCTATCGCACAAACATTGACGCTTCTGATCGAAGCAGAGGCCTGATCCAGGGAAACGCCGTGACACTTACATAATACAGACAAGAGAGCATAAGATAAGAGAAGGACACTTTGGTATTACACGCGCGCCATGTCGATTCCGAATCTGGCTATTTTTAGTACCCACCACTGCGCGTGAGCATTTTTACTCACCCTACCCCCGCGCTTTGGCATTTACATCTTGTTGTTTGCCGCTGTTTTGTGACTTGAAACCGAAAAAAAAACCACCCTATTTGCACAAATACCATCGAAAATTTCATTCTAGCATCAAGGATACAGGCGGCTGCAATAGGGGATGTAGTACTTCGAGGATTGCAAGATTTCGAAAACGTTAAAAAAAGAGACTTCATTCAAAATCAAGAGCGGAAAACCTCGTGCTTCAAATATTTACCGCTTCCGCTCTAACTTGCTGCTTCTTCGTGGTTTTTCAACATTTATTATCTTCCTAATGGTCAAACGAAATCTGTAAGTTAGACATTAGATATGATATTGATTTTTGTGAATATTCCGGTGAATTGAGAAGGATTCCAAGAAAATACATTTCATAAAACTATTCTTGTAGCGCGGCATTACTAAAAAAGGAACCAGCGGAACCAGCACATTTTGAAGGCAGGAGCAAAGAGGGGTATAGGGGTAGAGATGTTATACAAGGATTACGACGATTTATTTTCGAAAAATTCTGTTCTAAACGGACTGGTAGTTTGCCATAATACATCACTAAGCGCAAATGTGCTAAGTTATTTTACGTTCATTTCACATTCTGTCATATGCAATTTGTAAAAAAATTCCGTTGAAAGTTCCGGATAAGTAACAAAAAACATACTGTAAAACAAGCGCTCGCAGTGTGTGGTTTTTAGTGCCAAATGTGAATCTGTGCAGACAACTAAAAAATAAAGTGTTTTACAACTTTGTTTTTTTGTCATATCATACTACGAACATATTACCTTATTTAACAATTTCTACATGTGTGTAAACTCGCGGTCGCCCTGGACTCGTCAGACGACACGGGGCTTCGAAGCTGGTGCTGTTTACGGTGAGAATAAATCGTAAAGAACAGGACTTATTTCAAGTTTAAACAATTAACGAAATAGCCCGTTGCTCTTGCGTTAACTTATTCCATATTTTTTTCTGTTTTTAATCTTTGTTTATCGAGGGTAACATATTTAACCAAATATACAGTTTTCTAACATATGACTCTCGGTTAGTAAGCACTGTCACTGGGGGTGGTCACTGCCAGAGGGTTGGTTTATTGCGTCCCCAGTGGTTCTTTTACGTCCCTTCGGTTCAGGTTAGTGTAGTGCAGCTTGAAGAGACGGGACCTCCGGTTTAGTGTCCCTATCCGAGAAGACTGGAAACATTATTGTTATCGAAAAAAAAACATAACATTTCTACCCCTATATCCCCCTTCAAACCTGCACTCAAAATATGCTGGTTCCTCCAGTTCCGCTTTTTAGTAATGCCGCTTGTAGCGAGGGAATGTTTTTTTGGTGATGATCAAAGCCAGCAAACTGTAGTATCTGACCTTTCTTAATAGTGAGAAAATAACGAGGGAGATATCACTGTACTTTTTTTATGTTGTTTCTAGACATTTCTATAACTATTAAGTATATAATACAAGCTGGAGTCGGGATTTGAATCAAACGCGGTATTACAGCCATTTTTCTTCTTGACTTGACTTCGCTGCTCAGATAAACAAAACAGTCAAACTATTCAGGGATTTAGCTTTCTGTGAGTATATTTGCCAATCTTGCTTACTTAAGCTAGACTTGTTTTCTTCTTCCGAGTTATTTTACATGATCTCTTTTCATTCCTTTCGAGTTGGCAAAACAACAACACGCAACCCGCGGGGGAGTAGGACAAAATAAAGGAGCAAATCCTCACGCGCAGTGGTGGGGTGGTGGTTACTAAAAATAGCCAGATTGGGAATCGACATGGCGCGCGGGTAATACCAAAGTGTCCCTCTCTTATCTTATGCTCTCTTGATACAGATTATTGCTAATTCCCCGAGTTTTCAAGCTCAAATCGTATCTTGAATTGACTTCAACAACCTCCAGGTTGTCTCGTCCCCAGTCTCGGCTCTGTTAAAAAAAAACACGCGGCGCGCAAAGGACCACTGGAAGGCGGACCGAAGGGGCGAGATTCGTGCCTTTGTGACGGTCCAGCATGCATTGCGTTTGCATTGTCTTGCTTCTCACTGACCGTGAACCTGTGCGCGCCGTCTTTTTTTTTTTTCTCCGCACACGATCACGACGGGGAACGAGTCGGACCGTGTCTCCAGCTCAGAATATTTCCTTTTCTGGAAACATTGTTTTGACATTCGAGGCATCAAAACATTGAAACAACCAATCACAGATCAAAATGTAAGATGACGTCATAACACTCGCTGGACCTAAGTAAAAAAAAACATGGCGGCCATAGAGAGACGATAATAAGAGCATAAAACAGTATCTTTCTGCTTTTTGGTAGGGTTTTAGACGTATCAAAACTTGAAAGACTTGTAGAAAAGCTTTGGGTGCAAAGATTTGGTAAAAATTTATATTTCGAATGGCTATGTTCGGTGGGAAAGTCCGATTCGCTAAAGTCAATAGATGACGGCGAGGATGATGGTCATAACTATTGAATTACAGCTTGGAAGCGTAATTATACTGGAATTCGAAGGCACACTTAACTGTGGACAAGCAGGCGTTGATTCTTGACCATGGAGTTGACTACTCAGTACTGCAAATGGTATTCGTTGCGTCCTCCGAAGCTCATAATGCATGCATAAATACATGCCTTACGGTGTGTTGTGTTTAGTTTCAATAAGTTATATATGCAGCCCGTCCGAGTTTGTCGGTCGATCATGAACATTCAGTATTCAAATTGCCTTGTGCAGGCGCTGTTAAAGGCTGAATGGGGGTCTAGAATTTTTCAAAGTTGGTTCAATTTATGAAAACTATTACAATAGCTTTGTGCTTAAAAAGGATTGGACCATTGCACCACAGAACCACACCTGGATCAGCCACTGCAGAAAATGACTTAAAACATACAGTATTTCATATTTGTTTTAATGACTTAATAGTGGTATAAGCTTATATCATCTCATCTCCTACACACAAATAGCATGTGGTACACAGAATATCAAATAAAACAAATAGAAGACACAGTTTGAATTTTGTTTTTGCTTCGCTTGTACCAACCAGCCCATCTTTTGTATATCTCTTAAATTTAAATATTTGACAATGTCCCTAGAGCATGAATGGGCTATGACTTGATAGCTGAAAGGCTGAATGGGCTTAGGATTTATATGCCTTGAAGGTTAGAGGGATAATTGCCCAGGGGTGGGTTGGAAGGGGGGCAGTATTCAAAACATAATGGAATGGTCCAACAGAGCTCAACATTTCATACACCCAAAAAGGATGGAAACTTGCCACCCCCAAAATACACAAGCCTGTTGGTAAAATGTTCGATCCCAAAGAAATGCAGTGGACACATGTTATGTTGTAAATGTTTTTACAGCATATGTATAATGCAATATGTCTAGAAAACAAATCATTTTCATGAGCTTATCATTCTTCTCCTAAACAATTTTACTCCAACAGAATTCTAATGATTTGAATTCTTTCTGGTAGAAAATTTTCAGTCAAAGTAAATGGGAGAAAAGTGGAAACAATTTGCCCAATCATACAATTTTTACAATCAAGCACAATACATAAAAGTGATGTGAAATAATCGTAGATCCCCTCTCATTTCAAAAGCCCATTGCACCTTTTGAATGCACAATATGCTGTGTCTTATATTATGTTTAAGTGCAAATTAAAAAATCCAGAAGTATAATACTGTGTTAGCTCTGGGGTTTTAATACATAGAAACTTTTGAACCAACCTTCATCCATCCTTCATCTTGGTTTATACTCGGATCATACTAGAAGTAGAAAACCCTTCACTCACTAGAAAACATGTTATTTCTAGAAAATCTATTTTTAACAAGGGGTCCAGGGGCAGGGCCATAGCAGAGGCTGGGGTGCAAATCTCCATTAACGTTGAAAGCCATATAATCTCATACCAGTTTTCCACCAAGCAGCGTTTTTTAAGCATTGTTCTTGTAAATACGAAGGGGGTCCCCCCTATTTTCTTGACAGTGCTACAGAACTGGGGGGGGTCAGTTTGTAACCATACTTTCAAAAAGTGTAATAGTCAATAACACATAGCTTAAACAAATAAAACAAATATTCAAAAAAAAGAATAGTATAAGTTTTTTATCACTAAGAGTGGAATACAAAGGAGAAAATTCAATGATCTCTCTGTCCATCCTTATATATTTACTTATCTTCATCTTCTTTGCCATGGTCAATATCTGAAATAAATTGTAACAATTATATTAAGAAAAGAGGAAGGGGTTTCTTTTCAATTTGATTTATAGAGTACAGTAGCTTTTTATTTATGATGGCCTTATTGCAGAGGAGCCAACTGAAACTACAGCCTCACACACTGATTTTATTTTATTTTTATTTTTACTCAATTAAGCTATTTACTAATAAACTTTGGCAGCTGTATAAGATTTCTAGTTTTAAAATCAGCCAGAAAAAGCAAAAAATGATAGAAATAAATACGGCTAGGCTAGCTATCAAACGAAGCAGTCCACTTGACAGTGTAGGGAGGGCCCTTGTTTCCTATACTTATGTCGGTGATGTGCAGAGCTCAACACGATATTGTTTAAAGAAACCAAACGTCCCAGCAACTGGCGTCGCGTCCCATATAGACATACCGATTTCGTAAGCTACATAACCCCCTTATTCTCAGAATAATTTTTTCTAAGCCCAGAAAAATTATTGTAGAGAGATCTTGGCAAATTTCTACATGTGTTTGGGTTCGAAATCGGTCAAACATGGCGCTGCAGAGCTCCAATTTCCTTCGAATAAATACTCCCCATCTTCCATATTTTTACTCCATCGCTTCGAAGCCTTGCACGAGATATCTTGGAAAGATGACCTAACACGCTGGCTGCTCTAAAATTGCAAAAATCGACGGGAAAAAGCTTTTAAAGCGAAAAACATATCTTCCCGGCGGTAAAAGGCGAGGGGCTTGAATGATGACGTCATAATCCATTTAGGCCGCCATATTTGTGTTTCCAAAAAAGGAAATACACCTATTTCAAAAAAGGTTGTCAGTGCAAATGGCGAATGGCAAATAGTAAATGGCAGTTCTAAGCCCGAACGGTGCTTCTGGGTACTAATCATTCGTAACCTTAAAGAAGTTAAATAAAGTCTAGCAATGTCAGAGACATACATTGATGATCTTTAATAAATAATTGTTTGATTTATCCATATTCTTCAGCATTTAGTAGAAATTTAATGAGACCCATGGTTCCGTTCGGTCCTAGAACTGCCATTTGCCAAACGCCATTTGCCGTTTCGCACTGGCCAATCGGCGCACCGACCCATTGTCAAATTGATCGGAATTCCCTGCACCCAAGTGCAGTGGGGGTCTAATCTCAATCAGGATCTCATTGAATTATAGCCTACGTGGCAAGCGTTTCTTGACATTCAGCAAGTCTCACCCCAAGAAGGCAATAAAATTTGATTTATATTACCGGAATTCCTATGTCGTTTGTTCTTAAGCTGGGAGGGAGGGTATTAGAGAGGGGGCGTTATTCAGATATGGGGCGTTATTAGATCATTTACTGTACACGTTGTATTCAACCCTATATGGATCATAAAATAAAGCAGAACAAATGTAATGCAATGAATTGAAAATGCAATGAAAATTATAGTACAGTACATCGAAAAATTGGGGGTGGGGGGGACGATACAAGCAAGGAGACGGGTCCCTATAGGCGTAACGGCACTAAGAGGAAAAAAAAAGAAATGTGTGAAGAGGAAAATAGCCGGGCAAGCTTCAGTTGAACACTAAAAAAGGGGTCAGTACGCAGCTCTTACAAGCTGCAATTTGATTGGGCAAATGAACAATATCCGCACCTCGACACAAAGAACGAGAAGAATAGAGACAAAAGAACTCCTTTGTAGAACACATATAATAGGAGACAAAGCAGCTGCGTACTTACTCTAAAAAAGTGGCAAAAATATAAAATGGAGAGAAAATTGGAAAAAAAAAACGAAAAATATATGCATACCCTTCCATACATTTAATCTGAGAGGAGGGGTGAGAGGGAATGTGGCCTTACTTGGGCAAAACGGTAAGCTAAAACATAAAACGGTTAACCATTTAAAAAATCGACTTTATTTGCCTTGGAATTTACAGTTTTCGATGGTGTGTTACTTCGCTTACTTGGTGTTGCACGTGATTTATTGCTTCTAAATACAAATTCAGATTATATGTTAGCCAGGGGCGTAGCCAAGGGGGCCCGGGCCCCCCCTTCTAGCAGCCAAAAATACAGTAAATGTATGAGACATTTACTAAAACACAGGAGAAAATGCCTTGAAAGGGCCTTTTGAGCCTCCTTTTGTTAAAAATCCTGGCTACGCCACTGTTATAGCTTTCTTATGTCGACGACCTATGTATGGGCCTTATTCGTCACAAGAAGCATTTAAAGTGTAAGTGATCTTTGTTTTAGTTTTTTTTTCTAGCGTATTGAGGGTAGCATTACTCTCGTTACTTTGGTTCATTTCTATACCGTTTAACTGTGTTCTTGCGAACACACTTGGTGAAAATAATTTGTCTTGATAACGATAAAAGACTGTAATAGCAGGAATGAAATTAGAAGATTTTTGAGTATTTGTTTTGCATTTGGTTGACCTTTATGACCTTGTCACCTATCCTCGGGAACACAAGGCGGTAAAGAGTTGCAAAAACGAGGCGTCGGAGGGGGAAGGGGGTGGGATGGAAGAGAAAGGAGGGAGGAGACATTCTTGTTCTCGCGCATCGTTGCGCTGACCTCCACGCCCTCGGTTCCCGAGAATGCTTATGTGCTATAAGAACTTTCACTTCTCGACTTGACACCACTCGAGTCGCAGAGAGTGTAAATCAGCCTACGACTCCGCTGCGATACTCGACTGTGAAAGTCGTAGCGTGTAATTCTGGGGTAAGACAGGTCGTAGGCAGGTTGCATACGACTAAATCGTGCTGTCTAAATCAGCCTGTGTGTTGTGTATTTCTCCTCGTCTACATCGGCCATGGTAAGTTACGCCTTACCTGTAAAAATGAAAACATGTAATTTTATCGTTGCATTGCGCATCCAGTTCTGCGCACGAGCGCCCGCTTTTTTGGTTCCAAAATTGCGTCATTTAGGACGCAGTCATTTATGATTTTTTGGTTTGATTATTTTGGTTTAATTGCCACTTTGAAAGGTCGTGTGATCTCAAGTCCCCTATTGAAGAGAACAACTCCCTTTTTTTTTGCGCAAAAACTATAGATTCACTATGTACTTGCAATAAGCTAATCATCGCGGAAAACCTGCTCTGTTTGATGATCGGATGCCGTCTTGTATTTTGAGCCGCGCGATTACTTGTCGACGGATCATCGAACGGAGCGGGTTTTCCGCAATGACCAAGTACCTCCTGCAAGCAGGCTATTAACCTACGTTGCAAGAGTTCCCGTGTGTTTTGAGAGCAAGTAAACCCAGAAATCGACGAGAAGTTCGATGAGCGAGATTTTGACCGCGCGAAAAATGGGGCGAGCGCGGCGAACATGAGGCAAACCGAACTTCTCGCGCGGCGAACATGAGGCATATCGAACTTCTCGCCGGTTTCCTCTGTTTCAATGGGTTTCCTTTCCCTCAAAACACACGAGAACGCTTGCTATGCAGGCTAGTAGGCTTACTATATAACCCTATTGTCGCTCTCAAATAAATTTCCCAGGGCCTTTCTCCCCTCACTTCCTGTGAAAGGCCATTTACGTCGAGCCAAACAGTGAAGAGTCTCTAGGAAGGTTACTTACTTGACACACTTTATCGACTATCAGTTTTACATGCTTGACACGTTTTTTTATACTCTGAGGATTTTTAGTTTTACTTACTTGACAAGCTTTACAATGCAGCACGCAGCAAGGATAACCACTGAGATGATTATTAGAACCACAATTGACACAGCAAGAAGCGCGGCTAGCGCTCCTGCCTGTGCCTTTGTTTCTGTTGGTGAAATGAATTCATAGTGGTTACCCGTGAAATATTCACGAAAAGTAATTCTTTGTTGTACAGAACTTTTAAAGGTATATTTCAATCTTGAATGTATTGAGCTTCCTGGTGCTTTATAGGGGAATAGCATACGTCGTCGTAAACATTAATTAAACCAATGCCCCCCTTTTGAGTCCCCAATATATTTATCTCATATTAAATTTACCTCATAAAAATGTTAAAAGGCGCTGTCTATAAAATACCGCCCATATTTTAGTATTCCACCTTTTCCTATATCCGTGTTGTGAACCCTGTGTATGGTGTTTTAGTCCGGCGGATATGTGCAGATTTTACCTTGAATTTCGCACTTTTTTCTAAAGTTACCAATTTTAGCATAGTGATAGTTTTTAATACCCCTTACAAGATAGGCTATAGAGCCAAGCTCAGTTCGGCTTTAATTTCTTATTAATAATGCATATTGATTTGGCCACCATTTTGAACCGGAAGTAAGCTAATTTTTTCCAAAAAGTAAATAAACTCGCACATTTTGAGAAAGTTTACTCATAGGCGAATAAAATATACATCAAAGAATGCATATTAACCATAGAATTCTGAAAGTAACCGCAAATTTTTCATTTTCGTAACTTTTACGGTGACAGGGATTTTGAACCGGAAGTAGTCAAGAATAAATACTGGCACGCTTGTTTCACTTTGCGCCTTTTAACAAAAATAAGAATAAACTTATTTCAGGAGTAGTTTCGGGGAACCTTTACAAGATAGGCTATGGAGCCAAAAAAAATCTGATTAATTCACGGATTATCTTGCGCTATTAAAATGGCCGATAATTTTCTGGAAGTGAAAATCACGCGTCGATACTCACTAAAAGTCGTCAAATGATAGAAAAGCCAATTGTAGCCAGCCCAAGTATACCAAATATAAACTCAATAGCCCGGATCAAGAGAAAAGAAAAAAGACGAAAGAAACTGCTTAGGTGACAAGCCTGGTGGGGATTCCAAGAACCCGGTGAGCGGGCCGCTCCACCTATTGACTTCAACGTCTGTAAACGACCGCAAGTGCTACAAAATGAACAGTTTCTAACTGTAGGAACCGTTTAACTGGTGGCCTCGGGTGCGCGCTTATCACTCTCCTTGCCTTTCTTCCTTATTCTACAGAAAAGTGAAATGAGTATCTCGCCAAATAAATACTGGTAGAATTTCACGCATTTACTGTATCCTGTTGTGCGGATAGGGGGAAAAGACAGTACTTGCTGTATTCCCCAAAGCCACAGATGCTTTTCGACAGTTAGCCTTCAGGTCAGTTAAGATAAAAGACAGAATGTTTGATAACACTTGAGCGCTTTCCACTGCTTCTATACGACCGAACAAGTACAGAGATTCGGAAGTAGACAAGGCAAGAATGCTGCTCTTCGTGAAGAAAGGAACGGCATTTGATGTCATTCACTGACGAAGGCTGCTATCATACAACACACCACGAAAGCTGCCATTCAAGCAGAGCATTGTTGGGGGCAAAGCACTCCTTCCTGCCTCAGTACTTCCGTTTTTTTTAGCAGAATGGACAAAAGTTGCCAGCCGCTTTGGAAAAACGCTACTAAGGCTTTCCAAGGCGTGCCAAGAAGCCAAAGAACTATTAGATGAGGAACCAAGAGCTATTAGATGCAAGATAGGGTGGCCAGCACGCTGCACTTGCTCCAAAGCCAGCATGGAATGCCCTTTGCAGCTCCACTGAATCGTGTAACGATAAAGCTGTAAAATATCTGAACTGCATTAAATGAAGATAGCAGTTCTCATCGCAGCTTGTAATTACGTTAGACCGACGTATATAAACCACACTCTTTTTGTTTTATAAGAATCTATATTTTAAGAACACCCAGCCTGAGATTTCACTAATTTTTAACAACATGCCGAGGCTCACATAGCAGGAAAATATTTTCTTAATATTAAATATCAATTTAATGCACATGCACAATACAACTGTCATTTATCATTTGTGCAATTCTATTGAAAATGATGCTTCATTGCTTATTCGTATATGCATTAAGCTGGTTTGATTAGAGTGTACAGAAACAGGTTTGGAAACTACTTCCTGTTTAAAAAAACGGTAAAACTAATAGCAGAAACCTAATCAGTTTTGCCTTTTCCACAACTTTATCAAATGGATTTCATGAATATTTTAGTCGTAGACTTTTAAACAAGATGTGCATCTCTGTGCTTTCAAAAATGACAAATTTAATCTCCGATGCAAAATGGCGGCAATTTTAATCAACCATATTAGTCGGTGATAAAAGCCGATTTTATCTTGGCTCCATAGCTTATCTTATAAAGGTTATTTCAACCTACAACTGCAATAAAATTGGTGTCTTTTGCTAGAGGGCGCGGGGTGAAATAAACGTCCGAGGTTTTACTATCGACTACTTCCGGTTAAAGGTGACTATCTCCTTGAAAGTTCCAAGAATGAAAAATATGCGGTTATTTTCAGCAATCTTGGGTTTAAATACATTTTGTGACTTTCATTTTAGTCGTCTAGTGGCAAAACATTATCAAACTTTTTTGAAAAAGGTAGTCTACCTCAGGTTCAAAATGGCGGCCAAATCAATACTCCTTCTTAATTAGAAAATATAGCGTGAATAAGAGAGTGGATCGTGAATCTTCGCTTCGTTAGGTTTTCTTGGGCCTAGTGTGTTATTTGGTGGTCGATTCCATACTTTTTAATGAAAATCAATGTGACATAAAAGGTATGTGGGTCTGAAAACACAAAGTGACCGCCAACTATTTGTAATGAACAAACCTTTTGCTTTTATAAAAAAAACTCGAAAGAGTATGTACTTACTTCTTATATCGACCTGATTAAATAAGCGTTGATGCACCTGATTGAATTGAAGTTGTTAAAAAGTCA
The DNA here is from genome assembly GCF_932526225.1 of Nematostella vectensis. NCBI lineage: Eukaryota > Metazoa > Cnidaria > Anthozoa > Actiniaria > Edwardsiidae > Nematostella > Nematostella vectensis. Next base: position 4,372,260 of record NC_064041.1, on the reverse strand, counting down.
AAAGTCTTGCAGTTGTTAATAAAAGCTCTTTTCTTCCTTTTTCTTGTTTGCGAACCGTTTTGTTTATGCGCGAAGGATATAAAGAATCTACTTTCTTTTCGAGGTAGGAATAATGGCTTTCTCAATAATGATAAAAAGACGGTTGTGTTTTCAGTTACAATTAATACGGCAAGTATTCGAATTCTTTTTCAGATTTGATTTTCCGCTCGCTCGAAGGTTTGTTTACACATCTTCCGAAATTGTCTAGAATAAGATTTCTCCTCTACGATGGGTTTTTGGAGATAGACTTATTACTGTATACTTTTAGTGTGTTTTTTTAGAGACACGGAGGTCTGAAGGTCATTAGTCCTTTTTGCTGCGGGAAATAAATTATTTTTGTGCTTCTGTGAAATCTTGAAAATGGCGCCTTTGCGACTGCGATCCTCCCGCTTACAAAAACGCGTGAGTTGGAACTTTTCTATCCTGTGTAATCTTGAAATAAAAATCATTTTGCACACCTCCTCTCCGGCAATGTGTGAAAATGGCGTGGTTTCGGAGTTTTCTAGCCCAGCCGTTTTTTCGTAAAAGGTGGACAACAGTCCATTCCTTAGCGTATTACGTCATAGTATAGATACAGTAGGTTCGTTTAAGAAAAAGAGGCCTGGGGCCTGGGCATAGACTACCGTTCTTTTAATTTAACGCTACAAATGAAAATGAATGCAATTGAGCCAAGTCAATTATTTTATGTTCATTAATCTGATTTGCACATGTATTTGCGTTCGGTCATATCAGAAGAACGGCGTCGCCATCGCCATCGCCAGCACCATCGTCATCGCCATCGCCATCGCCATCGCCATCGCCATCGCCATCGCCATCGCCATCATCATCACCATCGCCATCATTACCATCGACATCACCATCGCCACCATCACTATCAGCATACTTATTACTTGTAACATCCTTGTTCTGTATTCATATAGGCGTTTACAATCTTACTACTATCATCCATGTGCCATTTCCCATGTCAACGTCTTCTTGGATCAATAACCGATATTGAAACTCACATATAATCCTACAGACCTTAAAAGGGAGTGTATCTATGGTAAAAGACAATGAGGAGGAATGGCTATTAGGACTCGTACGTACCAGGATAAGCCGTGTTCTCGATACTAAGTTCCACTGTTCGATTGTTTCCAAACACAACTCTGGATGGGTCAAGGCTCAGGAGTGACAACACTAGCGTCTCCATGGACTCCGACTGCCTGTCGACCGGGATCTCTACTTCAATGGCGACGTGTTTTGCCCCTCTGTTGAATACCATGGTCATGTTATGCGCTAGGCTTTGGGGGACTGGTAATCTCCAGGCGTGGTAGTCCGCAACCTCTGGCAAAGACTGGTTATCGATAGGCCAGTATAAGGATGTGAATCTGAAATCCCCATCATCTGCTGTAGACGTCTTATTTGGAGCAATTCTATGAAATAATAACTGTTGTTAGATATAAGCTGGTATGGTGTCATTGTTGCATTGAGACGCGCCCCAAATAGTCTCTCTCTTATCTTATGCTCTCTTGGTGGTGTGGTCAATGTGGTACTTACAAGATAGATAAAGGGATATCGTAGTGTCCTTTAGCGACAACAGACACCACGGTCTTTTCGCCTTCTGTCAGAGATCGACTGACTGGACCATCAATCTCCATTGTCACTAACGGAGAACAAAAACATTAGAACGGACTTCACTTTTAACATGATTAACTATAATTTTTCAATATCAGTCTCGTAAGACACAACTCTCTAATTTTTTTTACATACTTTGTCACAACAATCAAAATATAAAAACGAAAATTTTAGCCAGACAAAAAAAAAGCTACACGCCATCGATGAAGTGAAGGAGATCCAATAAATATCGTTTCTCGTGCTGCTGGTCGTTTGTTGGAAATAATGTTATAAAATAATTGTGATGATATAGGCGCTCTGATTAGTGAGATTGGTCACTTTCATTACATAAAGGTCATGTGATACAATCGATCATACAATCGAGTAAGGAGAATTTGTGCATCATCATTCAACAACTCTGTGAATTCTTTTACCTTTTTAACAATAAAAATATTATTCTTCGGGAGAAAAATTTGCAAAATATATCCAGATAGATAAACACCTAAGCGATGAATAAAGTAAATATTGCTTGGAATTTAAAGCCAGTTTTTCAAACTGTTTTCTTGAATGACGCCATTAACGTGCGCTGTTGTGAAGCTTTTTTTTGTCTTGTGCGTAGGATTGGGATTAGAAATAATTCTCGAGCAGATGTGAAGCACTCGACCTGCGGTCTCGTGCTCTCCGCTGATCTGCTCTCGAATTCTCTCAAACAAAATACAATACAATAAACTTTATTTAACGAGGGTTTCATATTAACCATTTACAGTTGTATAATATATAGCCCTCCCTATATCTAAGTACCTATGATAATAATAAAAAAAACTATGTTATACATTTACGGAAATACAAAGGGGAAATTTGGAAATTAAACTATACAAGACACTATTACTACATCTTGATAAAGCAACTACAAACTAACTACAAAACTAACTACAAAAACAGGTAGACGTCAACATAGAAACAAGTACAAACAGACAAACATTAATTAACATGCAATAACAATCAACATGTGAATGGATAACCGGTTTTAGGAAAAGTAGCAGCGGCAGTCTATATAAAAACGGCATGTATGGCAAAATAGTTGTTCTAAGTGAGATACCGAGTTTAGGTGAGAGTGGAAAATATCACGAACTTTTTTCTTAGCAAGACTTGTAACATTTGGTAGTTGATTGGGATTGAAAATACGGGAGAAAGCAAGTTGTTAAGGGCTGGGGGTAGAAGGTTAAAAAGAGAAACTGCAGAAAAGGAAAAGGTGCGTTTGCCAGCGTCAGTCATGGGCTGCGGGAGCACGAGATTGTTCGAAGTCGATGACCTTGTTCTCCGTTCATGCGAAACAAAAGAAAACTTCGAACGGAAACAAATAGGGGAATCTGGATAAATAAGAATTTAAAAGAGTCAATAATTGCCTTAGCTTTATCAAGTCACAAATGGGGAGCCAGTTTAGTCGAGAAAAGAGCGAAACAGACGGGACGGGAAAATCTGCAGACAAAATAATGCGCGCAGCGCGCTTCTGAGAGCGTAGAAGTAAAAGCCGGAGGGTTTGTGAGCAGTTGCCCCAAACGCTAGCACAGTAGAGGAACTGACTATGAATACAGGCATTGTAGTAATGTATTGCACCAGCTGGCGTCAGGAAGGGAGCAATACGGCGTAGTAGGGATATGCGGCTATTAATCTTTTTGCATAAGTGCTCGACATAAGGTTCCCAGGTGAGGTGGTTATCAAACACCACTCCAAGAACCCACGCACTGTTTACTTGCTAAATTGGACAACTGTTTTAGGTTACTGAAAGATAAAATTCATCCAGATTTGATATTTTTTGGTGGGAACCAATTAACATTGATTTACTTGTCTTGGTGTTGAGTACCATACGATTTATGTACATTAATTGCAAAAACACCTCGGTTTTTAAAACTCAATGAAGGCACGCAAAGAATATTTTATATCTTAAATAAAAGAAAAAGGATTTGTGGAAGTTAATAAGCTTCTAATGACAACGGAAAGAAAAAACATATTATGCTAAATATAACATTTTCTTGTAGGCTACTTGATATTTTGTGTGTCAAACTCAGGCGCTCAGTACGGCTTTTGGGGGCAAATAACAACAACAACAATAAAAATACTTATCTAGCCCTTACGAATCAAAAAGATTCTTATTTATCTCAGAAAGGGCTTCTTTTTATTGAAATATTTTATTATTCGTCGCTCTCGGGCTGACGGCCGTAACCATTTCTGTGTCTATTGCTGGCTCTCGGGCTGACGGCCGTAACCATTTCTGTGTCTATTGTTGGCTTGAGGGCTGACGGCCATAACCATTTCTGTGTCTATTGTTGGCTCTCAAGCTGGCGGCCGTAACCATTTCTGTGTCTATTGTTGGCTTGAGGGCTGACGGCCGTAACCATTTCTGTGTCTATTGTTGGCTTGAGGGCTGACGGCCGTAACCATTTCTGTGTCTATTGTTGGCTCTCGGGCTGACGGCCGTAACCATTTCTGTGTCTATTGTTGGCTTGAGGGCTGACGGCCGTAACCATTTCTGTGTTTATTGTTGGCTTGAGGGCTGACGGCCGTAACCATTTCTGTGTCTATTGTTGGCTCTCGGGCTGACGGCCGTAACCATTTCTTTGTCTATTGTTGGCTCTCAAGCTGGCGGCCGTAACCATTTCTGTGTCTATTGTTGGCTTGAGGGCTGACGGCCGTAACCATTTCTGTGTCTATTGTTGGCTCTCGGGCTGACGGCCGTAACCATTTCTGTGTCTATTGTTGGCTTGAGGGCTGACGGCCGTAACCATTTCTGTGTCTATTGTTGGCTTGAGGGCTGACGGCCGTAACCATTTCTTTGTCTATTGTTGGCTTGAGGGCTGACGGCCGTAACCATTTCTGTGTCTATTGTTGGCTTGAGGGCTGACGGCCGTAACCATTTCTGTGTCTATTGTTGGCTCTCGGGCTGACGGCCGTAACCATTTCTGTGTCTATTATTGGCTTGAGGGCTGACGGCCGTAACCATTTCTGTGTCTATTGTTGGCTCTCGGGCTGACGGCCGTAACCATTTCTTTGTCTATTGTTGGCTCTCAAGCTGGCGGCCGTAACCATTTCTGTGTCTATTGTTGGCTCTCAGGCTGACGGCCGTAACCATTTCTGTGTCTATTGTTGGCTTGAGGGCTGACGGCCGTAACCATTTCTGTGTCTATTGTTGGCTCTCGGGCTGACGGCCGTAACCATTTCTGTGTTTATTGTTGGCTCTCGGGCTGACGGCCGTAACCATTTCTTTGTCTATTGTTGGCTCTCGGGCTGACGGCCGTAACCATTTCTGTGTCTATTGTTGGCTTGAGGGCTGACGGCCGTAACCATTTCTGTGTCTATTGTTGGCTTGAAGGCTGACGGCCGTAACCATTTCTGTGTCTATTGTTGGCTCTCGGGCTGACGGCCGTAACCATTTCTGTGTCTATTGTTGGCTTGAGGGCTGACGGCCGTAACCATTTCTGTGTCTATTGTTGGCTTGCGGGCTGACGGCCGTAACCATTTCTGTGTCTATTGTTGGCTTGAGGGCTGACGGCCGTAACCATTTCTGTGTCTATTATTGGCTTGAGGGCTGACGGCCGTAACCATTTCTGTGTCTATTGTTGGCTCTCGGGCTGACGGCCGTAACCATTTCTTTGTCTATTGTTGGCTCTCAAGCTGGCGGACGTAACCATTTCTGTGTCTATTGTTGGCTCTCGGGCTGACGGCCGTAACCATTTCTGTGTCTATTGTTGGCTTGAGAGCTGACGGCCGTAACCATTTCTGTGTCTATTGTTGGCTCTCGGGCTGACGGCCGTAACCATTTCTGTGTCTATTGTTGGCTCTCGGGCTGACGGCCGTAACCATTCCTGTGTCTATTGTTGGCTCTCGGGCTGACGGCCGTAACCATTTCTGTGTCTATTGTTGGCTTGAGGGCTGACGGCCGTAACCATTTCTGTGTCTATTGTTGGCTTGAGGGCTGACGGCCGTAACCATTTCCCTGTCTATTGTTGGCTTGAAGGCTGACGGCCGTAACCATTTCTGTGTCTATTGTTGGCTCTCGGGCTGACGGCCGTAACCATTTCTGTGTCTATTGTTGGCTTGAGGGCTAACGGCCGTAACCATTTCTGTGTCTATTGTTGGCTTGAGGGCTGACGGCCGTAACCATTTCTGTGTCTATTGTTGGCTTGAAGGCTGACGGCCGTAACCATTTCTGTGTCTATTGTTGGCTCTCGGGCTGACGGCCGTAACCATTTCTGTGTCTATTGTTGGCTCTCGGGCTGACGGCCGTAACCATTTCTGTGTCTATTGTTGGCTCTCGGGCTGACGGCCGTAACCATTTCTGTGTCTATTGTTGGCTCTCGGGCTGACGGCCGTAACCATTTCTGTGTCTATTGCTGGCTCTCGGGCTGACGGCCGTAACCATTTCTGTGTCTATTGTTGGCTTGAGGGTTGAGTTTGCCACTCGCATTAGTCACGTAATTTCTTAGTACAAGTCGCCGATTGACGAAAGAGAATCATTCCAATTACAGGGCCGTAGCAGAGGGTGGGACGCTGGGGGCATGTGCCCCTCCCCCAATATTTAAAAAAATTATAAGGAAATGAACAGTAGGGGCTTGGACGTGCCCCCAAATATTTTCTTAATGTTTCTGTATTGTGCCTCCCCCCCCCCCCCCCCCAATATTTCAAGACCTGCTACGGCACTGAGTAATACTAGCCAATCACAAAAAGAATTAACATTTTCAATTATGAGCATAAAAGATGGCAGTTTGTCAGAAAAATATAATGCAATTTTCATGTGGTGTTATATTTTATCGGGTTCAACTACATATTTAAAATTGATATTTTCACATCAGATTCAAACATCTAATTTTCAGTTGAGGCTGGGTAGTTCTTATTTTTGGAGCATTTTAAGGCTGAATGTTCTTAACGATGTTCTTCCGGCGCGTTTCCTCCAGGATTGGCCAAAGGGGGGGGGGGGGGAGGTGCGCAGTGATAGGTATCATAAGGAAAAAGCATAGCATTCGGGAAAGTGTTTCAAATCAATTCTCTACAAAAACAAAAGTAAAAATTGTCATTGGGAAATGAAACACAGACAGCGCGCGCTCGTTCGAATTGAAAAATAAATTTTAAAAACAGCGTGCGCGCGCGAACAAACAACAAATTTTCAAAATTCATAACTTCAAAAACTTATCTAATCCTTCCTTGTTTTTCGATTTTTTTAAATAACAAAAGGCTAATAAATAGACTGTGTTTACTTCAATGGTGTGTTTTTGGCCAATCTTGAGCTCTATTATAACTTTCTGGCTTCTCTATGGAGCTCTGCACTGAGTGATGTCAAATGACGAATGACAGCTTGCCTAAGGCAAGTCCCTTTTATAGAGCGCGTTGTTTAAATGAACTATTAGAAGAGAATTAAACAAATGATCAATAGAAATAATAATGTAAATATACACGCACGTGCGAAAATAACGCTTCTTGTGAAAGTCTATTATGAATAAACATAAAATGTCCACATTTTGCAGAAATTGTTTGGGCAAAAGTATCATACACATTGAAATGTTCATATAGTTAATATTGACTCGGAAATCGATTCCTGATGCATTTCTTACCCACCTTTAGTGGCCGAGAAAATGATTCGCTGAGACGTCTTTACCTACCTTTATCGTCGTTCAGGATTGTGATTACAGTTGAATTCCGATTTTCGTCGACAGTCACATCCAAATAATCACTCGAAAGCGATATGCCGAAACTCTCGTCAAGCTCAGTCACGTGATCCTCTTCGATTGTCACCGTGAAACAGGAGATAATTGACCGATCCGGTATAAGTACTGTGAAGTTGGTCAGCGGTATGAAGTCTCTACCAACTGTTGTGTCGATGTGAGTCGTGCTCACACTGAAACAAAAAGAGAGAGAAATAGGAATGACATATAAGGTGTTTGAATAGGTGTGTACCTTGGGTTTACTTAGCCTAAAAGGGTGCTTTACCATCAGCCCATCTACAATTCATCTTTCCTCAACACTCCCTCCCTTGGGCTGTAAAGCGTACTTGTAATATAGAGGGGAGTATTTGAAAGCCCACATTTAACACACCCCTCCCTCCCCCCCTGGGGCTGTCAAGCGTACTTGTAATAGAGTGGAATCTCTGGTAACCAACATTTACCCCACCTCTCCCTCCCTGGGGCTGTCAAGCGTACTTGTAATAGAGTTCAATCTCTGGTAGCCACATTTACCACACCCCTCCCCCCTGGGGTTGTCATACGTACTTGTAATAGAGTGGAATCTCTGGTAGCCCACATTTACCCCACCTCTCCCTCCCTGGGGCTGTCAAGCGTACTTGTAATAGTGTGGAATCTCTGGTAGCCCACATTTACCCCACCTCCCCCTCCCTGGGGCTGTCAAGCGTACTTGTAATAGAGTGCAATCTCTGGTAGCCACATTTACCACACCCCTCCCTCCGTTGGGTTGTCATACGTACCTGTAATAGAGTGTAATCTCTGGTAGCCCACATTTACCACACCCCTCCCCTGGGGTTGTCATACGTACTGGTAATAGAGTGGAATCTCTGGTAGCCCACATTTACCCCACCCCTCCCTCCCTGGGGTTGACATACGTACTTGTAATAGAGTGGAATCTCTGGTAGCCCACATTTACCACACCCCTCCCCCCTGGGGTTGTCATACGTACTGGTAATAGAGTGGAATCTCTGGTAGCCCACATTTACCCCACCCCTCCCCCCTGGGGTTGTCATACGTACTTGTAATAGAGTGGAATCTCTGGTAGCCCTCTTTCCACCACCACACACACGTTCACAAATCCCTTGGCCTCGACGACGGTCTGAAGCGACGTCATGAACCCTATCAGCACTGAAAAAATGATTATCAAACAATTCAAAGTTCATGTAACATATCAATGATAGATAAAATAAATAAAAAGTAATGTTTTCGATTACTTTCTTTCCCTATCAAAACAGCACCACGCTATTGAGCAAACATACAGCAGACCAAGCAGCTTTGGATGATGTCACGTTGCATTGAAAGGTGTTTCTTACCGCTTGCTCTCTCACAACACAGAGAGCCCGCCTAAACTGCTTCCAAACAAAAAAACTACACTTCAAAAACCAAACCAACAGCAACACCTCAAAACTTGTAACAATTTCAATTTTATTAAAACCTCACCCTGTGCTTACAATGTATGATGACATAAGAAAATCAAATAGTAAAAAGGTTTTACCTGCATCGTCGTTTTGTACATGAATCTCGCTCATGCTCTTGTTCTCCACCACAGTTACAAAGGGCTGGTTAGTTGTCATGACGATGTCAAATCGTTCAGGGTGCTCCACTAACACCTCCTTAGTAACGTTGATCTCAATTTCCATTGAAGTGTTCCCAGAGATCGACGGCCCAAAGCTGTACGTCTTTTCCACGAAGGCTGGGAAATCACGGTTACCAAAGGCTGTGTTGTTTATTGTAGATAAACTGACAAGAGTAGACCACAATAATTTTATTTATTAGTCGCCGAATTTAAGCTAGGATTCGAAAAATGCTTTCAAAGATACTAAGCTGATGATACGCTACAAATTACAACAACAAATACATAGGACAGGACAGGACAGGACAGGAACGGACAGGACTGGACAGGATAGGATAGGATAGGATAGGATAAGAAAGGATAGGATAGGATAGGACAGGACAGGACAGGACAGGACAGGACAGGATAGGATAGGATAGGATAAGAAAGGATAGGATAGGATAGGACAGGACAGGAACGGACAGGACAGGACATGATAGGATAGGATAGGATAGGATAAGAAAGGATAGGATAGGATAGGATAGGACAGGACAGGACAGGACAGGACAGGACAGGACAGGACAGGACAGGACAGGACAGGACAGGACAGGATAGGACAGGACAGGACAGGATAGGATAGGATAGGACAAGACAGGACAGGACAGGACAGGATAGGATAGGATAGGATAGGATAGGACAGGACAGGATAGGATAAGACAGGACAGGACAGGATGGGACAGGACAGGACAGGATAGGACAGGACAAGATAGGATAGGACAGGACAGGATAGGACAAGACAGGACAGGATAGGATAGGATAGGATAGGATAGGATAGGATAGGATAGGATAGGATAGGATAGGATAGGATAGGATAGGATAGGATAGGACAGGACAGGATAGGATAGAATAGGACAGGATAGGACAAGATAGGACAGGACAGGACAGGACAGGACAGGACAGGACAGGACAGGACAGGACAGGACAGGATAGGATAGGATAGGATAAGAAAGGATAGGATAGGATAGGACAGGACAGGACAGGACAAAACAGGATAGGATAGGATAGGATAAGAAAGGATAGGATAGGATAGGACAGGACAGGACAGGATAGGACAGGACAGGACAGGATAGTATAGGACAAGACAGGACAGGATAGGATAGGATAGGATAGGATAGGACAGGACAGGACAGGATAGGACAGGACAGGACAGGATAGGACAGGACAGGACAGGACAAGACAGGACAGGACAGGATAGGATAGGATAGGACAGGATAGGATAGGATAGAACAGGACAGGACAGGACAGGATGGGACAGGACAGGACATGATAGGATAGGATAGGATAGGATAAGAAAGGATAGGATAGGATAGGATAGGACAGGACAGGACAGGACAGGACAGGACAGGACAGGACAGGACAGGACAGGACAGGACAGGACAGGACAGGACAGGACAGGACAGGACAGGACAGGATAGGACAGGACAGGACAGGATAGGATAGGACAAGACAGGACAGGACAGGACAGGATAGAATAGGATAGGATAGGATAGGACAGGACAGGATAGGATAGGACAGGACAGGACAGGATGGGACAGGACAGGACAGGATAGGACAGGACAGGATAGGATAGGACAGGACAGGATAGGACAAGACAGGACAGGATAGGATAGGATAGGATAGGATAGGATAGGATAGGATAGGATAGGATAGGATAGGATAGGATAGGATAGGATAGGATAGGATAGGATAGGATAGGATAGGATAGGATAGGATAGGATAGGATAGGATAGGATAGGATAGGACAGGACAGGATAGGATAGGATAGGACAGGATAGGACAAGATAGGACAGGACAGGACAGGATAGAACAGGACAGGACAGGACAGGACAGGACAGGACAGGACAGGACAGGATAGGATAGGATAGGATAAGAAAGGATAGGATAGGATAGGACAGGACAGGACAGGACAGGACAAAACAGGATAGGATAGGATAGGATAAGAAAGGATAGGATAGGATAGGACAGGACAGGACAGGATAGGACAGGACAGGACAGGATAGGATAGGACAAGACAGGACAGGATAGGATAGGATAGGATAGGATAGGATAGGATAGGACAGGACAGGACAGGACAGGATAGGACAGGACAGGACAGGATAGGACAGGATAGGACAGGACAGGACAAGACAGGACAGGACAGGATAGGATAGGATAGGACAGGATAGGATAGGATAGAACAGGACAGGACAGGACAGGATGGGACAGGACAGGACAGGACAGGACAGGACAGGACAGGATAGGATAGGATAGGATAGGATAGGATAGGATAGGATAGGATAGGATAGGATAGGACAGGACAGGACAGGATAGGACAGGACAGGATGGGACAGGACAGGACAGGACAGGATAGGACAGGACAGGACAGGACAGGACAGAATAGGATAGGATAGGATAAGAAAGGATAGGATAGGATAGGACAGGACAGGACAGGACAGGACAGGACAGGATAGGACAGGACAGGATAGGATAGGATAGGATAGGATAGGATAAGAAAGGATAGGATAGGATAGGACAGGACAGGACAGGACAGGACAAAACAGGATAGGATAGGATAGGATAAGAAAGGATAGGATAGGATAGGACAGGACAGGACAGGACAGGACAGGATAGGACAGGACAGGACAGGATAGGACAGGATAGGACAGGACAGGACAAGACAGGACAGGACAGGATAGGATAGGATAGGACAGGATAGGATAGGATAGAACAGGACAGGACAGGACAGGATGGGACAGGACAGGACAGGACAGGACAGGACAGGACAGGACAGGATAGGATAGGATAGGATAGGATAGGATAGGATAGGATAGGACAGGACAGGACAGGATAGGACAGGACAGGATGGGACAGGACAGGACAGGACAGGATAGGACAGGACAGGACAGGACAGGACAGAATAGGATAGGATAGGATAAGAAAGGATAGGATAGGACAGGACAGGACAGGACAGGACAGGACAGGACAGGACAGGACAGGATAGGACAGGACAGGATAGGAAAGGAGAGGACAGGATAGGACAGGACAGGACAGGACAGGACAGGACAGGACAGGACAGGACAGGACAGGACAGGACAGGATAGGATAGGATAGGATAGGATAGGATAGAATAGGATAAGAAAGGACAGGACAGGATAGGATAGGATAGGATAGGATAGGATAGGACAGGATAGGATAGGATAGGATGGGATAGGATAGGATAGGATAGGATAGGATAGGATAGGATAGGACAGGACAGGATAGGACAGAACAAGACAGGACAGGACAGGATAGGATAGGACAGGACAGGATAGGACAAGACAGGACAGGATAGGATAGGATAGGATAGGATAGGATAGGATAGGATAGGACAGGACAGGACAGGATAGGATAGGATAGGATAGGATGGGATAGGATGGGATAGGATGGGATAGGATAGGATAGGATAGGACAAGACAGGATAGGACAGGACAGGACAAGACAGGACAAGACAGGACAGGACAGGACAGGACAGGACAGGACAGGACAGGACAGGACAGGACAGGATAGGACAGGACAGGACAGGACAGGACAGGACAGGACAGGATAGGACAGGACAGGATAGGACAGGACAGGACAGGATAGGATAGGATAGGATAGGACAGGACAGGATAGGATGGGACAGGACAGGACAGGATAGGATAGGACAGGACAAGACAGGACAGGATAGGACAGGACAGGACAGGATAGGATAGGACAGGATAGGACAAGACAGGACAGAATAGGATAGGACAGGACAGGACAGGACAGGATAGGATAGGATAGGACAGGACAGGACAGGACAGGACAGGACAGGACAGGACAGGACAGGACAGGACAGGACAGGACGGGACAGGATAGGATAGGATAGGATAGGACGGGACGGGACAGGACAGGACAGGATAGGACAGGACAGGATAGGAGAGGATAGGATAGGACAGGACAGGATAGGACAGGACAGGACAGGACAGGACAGGACAGGATAGGACAGGATAGGACAGGACATGATAGGACAGGACAGGACAGGATAGGACAGGACAGGACAGGACAGGACAGGACAGGATAGGATAGGATAGGATAGGATAGGATAGGATAGGATAGGATAGGATAGGATAGGATAGGATAGGATATAGGACAGGACAGGACAGGACAGGATAGGATAGGACAGGACAGGACAGGACAGGACAGGACAGGACAGGACAGGACAGGATAGGACAGGACAGGATAGGATAGGATAGGATAGGACAGGACAGGATAGGACAGGACAGGACAGGACAGGACAGGATAGGACAGGACAGGACAGGATAGGATAGGACAGAATAGGATAGGATAGGATAGGATAGGACAGGATAGGACAGGACAGGACAGGATAGGACAGGACAGGACAGGACAGGACAGGACAGGATAGGACAGGACAGGACAGAATAGGATAGGACAGGACAGAATAGGACAGGACAGGACAGGACAGGACAGGATAGGACAGGACAGGACAGTATAGGATAGGACAGAATAGGATAGGATAGGATAGGATAGGACAGGATAGGACAGGATAGGATAGGATAGGACAGGACAGGACAGGATAGGACAGGACAGGACAGGGCAGGATAGGATAGGATAGGATAGGATAGGATAGGATAGGATAGGATAGGATAGGATAGGACAGGACAGGATAGGACAGGACAGGACAGGATAGGATAGGATAGGATAGGATAGGATAGGATAGGATAGGATAGGATAGGATAGGATAGGATAGGATAGGATAGGATAGGATAGGATAGGATAGGATAGGATAGGATAGGATAGGATAGGATAGGATAGGATAGGATAGGACAGGACAGGACAGGATGACAACTTACTTGAAAAAAACAGGAATCAATGTTTTGCCAAGAAGTCGCACGCTTAGTACGACCACGCCCTGGTTTTCCTTTAAGGTGACTGATCTTTCAACAAACTCAAGAGTGGCTAGGACCCATTAATAAATATTAGCTTATTTCTACAATCTATTTGGTATAATGAACACCATTTTTCATCATTAACACGCCCGCTGCTAATATGATACCCATTTCAATACCCATACAAAGCAAGGAGCGTATCTCTTAAAGATTGTCAGTACCAATTGCTTCACCCTAACATAGCAAAGAGCTTATCTTATTATGGTCGTCAATACCCATTTCACTACCCACACACTGCAAAGAGCTTATCTTACCATGGCCATCATTACCCATTCCACTACCCACGAGCAAAGAGCTTATCTTATCATGGCCATCATTACCCATTCCACTACCCACGAGCAAAGAGCTTATCTTACCATGGCCGTCATTACCCATTTATCACCCATTGCTTGCTTATCTTAGCAAAATAGCCGCACACAGCAGAGAGCTTATCTTACCATTGTCGTCGTTGTAGATGGTAAAGAATGTTTCATTCCTGATAATAGAATCAGTCTTGTTGGGAGTTAGAGTTTCTATAAAGACACTGAAGGTGTCATTGTATTCCAAATAATCGTCTGTAGTTATTGGAATTGTAAACGTCTTCTCTGTTTCTGAAGGAGAGATGGTGATATTCTGGAAAACTGGTTTGAAGTCTTGAGCAGAGGGGATGGACTGGTTTGTTGAGTTTGCAATCATATCCACCGAGGTCAACCTTAGAATATGGAACATATAAAAGTCATTACAGCATAAAATGCAACAACGTGAACACCGACAGAAGTGTGTGTTTTATATTTGTCTTCCAACAAATCAGAAGCGGAGGAAAGAAGGAGGAAGGAAGGACAAAGGAAAAAGTGCAACTTCGCTAACCTTACAATGATATCAACCTATGCATTATCCGTCTTCATTACGGTCATTGTAATGCTTCCTTCATCCTCCGTTAGATTGTACGCCGCATCCTTTATCCATAGATTTACTGAAAAAAAGGGAAACGGTATTCATAACGAAGCCTAACGACTAAAGTCTGACTCATCACCTTAACTGAAGGCACCGTAGACCTATAATCTCGTTTACCAATAATAAATTTAACTGAATGAATTAGGGTGAATTTAGGTGAAATATCAGATAGATTGTCTTTAACTCCACCCACTTCTTTTTACGCCCCTTATCTCTCCCTCTCTTCCCCTTGTTACGGCCCTGACCTTTCTTCTTACCCGCCTTGATTCATCCCAAGCCTTCACCCTTACCTTCCATTCTAACAGCCGTGGCCTCCTATTCTTTGCCTCCCCGTTACGGCCCTAGCGTTCCAAATTCCTTTCATTGTTACTGCCCATGCCTCCAAACTTCTCTTACCCTTAATATCACCCGGCCCCCTGATACCCTAACAACAGGAGCTATTAAGAAGAATCAACTCAAGTTTGACAAGACTGAAATGTACCGTTTGGCTGGTTCTTCTATCCCCTGCCCCCTTGTAACGGCCCTCACCTCCCATTTTCCCCCTCCCCGTTACGGCCCTAGCTTTCCAACCTCCTTCCATTATTACGGACCAAACTCTTCCCCTATTTCTATCACCCGGCCCTCTGATACCCTCCTTTACCTTTGTCCTCGTTGTCAATGATGGTCACAGTGGTTTGACTGATCGCAAAATCAATTATTTCCGTGTCAGTGGTCGTTGTATCTACATGGAAGCTTTCCGGCCACTCCGCGTTATTATCTTGTGTAGTAGGCATGGTGTAGTTTATACCAAGAACCCGCGGTCCGCACGTCAGGGGAGTATTGTCCGCAAGGGTATAATCAGCTTTTCGTGAGTTTGTGTGGCTTACTACAACTGGACTTGCCGTGATTCTGTGTACAAATGAGAACCTCTTGAGGGTTGTCAAATACACTGAAAAATTTATGAATTGTCTGAAACAATAAAGTGTACTGGAGCGTATTAGAGAACAACAAGGTAAAACAATGGAAGGGAACAATACCATGCATACATTATTGTCAGAGTTTTTGTGATTTAACAACAACGATTTTAATTCTGGACTTCAAGGAATGCAATATATACAGTTTGATATACGAGAAGTATGAGGAACGCGAAGATGACTGCGAGAAATACAATGAAATACGAAAAGGTGTACGAGAATTGCGATGGAATGCAAAAGTGTTGCGAAAAAAGTCAGTGTTCTTACATCCGGGAGCTTTTGAACATACTATAGGACCAGTCTCTCGAACGGGTGCACAGGCGTCCCGATCGGGTCCGAACAGTTTTAAACTAGTATATTTTACGTCCACCAACACCTTGCAAAGGAGCTTTATGTGAAGCTGTTGTTTTGCCTTTATTTGAACATTCTTAAACCACCTTATCCATAAACTATCTTATGTTTTAGCAATAGAATGGGGTCCTTTTAGTTGTTTGCTTGGGTTGAATTTCAAAATGATTGAAAGGGAGTTAAGAAGTATACGTTGTGATAGAAGTTAAGTATCACTGCCTAAGGTATATTTTGTGGCATTTTGTGGCCTCGTTGTGCACAAAACAAGAAGCCCTGTCGATTTTTTTTTATTATTATTAAAAGGTGTCAATTGAGAGTAATACGATGAGCGATGAGCTCTTAATAATGTTTATGTGCATTTTTACTTCTTGAAGCCTTGTACCGGTCAAACTCTTCGAGCTGGAATTAGAATAGCAAAATACACTTACTTGAAGTTCAAGTCAATATCGTTGTTTCCACTGCAGCCAAAGTTAAAGGTAACATTTTCGCCTTCGATAACTGTGTGCGTAGACTTATGGAAAGTTATATTGCCTGAAAAGAATATATTATGCTAGGTTTAATGTACTCAGACACGATGATTCTGCTGAGATACAACCAGAAGACTGTCCAGTTATATAATGGTTTGACCTGGAACAATTCATAGTGCCTTTCTCAAAAAAGAAGTGAAAGTGACAGCATCAACAAAAAGAGACCGACAAACAAACAAAAAGGACGGCAGATTTTGTTTACCTTTGTCGTCATTCTCTATTGTTACCGTAGCCTCGTTTGTTGTTCCGATTTTGCTGAGCCAAGAAAATGGCTTGAGTTGAACTTTGAAAGTTTCGTCGTTTTCTACGATATTATCTTCTGACAAAGTTATTGTGACGCTCTTGGATGTATCGCTTGGAGCAAAATTCACTTGCAAGTCGGTGACTGAAGTGTAGTCCAGTGCGGATGATGAGTTCGCTGTAACGTCATACGTGCTTAAACTGAAATAACAAACATATCCCTTTAAGAGTCTCAGCCCTGGTAGAGTGCCTTTTTTGCTCGCCCAGACGCCTTCCTAACAATAGAAAAGGCATTTTGGACTTAAAGTTTTAGTATACTTGATCCTCGTAGCTATAGTCTTTGCAAAAGAATTCTTACATCCAATGATCTGCATTGGAAAAACGAAATTTCGCTTACAGTACTGGTATTTCATGTTTATTGCTTAAATGATAGTATTTTAAGTTTCAGATTGATAACACTGATAAAGTTAGTTGGTGGTTAAAGAGTCCTTATCAGCCACACATTTGTCACTGTTTTCATTCTACCTTGGAAGGCAAATTATGTTAAGCATAAATAACCATCTGAAAGTATTCTTAGACTCTATCTGCCAATTTTTTGTTTCAAAAATGGCATGAAAGCTCCTCCAAATAAGCAGACGGAAAAAGACCCTCTCTTAAACGATGTATTTTCTGCTAGCGACGGACGCCTGATGCCTTTAAATTACTTACAGAATAGTCATAGTATGTGATGCAAGCGTTGCTTTGCCCGCCTTGGTAATCGTCACAACGGCCTGTTTAGTGTCTTCCTTGGCTGAGAAAGTTGATGCCGAAAACTCAAATATCTCTGCAATATCAATAACATCAATGTATAGGATTAATATATAATCTCAAGATCAATGTATAGGAGTCATTTGATCATATTTCATACAACAACGCAGTTGTTTCAGAGAGCTCGCGATTAGAGTACTCAGCCACGTGCAAAATTGCGGATACTAGGGAGCTTACGCAAGAAGACGACGAAAGCAAGGTGAAAAAAAAAATTCGGCAACAATGCATCTAGAAGTTGGCTTTATCTGATACATTTTAAGTGTTTTCTTGCAAAGCAAGACGTGGAAAATGAAAATTTAATGTACTAGAACGAGGATGCGAACAGTGTGCTGGAAAGAAGACTTCCGTTCTGGCTACGCTTTTAGGCAGTGTTCGCGGTAGAAGGCCAATTAAGAGTTGAGCGCTAAGTCACGTTCTCCTTGCCGTCGCCGTTGTATTTGCGTAATGCCCTTAAGGAGGGTCCAGCGGAGCCAGTGTGCCGCAGGCCGCGTGCTGAGCTCCATAGTCATAGAAATGAGACTTTCGTGGTACGTCGCGCGGGCTCCCTGTGCATCACAATCCGGATATCCAGCCGCGCAACTCCCACGCCCCACTTGGTTCATCATATGACAACAAATTCTTTCTTCGTTTTTAACTATTCATTACCTTTATCATCGTTTAAAATAGTAATGGTGGCGTCTGGTATGTTGCCAATTTTTGCAGTGGCAGCGTCTATCGGCGTGATTGTTACAGTAAACGTTTCGTTCAGCTCTACTATATCATCATCAAACAGAGCAATGGAAATCTCCTTAGATAAATCATTGGAATTAAATGTTTCCTCATAAGTTTCACCAGCAAAGTCTTTACCAACCCCTGTTAAGGCGGTACCTTCGGATGTTGTAAGTCTGAAAAAATATTATTACATTCATTTAATTGTCAAATTGTTTATATTTATTCATAGCCTTCTACAACATACTTCACTTTAACACTATCAACGCCCTCTGACTTCTGCTCTCTATTTATCACCACTTTGACTGGTCCATCGCCTTCAGCAATAGCATAGGACGACGCCGACAGGGAAAATATTGCTGCAATAGAAGGAAAAATTGTCAAAAGTAAATAAAAAGAGTAAAACAATTGTCAAAAGTCAAACAATTTCTGGCAAGGTACCCAACATGTTACACGGATGTACCCCAAATGTCCCCCAATATATGGTGACCAGAAGGACTGAGTACACACCCAGACACACAATCCACCTTCTGTCATGTTGAGTACCATCCCCAACCCGCTCCTCCCCCCATCTGTCATGTTGAGTACCATCACCCACACACTCCTCTCCCTTCTGTCATGTTGAGTACCATTACCCACTCACTCCTCCCCCTTCTGTCATGTTAAGTACCATTATCCACTCACTCCACTCCATTCTGTCATGTCGAGTACCATCACCCACTCACTCTTCCCCCGTCTTTCATTTTGAGTACCATGACCTATCGCTCTTCCTTTGCGTCATGTCAGGTACCATAACGTACCCACTCCTCTACATAAATTCAGGTCAAGGTGCGAAAAAAATAACAGGGTTTCACTAGATATTTCTCATATCGCATGACTTACAAAGATCGTTGCTGTCGCTTGCAATGGTTACGGCGCATACAGACGTAGAACCAACAGTAACTGAGCTATCGTCTGACCTCACTGTGAGACTAAACAACTGGTCGGCCTCTTGTATGTTATCATTGATAATAACGACAGGTACTTTCTTGACCGTATCGCTAGGTTTGAAGGTAATAACTTGGTCTTTCATGGCAACGAAATCCTTCCCTCCTTTGGCGGTACCATCAGCTGATGTGACTCTAAAGAAAACACGAAATTCCCCCTGATGCTACGCTATAAGTTTGTAAATAAGATGATAACCGTCGACGGAGAGGAAAAAAAGGCGACAAAGGACTATTGCTTGAAATGTCAGTAAAACTTAAAATTCCAACCTTGTATTGATTTATTGCTGATATAGTTCTCAACTCGAACTAGCTTACTATTTGAAAGCTTTTGCCGATTTCATCAATGGAGGATATTTTCATGGGCCCCTAATAAAAGGAATCCTTCACGGGATTTCAGTATACAGTTAAATGACACTGGCAGAGGACCCCAGTGAGGGTGCTCTTCTATACTAAACAAGGGTCAAAGACCACCACATAGTATTGTTGTACAAACTGTTAAGGGAGCTCCATCAGTCCCTTCGACATTCGCTCTTTCCCTGCCCCTGAATGCTAATTTATACAATCGCGCTCTCCAAGGGCAGCCGTTCAATGAGGACACCTCGCTGTACATGATAAACAAAAAGACCCCTGTGGGTCGCAATTGTTCCTATATCCTTATATATAATGAAGACTAAAGTGCAGGGAGTGCTGAAGACTTACTTTACTGACACATCCACAAGAGGAATCGCGCCTGTTCTTTCGAGTTCTATGGTTGTAGCTGTTCCTACATCTTCATTAACAGTCACGGCATCTGATTTGAATGCAATAGTTACTGAAAAAAAAATATCTCAATTTTAGACTTTATAAACCTTCTTCAATCTTCAAGCGGTTACCACCCAAACATCGATCTCTCATCCATATCTTATACAATCCCTACCCATCCATATATTACCATTCCTACTCATCTATATCTTACCATCCCTACCCATCCATATCTTACCATCCCTACCCATCTATATCTTGCCATCCCTACCCATCTATATATTACCATTCCTACCCATCCATATCTTACCATCCCTACCCATCTATATCTTACCATCCCTACCCATCCATATCTTACCATTACTACTCATCTATATACTCATCTATATCTTACCATCCCTACCCATCTATATCTTACCATCCCTACCCATCTATATAAAACCATCCCTACCCATCTATTATCTTACCATCCCTACTCATCTATATCTTACCATCTCTACTCATCTATATCTTACCATCCATACTCATCTATATCTTACCATCTGTACTCATCCATATCTTACCATTCATACTCATCTATATCACCATCCCTACTCATCCATATCTTACCATCTCTACTTATCTATATCTTACCATCCCTACCCATCTATATCTTACCACCCCTACTCATCTATATCTTACCATCTCTACTCATCTATATCTTACCATCTCTACTCATCTATTTCTTACCATCCCTACTCATCTATATATTATCATCCCTACCCATCCATATCTTACCATCCATACTCATCTATATTTGACCTTCCCTACTTATCTATATCTTAGCATCCCTACTCATCTATATCTTACCATCTCTACCCATCTATATCTTACCATCCCTACCCATCTATATCAAACCATCCCTACCCATCTATTATCTTACCATGCCTACTCATCTATATCTTACCATCCCTACTCATCTATATCTTACCATCCATACTCATCTATATCTTACCATCCCTACTCATTCTTACCATCCCTACTAATCTATATCTTACCATCCCTACCCATCTATATCTTACCATCCCTATCCATCCATATCCTACCATCCCTACTCATCTATATCTTACCATCCCTACCCATCTATATCTTACCATCCCTTCACATCTATATCTTACCAGCTCTACCCATCCCTACACATCCCTACAATGGATTGTTACCATCACTACCCATCCATATCTTACCATCCCTACCCATCCATATCTTATCATCCCTACTCATCTATATCTTACCATCCCTACTCATCTATATCTTACCATCCCATCCATATCTCACCATCCCTACTCATCTATATCTTACCATCCCTACCCATCTATATCTTACCATCCCTACTCATCTATATCTTACCATCCCATCCATATCTCACCATCCCTACTCATTCTTACCATCCCTACTAATCTATATCTTACCATCCCTACCCATCTATATCTTACCATCCCTACTCATCTATATCTTACCATCCCTACCCATCTATATCTTACCATCCCAACTCAACTACTTAACTTGAATTACCGTTCTCTTCGTTGATAATCGTGATCTCCATTTCTTCAGTTCCAAATTGTACCTTGTCAGGGGTCTCCGTGGAAAGCTTTAGTTTCAGCGTTCTTTCGCCGTCGACATAAGCATTGTTCTTGACAGTTAATGTGATTGTCTGGTTTTCATCTTTGGCATTGCCCCAAGTTTTGGGCCATGTTTCGTCTTCGTAATCAACACCCTTTTTTGCAGTAACATCAATGCACGTTACTCTGGTAACACGTTAATGTACATACGTTAATGTACATACTCTGGTAACACGTTAATGTACATAAGACATTTTGATCTAGCCCAGTCATAGAAAGAAACAAGAACGTGGCTATTATATTGGGGGTAGTATGCTGAATCCTTACCACTTTGTACGTAATGTCTACTTTCGGAAACGAAGTTACGTTTTTCGGCTAATTGTTACCCATCTCGAGACGATGCTTAAGGTGGCTTGCGCGTATTTTTTACAGAAATGTAAGCAATTTTCCTGGCTCTATATCGCGCGCATTTATTGTCCGATCTTCGTAATTTTTTCGCCATTTAATCAAGTGAGTAATCAAGTTTCCAGCCCTGAAGCTAATTTGGTTAACATTTTAACCGATTTCACGATATAAGTGCGAACAGAAAAGTAAGGTCTTAAAACAGAGCCCTATATTTCTGTAAGGCAAGTATAAAGGCATTCGGCTGGGACAAATTGATTCGAGATGGCAATCATTATTTTCGCCTTCGAATTTATTATACCAAACAAAGACTTCGAGGACCAAATAACATGAAACAAAGATTTAATCTTAAAATTATACCTCTCATGTTGAAGTTCAATATCCTTGCAAATGATTCCAAACCAGTTATGTAAGAACTAGAAACTCGTGGTATAGTATTTTTGATATCGTGAAATTCAGTACTACCACCAGGGAAAAGACGACTGTTATTGTGTTTACATTTGAAGCGTCTGCTAACTCTTTGGGCCAATTTCAAGAGAGAATTATGGGGCTACGCACAAAAGCATAGTGTCTCCCAGCCAGCTTGAACAGTTTGGAGTCCTTAAGCGAACATGGTGAGCCCAAAAATCCTACGGGAAACGTATTACTCTATCCTCCATCCGTATGACGTATTACTCCATCCTTCCGAATTCACAATGTCAATAAAAAGCCCTGTTGTTTTGAATTGAAAATGTAATGTACCGTACGGGGAAATAGTTCAATACTCTAGTGAGATTAAGGGGGCGATTCACCCAAATTTTTGAAAAAAAAACAACGACATTTTGATCAGATTATGCCTCAATTCCGAGTAATTGCAAACTCAGTCTTATGGGGAGCAAATGAAACCAATCAGCCAAAAATGCTCCATTATAAAGTGAGTTTTTTTTCTTTTTCAACTCAAATGGTATTACTTTCCTTTGCGCTGCTAGATGTAGGGCAAAAGAAAGTCACAACAATGTGGAGATTATTGCTAAAATCGCCTAGGCGTTACCCCGAGGTTAAATTAGTGAAAAAATGTACTTTTGTTAACAATTTTTCACGATACACTTTTTTTTCGTCATTTGTTACCAGTTACAATTTCAGTCAACATTTTAATGGGGGGAAATGGAAAATAATGTTTTAAAATAATGAATTTCACATAAAAACCGAAATCGAAAATTAACACCATTTCGGATGGAAAATACACCCACAAACGTGATAAAGCGATTTTGAAATAAGCTTCCCTCACGAATAAGACAAAAAAAAGGAATAAGCCCTCTAGTTTATTCCGCCTTAGCTGTCCTTTTTACGTACTTATTGGTGAGGTCCAACTTTGTCTATGTCACCCTTTTTACGTACTTGTTGTTGAGGTCTAACTTTTTCTAAGACGCCCTTTTTACGTACTTGTTGGCGAGGTCTAACTTTGTCTATGCCACCTTTTTACGTACTTGTTGACGAGGTCCAACTTTGTCTATGACACCCTTCTTTCGCAACTGTTTGTAAGGTATAACTTTGCCTAAGCCGCCCGTTCGACTTACTTGGTCTTAAGGGTGAGCTCCGTCTCTGTTGTCTTTTTTAGTATAATGTCCAACGTGCCGGCCTCTTCATCAACTGTGTCTGCAGATTTTGCAAACGTGATTGCGGCTGTTGGTTTGATTAATAGATTTGGTTCGTTACTTCTATTTTGCAGTACTTTCCCCCGCAGGGTTTTGGCCCAGAGGGCAAAACCCGAGGAGGCATGATAGAACCCCCCGCGTAGAGAATAAATAGGGGTATTTGGGTATATGGCAAAAAAATCTCGATTCGCTGCCAAAAAGCCTGCAAACAGTATCGGGTAACGTTTTTGATTGGATAAGGAGATCATGTGACTCGCAAAAGCAAGCAAACAGTATCGGGTAACCTTTCTGATTGGTTGACAAGCTAACGTGACTCTCAAGACAAAGCTGTTTTTGGCTGTCTTTCCATCAAACTCTTTGACAGGTGGGGGCGCTCTCAGCCGTGAGAAGATACTCTGTTTGCAGAATACAACATTTTAGTTCCATGTCCCTATATATGTCCCTTTAGGTTGGGGGAGTTTAGTTTAGGATTCCAAAATATGTAAAGATTTTTTTTCACGAGTTTCAAAAGCAGAATCGCGCGCTCTTATAAACTAAGAAATATTATCGGAGTTGGATTTAAATTTAAAAATAATAACTCTCTTTCTCGCCCCCAATTTTTTTTACTTGTAGTAGTAAGTTAATTTGCTAAAGTAGCTAGTATCTGAATTCCCGATTCGTGAATAGATTCCTGTAGATAATAAGAACCTCGATTGATGGTCTTCAATCTTTACGATTCGCTCACATTCGCATGGTTTATGCGCCAACAAAAATACATCTTTGTTGAAAGCTGTATTATTGTCAATTAAGTGAGCCTATGGAATAATTTCATCTTGTGCGATTATCGGATAGCGTGATTGTTACGGCGATAAATGACAGGGATAAATTCGAAATAAAATTGATTTAAACTACTCTGTAAAAACGTGTAAAAAAGATACAACTAGTACATGTGCGCACTTTTCCACCTTTTTGTTACTTTTCTTTTTGGTCACTCAAAATCCAAAGCTCGGAATAGGAGTTCTTTTAAGTCAGGAATCGAAGTCAACATTCAAATTCAGATGATAATACTAGCATTACAATAGGGCTATTGCAAATAAAATTTCTTAAAGCACGGGGGCAGCCCTAGTAAGAACTTTTTCTAGTATAACATTTCATTTATGCATAGTTTGCCCTGACAATACTAACCTTTGTCGTCGTCTATTATCGTGATGGTGGTCGTAGTTGGGGTGCCAAATGTTATAAACGGATGAGACTTTTTCTGCATACTAATTGTAAATGTCTCGTTGCTCTCAGGAACGCCATCATTGGCCACCGATACTGTATAGGTTGTGTAGTTCTTGCCTTTAGGCAATGTGATATTTTTTCCAGAATACCAGGAGAAGTAATCGCCTTCACCACTAGACGAGTTCACCTTTTCAGCCGTGCCTGGTGTATCCTGCAAGCTAAAGAACAAAGTTCGATAAATCTATATCGAACCATCCGCCCGGATTGCCTATCTGTCTGATTTTCTGTCTTTCTTATTGTCTGTCTGTCTGTCTGTTTGCCTGTCTGTCTAATTGTCTGTCCGACCGTCTGTCTGTCTAATTGTCTGTCTGTCTGATTACATGATAATCTGATTGCCAGTCCGTCTAATTGTCTGTCTGTCTGTCTTTCTGATTGCCTGTCTAGTTGTCTGTCTGTCTGATTGCCTGCCTGTATGATTCCCATATTGTCTGAATGCCAGTCTGTCTGATTCCCTGATTGTCTGATTGCCTGTTTGTCTAATTGCCTGTCTGTCTGTCGGATTGCCTGCCTGTCTGATTCCCATATTGTCTGATTGTCTGTCTGTCTGTCTGTCTGTCTAATTCCCATATTGTCAGATTGCCTGTCTGATTCCCTGATTGGACTGATTGTCTGTCTGTCTGTCTGTATGTCTGTCTGTATGTCTGTCTGTCTGTCTGTCTGTCTGTCTGTCTGTCTGTCTGTCTGTCTGTCTGTCTGTCTGTCTGTCTGTCTGTCTGTCTGTATGTCTGTCTGTCTGTCTGTATGTCTGTCTGTCTGTCTGTCTGTATGTCTGTCTGTCTGTCTGTCTGTCTGTCTGTCTGTCTGTCTGTCTGTCTGTCTGTCTGTCTGTCTGTCTGTCTGTCTGTCTGTCTGTCTGTCTGTCTGTCTGTCTGTCTGTCTGTCTGTCTGTCTGTCTGTCTGTCTGTCTGTCTGTCTGTCTGTCTGTCTGTCTGTCTGTCTGTCTGTCTGTCTGTCTGTCTGTCTGTCTGTCTGTCTGTCTGTCTGTCTGTCTGTCTGTCTGTCTGTCTGTCTGTCTGTCTGTCTGTCTGTCTGTCTGTCTGTCTGTCTGTCTGTCTGTCTGTCTGTCTGTCTGTCTGTCTGTCTGTCTGTCTGTCTGTCTGTCTGTCTGTCTGTCTGTCTGTCTGTCTGTCTGTCTGTCTGTCTGTCTGTCTGTCTGTCTGTCTGTCTGTCTGTCTGTCTAATTGTCTGCCTGGCTGATTATCTGACTGTGTTATTGTACTTACGTTATGATTAGGTCCATGGTAGTGACCTTTCCGATCATTTCAAATCCTAGAGTTACTTTCCCCTTGCCCTCTATATCCGAGAAGCCATTGCTTGAGAACTGCACAATCACTGAGCATAAAAGCATCAGATCATACTTTAATCAGGGCCGTAGCAGGGGGTGGGGCACTGGGTCATGTGCCCTTCCCAATATTTAAGAAAAATTATAAGGAAATGACCAGTTGGGGCGTGGCTGTGCCCCCCAATATTTTCTTAATGTTTCTGTATTGTCCCCCCCAATCACGTGGCGTGTTACGTCTGTTAATTCATCTTTTCATCCATGAAAAGGTTTAAGTTTTGACAAAGGCGTTCATGAATATTGAGGACACCCTTTTCGTCAATAATTAAAGATGAAAACCACGGTTTGGAGGAATGAGAATATATGCAGGGTCCGAGCAGATGGGGAGGGGGGGCGGTGGACCGTAGCCCCCCTTACATGATCAACTTTTTTTTCACATTCTTTGTAGTTCATGCACCCTTCATAGTGATGCAATTTCACTTATAAACGTTCCCCTATCAAATACGGGCCCCAAATACGCTGAGCGGCCCCTGATAACTGTTGACAGTTGTCTTGTAGTAAGAATTAATGAAGTATTAATGAAGTAGAAGGAATTGCAGTTCTACTTTCATGACGTGCCTTACTACGTGGGTGAACCATCGGCTTCTCGCTTTCTTTAGTCAATCTTTGAATTTCCTTCTTATTTGCAAACATTTAAATGAATGAGTTTTGATTCACGCTACCGCATTGCAAGGCAATGCGCCAAGCAAAATATCTTCAAGTAGGTGTTGGAAAGAGTGGGTTGAAAGATTGCAGGATAATGCCTCTTCGGGTGCGCTGAGTCCAGCTACTCGTCCGGTTTTGCCACGCGGAGAAACAGGTTTTTGTCTTTCCACGATCGCTCCGTTATTTCTGGAGCATTCTCATTAAAATGGTAGGGACAAATGTTATCCTACCCCGTGAAAACCATGTGACATAACATTGAAATTGTCTCTGTTATGTCATTAGACTTTATGGAAATCATAGTGCGCGTAGTATAAAATGTATTCCATATTATAGGTTAATTTCGGAGTCTTTCTGCACAGTCCCCTAGTAACACTACCTTGAAGAAAACTACGCCTACCTTTATCGTCGTCGTTGATGGTACATTTTTTTGTAGGCCCATATATCACAGCTATAGCGCTATCATCTGTTCTAAGGACCAAGTCGAACGTTTCGGGGACTTCCACCAGATCGTCGTTAATGATCGGGATCTCGCATTTTAAGGAACTTACGCTTGGACCAAATATGAGTATATGATCTTTTAGAGGGGTGAAGTCTACCCCTTCTGTAGCGGTTCCAGCAATAGTGGAGCACCTGAAAAACAAAAACAAAAATATCCTCAAGCAGTCATTACTAAATTACTGCCATCCTATTTGTTCGAGTTTGGGACATCGGCATTTCCGGAATATCTAATTGCCATTTGACATTTGTTTAGGGCTAGCGTAATAGATCAAACTTTCCAAGTATCGTCGGGTACAAGTATGACTTTAAATGGAAGGGGAGAATCTAGGGGTAGGGTAATGTTATAACTATAAGTGGGAAGAGGAGGGGGGTTGTCTAGAGAGATCTACGGCAAGGGTGATTTTCATGTGACTTTATGGCTTAATAATAGAAAAGGTGCCTGAGTGCTTAGTGTTATGACTTGATATTATTACTTGAGTACTTACTTTATATGAATGGTAACTTCACAGATCTTCGCTTTGGTAACAGTGACCGACATTTTTGTGCCATCCTCTGACACAGATCCTATTGAATAAACTCTAAATATGGCTGTAAACAGCAGTAAAATAAAGTAAATTTAAAAAATAACACTTTAAGCTGCGCCCATAAAGTGCATCTGAAAGAATTAGAGCGATATCCTCCAAAAACGTTTCATATTCATCGCTATCTAATATCTTCTAGGCTAGAAGAAACGCTATTACCAAAAAAATCATTCTTCCCACAATCCCCGATTTCTTTACAGCCCTTTGAATATAGCAGTCTGTAAAACACCTTTGCCGCTGACCGACAAACGTATTGCGGGCGCGTGGCGCGAAAATCATACTCTTGTCAGCTCGCGCGCAGTCTGCATGCACGAAAATATGAGCGCTCCTCCCTGTGAAACGACAAGCGCTGCCGAGTGAGAAAGCGATGCCAGTTGACATCAAGACAGAGAAAGCAACTCAACAACGTTACAGCAACATATTTTTGCCAAACCAAGACGAGCCATTTTCGGAAAATCGATGTATGGCTGGCAAATTATTGAAAAAGAGGAAGGAGGAGCAGCTTGTCAGCCGTCTGAACGGTTTGACAACAGTAGAATCGCGATCGTGATATCTTTAGATACATCCATAACGAATTATATGAGTTAACTTACATCATAAAGTTTATTGTTGTTATATTTTATGTTTTACATCACGCTAGTACAACTGCTCGCCACATAACTTTGAGCAAGGTATCAAGCATTTTGTGCGAGGTGGAACCGCTGACATCCACAACAAGTGGGTGCCGGCTTTTTTTTTTTTTTTTTTTGGGGGGGGGGGGGGGTACGCAAATGCGATGAGAAAATGGAAAAATAATACTAAAACCATCCCGATTGAGAAACCAGTACCCTTATTATCAGGCCCATACCCAGGGGTGCAGGAGGTGCAGCCCCAACTCCCCCCCCCCCCCCACAACGGCCAAAAGTCTTCTTGTTGTCAATAGACGTGCTATTTGTAGACAAAACTATAAAGCATAAGCTAGATCACTCCGATATGTCATCAATCCATAAGTCAGACATTTTTTGTAGCCAAATCCGACAATTAACGTCCCGTGCAAAGACATAAAAAACCCTTTTTGATTTTTTCGGGATTGGTAAGATTTTTATCAGAAAACCCCCCCCCCTCCCTTCTCCGGTAAAATTAGGTCCACTTTTTTGGGTTTTGCCCCCCCCCAAAAAAAAAAAAATCCTGGGTACGGGCCTGCTTGTAAAGGCTACTATATCACATACATACTGTATCCTACACGAGCCGAAAATATGATCACTGTTTGTGCGAAAATATGTGGGTCCTGGTCCTTTAGCATTCCGTCTAGGTTTTGAGGATCGTGTATCATTGAAATTATCTGTAACTTATACGAATACCTAAAGAACCCAAATTTGAGCAAGATATCAAAAATTTTGTGCGAGGTGGAATTGCTGTTACCCCCACCAAAATGGGGCCGTTTTGGTGCCACTTATTAAACTATAATAGCGTCAATGGCACAAGTGCAAATCCTCTTCAATTATCAATAATAGCTACTTTAAAACGCAAACAATAAATACGTTTTATACTTGTATAGGTTATATTTATAACCTATACTAGTAGGTAACTATAGCTAATTAACAAGAGGAAAAACACTTTTTTCCACGTCAAATAAAGTTGAAAGGTAAAGAAGCCACATGTTGTCAAAATCGTTTTCTCTCACACCCGAACTCGCGCAATACGCCTTATTTGGTGATCCTTTCGCGCCAACTCGTGCTGTAGCCGTGAGGGGACTGGGCAAGTAGGTGTTTTTACAGACAGGTATATTTAAAGGGCTGTTAAAGAATCGGGGATTTTTAAAAAAAATGGGGGTAATAGCGATTCTTCTAGCATATAGGAGATACTAAGGTTGTTGACCATTCAATCAGAAATTCCGGTACTTCTGGTTATTTTGTAAATGGTACATATTCCTCCCACTGGAAAATTTCGGAAAATGTGAAGTTGCTTGAGAGGTAGTCCACTTTCACCGGGGATACCAGAAATTACGGAAAATCGTGTACCATTTGCAGTTTTCCATAGAATATTTGACCATGGCCCCCATCGGCCACTATTCTCCAGGGGACGGTTCCTGAAAGCTCAGTTAGCAGTTATCGGTAGAAAAATCTGCACTACTTGTCCTCAGATAAGTCTATCTGTAGATAAATTGGGTTACTCAAACAGCAGATAAAATTATCCTCTGATAAAGTAGCAGATA
Organism: Nematostella vectensis; assembly: GCF_932526225.1. Classification (NCBI taxonomy): domain Eukaryota; kingdom Metazoa; phylum Cnidaria; class Anthozoa; order Actiniaria; family Edwardsiidae; genus Nematostella; species Nematostella vectensis. The sequence goes on along the minus strand of NC_064041.1, from coordinate 4,341,941 downwards.
AAATTAGCAGAGGTCGGGAGGACCCGATAAGTCGCTATCTACCGATAAGTCATGTAATCCAAGATGGCGGATGAGCTGTTGCCATGGTTATTGGGAGAACACAGGGCTCCCAAGCTTGGAAATAAAACTCAAATTTCGGACAATTGGGGTTTTTAAATGAAAAACGTCAAATAAAATTAGATTTAAAACACTCAATCATTTATCTAGTCATTTTTAAATGACTTAAAAGTCTTAGGATGTCGCTCGAAAATAATTATTAGCGCGTAGCGCATATAACATATTGCTTGCAAATGACGTGATGGGAAGCCTGTGGTGATTCAAAATGGCGCTTATCTACCGATAGCTATCGGAGGTATAACTTTGCTTTCAGGAACCAGATTTTATCGGTCGGATAGCTATCCACCGCTAAGCAAATTTAACCTACGGATAAGTTCTATCGGCAGATAAAATTATCTTACTTTTCAGGAACCGGCCCCAGGACTCCAAAAGTAGAATTTCTGGGTACAGAAGCAAATGGTACATAATCCACCCCGAAAATTCTGGAATATAGGAAAATTTTTCTTATTATTATGGCATCCCGGAAAAACTGCGATCTCATTCCGGAATTTCCGATTAAATTGTAAACAACCTAGATATCAGTGAATGAACCGTTTTGGAAGATATCTCTTTTATTTCTTCAGATGCACTTTAATAAGGTAGCCTTGGAATCAAGTATAAATAATAAATATTGATACAAATATGAAATAATTAATTAATTATTATATCAATAAGTCGATAAGATATAGAGTAAGAAAGACCTTTGACATAACATGTGTCATGTGTGATGCACATGATGTAACACAGGGTGTCATGTGTGATGCACATGGTGTAACACAGGGTGTCATGTGTGATACACAGGGTGTCATGTGTGATGCACATTGTGTAATGCAGGGTGTAATGTGTGATGCACATGGTGTAACACAGGGTGTCATGTGTTATGCACATGGCGTGACACAAGGTGTCATGTGTGATGCACATAGTGTGACACAGGGTGTCATGTGTGATGCACATGGTGTGACACAGGGTGTCATTTGTGATGCACAAGGTGTGACACAGGGTGTCATGTGTAATGCACATGGTGTCATGTGTGATGCACATGGTGTAACTTAGGGTGTCATGTGTGATGCACATGGTGTAACACAGGGTTTCATGTGTGATACACAGTGTGTGACACAGGGTGTCATGTGTGATGCTCATTGTGTCACGCAGGGTGTCATGTGTGATGCACATGGTGTAACACAGGGTGTCATGTGTGATGCACATGGTGTGATACATGGTGTCATGTGTGATGCACATGGTGTAACTTAGGGTGTCATGTGTGATGCACATGGTGTAACACAGGGTGTCATGTGTGATACACGGTGTGTGACACAGGGTGTCATGTGTGATGCACATGATGTAACACAGGGTGTCATGTGTGATGCACATGGTGTAACACAGGGTGTCATGTGTGATACACAGGGTGTCATGTGTGATGCACATTGTGTAACGCAGGGTGTAATGTGTGATGCACAGGGTGTCATGTGTGATGCACATGGCGTGACACAGGGTGTCATGTGTGATGCACATGGTGTGACACAGGGTGTCATGTGTGATGCACGTGGTGTGACACAGGGTGTCATGTGTGATGCACATGGTGTGACACAGGGTGTCATGTGTAATGCACATGGTGTCATGTGTGATGCACATGGTGTAACACATGGTGTCATGTGTGATGCAAATGGTGAAACACATGATGTCATGTGTGATGCACATGGTGTAACTTAGGGTGTCATGTGTGATGCACATGGTGTAACTTAGGGTGTCATGAGTGATGCACATTGTGTAACACAGGGTGTCATGTGTGATGCACATGGTGTAACACAGGGTGTCATGTGTGATGCACATGATGTAACACATGGTGTCGTGTGATGCACATGGTGTAACACAGGGTGTCATGTGTGATGCAAATGGTGTAACACAGGGTGTCATGTGTGATGTACATGATGTAACACAGGGTGTCATGTGTGATGCACATGGTGTAACACAGGGTGTCATGTGTGATACACAGGATGTCATGTGTGATGCACATTGTGTAACACAGGGTGTCATGTGTGATGCACATGGTGTAACACATGGTGTCATGTGTGATGCACATTGTGTAACTTAGGGTGTCATGTGTGATGCACATGATGTAACACAGGGTGTCATGTGTGATGCACATGGTGTAACACAGGGTGTCATGTGTGATACACAGTGTGTGACACAGGGTGTCATGTGAGATGCACATTGTGTAACGCAGGGTGTCATGTGTGATGCACATGGTGTAACACATGTTGTCATGTGTGATGCACATTGTGTAACACAGTGTGTCATGTGTGATGCACATGGTGTAACACAGGGTGTCATGTGTGATGCACATTGTGTAACACAGGGTGTCATGTGTGATACACAGTGTGTGACACAGGGTGTCATGTGAGATGCACATTGTGTAACGCAGGGTGTCATGTGTGATGCACATGGTGTAACACATGTTGTCATGTGTGATGCACATTGTGTAATGCAGGGTGTCATGTGTGATGCACATGGTGTAGCACATGGTGTCATATGTGATGCACATGGTGTAACACAGGGTGTTATGTGTGATGCAAATAGTGTAACACAGGGTGTCATGTGTGATGCACATTGTGTAACACAAGATGTCATGTGTGATGCACATGTTGTAACACAGGGTGTTATGTGTGATGCAAATGGTGTAACACAGGGTGTCATTTGTGATGGACATGGTGTAACACAGGGTAACACAGGGTTTCACGTGTGATGCACATGGTGTAACACATAGTGTCATGTGTGATGCACATGGTGTCACACAGGGTGTCATGTGTGATGCAAATAGTGTAACAGGGTGTCATGTGTGATGCACATGGTGTAACACAGGATGTCATGTGTGATGCACATGATGTAACACATGGTGTCATGTGTGATGCACATGGTGTAACAAAGGGTGTCATGTGTGATGCACATGATGTAACACATGGTGTCATGTGTGATGTACATGGTATAACACAGGGTGTTATGTGTGATGCAAATGGTGTAACACAGGGTGTCATGTGTGATGCACATGGTGTAACACAGGGTGTCATGTGTGATGCACATCGTTTAACACAGGGTGTCATGTGTGATGCACATGGTGTAACACAGGATGTCATGTGTGATGCACATGGTGTAACTTAGGGTGTCATGAGTGATGCACATTGTGTAACACAGAGTGTCATGTGTGATGCACATGGTGTAACACAGGGTGTCATGTGTGATGCACATGGTGTAACTTAGGGTGTCATGTGTGATGCACATGGTGTAACACAGGGTGTCATGTGTGATGCACATGGTGTGACACAGGGTGTCATGTGTGATGCACATGGTGTGACACAGGGTGTCATGTGTGATGCACATGGTGTGACACAGGGTGTCATGTGTGATGCACATGGTGTGACACAGGGCGTCATGTGTGATGCACATGGTGTAACACAGGGTGTCATGTGTGATGCACATGGTGTAACACAGGGTGTCATGTGTGATACACATGGTGTAACACAGGGTGTCATGTTTGATGCACATTGTGTAACGCAGGGTGTCATGTGTAAAGTACATGGTGTAACACAGGGTGTCATGTGTGATACACATTGTGTAACACAGGGTGTCATTTGTGATGCATATGGGGGTAACACATAGTGTTATGTGTGATGCACATGGTGTAACTTAGGGTGTCATGAGTGATGCACATTGTGTAACACAGGGTGTCATGTGTGATGCACATGGTGTGACACAGGGTGTCATGTGTGATGCACATGTTGTAACACAGGGTATCATGTGTGATGTACATGGTATGACATAGGGTGTCATGTGTGATGCACATGGTGTAACAGGGTTTTGTGTGTGATGTACATGGTATGACACAGGGTGTCATGTGTGATGCACATGGTGTAACACAGGGTGTCATGTGTGATGCACATGGTGTAACTTAGGGTGTCATGTGTGATGCACATGGTGTAACACAGGGTTTCATGTGTAATACACAGTGTGTGACACAGGGTGTCATGTGTGATGCTCATTGTGTCACGCAGGGTGTCATGTGTGATGCACATGGTGTAACACAGGGTGTAAAGTGTGATGCACATGGTGTGACACATGGTGTCATGTGTGATGCAAATTGTGTAACTTAGGGTGTCATGTGTGATGCACATGATGTAACACAGGGTGTCATGTGTGATGCACATGGTGTAACACAGGGTGTCATGTGTGATACACAGTCTGTGACACAGGGTGTCATGTGAGATGAAAATTGTGTAACGCAGGGTGTCATGTGTGATACACATGGTGTAACACATGTTGTCATGTGTGATGCACATGGTGTAACTTAGGGTGTCATGAGTGATGCACATTGTGTAACACAGTGTGTCATGTGTGATGCACATGGTGTAACACAGGGTGTCATGTGTGATGCACATGATGTAACACATGGTGTCATGTGTGATGCACATGGTGTAACACAGGATGTTATGTGTGATGCAAATGGTGTAACACAGGGTGTCATGTGTGATGCACATGGTGTAACACAGGGTGTCATGTGTGATGCACATCGTTTAACACAGGGTGTCATGTGTGATGCACATGGTGTAACATATGGTGTCATGTGTGATGCACATGGTGTAACACATGGTGTCATTTGTGATGCACATGGTGTAACGCAGGGTGTCATGTGTAAAGTACATGGTGTAACACAGGGTGTCATGTGTGATGCAAATGGTGTAACACATGGTGTCATGTGTGATGCACATTGTGTAACACAGGGTGTCATGTGTGATGCATATGGGTGTAACACATAGTGTTATGTGTGATGCACATGGTGTAACTTAGGGTGTCATGAGTGATGCACATTGTGTAACACAGGGTGTCATGTGTGATGCACATGGTGTAACACAGGGTGTCATGTGTGATGTACATTGTGTGACATAGGGTGTCATGTGTGATGCACATGGTGTAACAGGGTTTTGTGTGTGATGTACATGGTATGACACAGGGTGTCATGTGTGATGCACATGGTGTAACACAGGGTGTCATGTGTGATGCACATGGTGTGACACAGGGTGTCATGTGTGATGCACATGGTGTGACACAGGGTGTCATGTGTGATGCACATGGTGTAACAAAAGGTGTCATGTGTGATGTTCATGGTATGACACAGGGTGTCATGTGTGATGCACAAGGTGTAACACAGGGTGTCATGTGTGATGCACATGGTGTAACTTAGGGTGTCATGTGTGATGTTCATGGTATGACACAGGGTGTCATGTGTGATGCACATTGTGTAACGCAGGGTGTCATGTGTGATGCACATGGTGTAACACATGTTGTCATGTGTGATGTACATTGTGTGACACAGGGTGTCATGTGTGATGCACATGGTGTAACACAGGGTGTCATGTGTGATACACAGTGTGTGACACAGGGTGTCATGTGTGATGCTCATTGTGTCACGCAGGGTGTCATGTGTGATGCACATGGTGTAACACAGGGTGTCATGTGTGATGCACATGGTGTCATGTGTGATGCAAATTGTGTAACTTAGGGTGTCATGTGTGATGCACATGATGTATCACAGGGTGTCATGTGTGATGCACATTGTGTAACACAGGGTGTCATGTGTGATGCACATTGTGTAACTTAGGGTGTCATGTGTGATGCACATTGTGTAATCTAGGGTGTCATGTGTGATGCACATGATGTAACACAGGGTGTCATGTGTGATGCACACGGTGTAACACAGGGTGTCATGTGTGATACACAGTCTGTGACACAGGGTGTCATGTGAGATGCACATTGTGTAACGCAGGGTGTCATGTGTGATACACATGGTGTAACACATGTTGTCATGTGTGATGCACATGGTGTAACTTAGGGTGTCATGAGTGATGCACATTGTGTAACACAGGGTGTCATGTGTGATGCACATGGTGTAACACAGGGTGTCATGTGTGATGCACATGATGTAACACATGGTGTCATGTGTGATGCACATGGTGTAACACAGGGTGTCATGTGTGATGCACATGATGTAACACATGGTGTCATGTGTGATGCACATGGTGTAACACAGGGTGTCATGTGTGATGCACATGGACACAGGGTTTCATATAAAAGACTGCGCATTTTATCATTATCTTCCTACCCTTATCATCTGACGCGATGGTGACCTGAAGCGTTGCTATAGGTCCAATGGTAACAGAGTCGTTCGAACTGATTTTTAGTTGAAAATCTTCGTCGTATTCAACGACATTATCGTCTTTTATGTAAAAGTGAAAAATCTTTTCACTCTCGCCATCTTTAAAAACAATATCTTCATTTTCTTGTATTCCGTAGTCTTTTCCAAACTTTGCAGTAATATCGAGATGAGAAACACTGATAAAAAATTGTGAAAAGAATATTCAAAAGGAGCATTCAAGCCTGACATTTAACATTACGTTAGTTTGACGTATAACATTTTATGGTACACTTATTTATGGTACACTAATTGTATTCTCGACTCCCATAACCTATTAATAAAGTTTGTATTACTAACGTCACAATATTAAGGCCGGAAGATGTCGATCTCTTGATTATATATAAAGTATGTATTACTTACGTCACAATATTAAGGCCGGAAGATGTTGATCTCTTGATTTTTGTCGTGACATCAAATTTTCCTTCATTAACATTCATTGTGCTCTTTTCCCATCCGATATCAACACCTAGAAATGATATCAATAAATATCTGTCAGAATTCACCAATTTGTGCCACCATCAAAAAAAACATAATTACTTGAGAGTTCCCTGGTATCACAGGGGACTGGTAAACACATAAGTGACAGGTACCTACATGTGAGAAAACGCTGACCGGGTTAGTTGGTCGGTATGTTTTGTTTGAAAGATATCAAGAACCTACCCTGGTTCCACAGACCCAAAGTTTCACTACTCACGAGGCGCGAAGCTGCGACACGTAATTAGAGAACAGGAATGAAGGAGACTCTAGAACCAGGATATCAAGAACCGTATACGACCCAGAGACTCTGTTTGGACTATTGGTATGGCGTATTATTATCAACTTGTGTGTTTAGTTCAACATTTTATTTATTATCGTGCTTCCAAATATTGAGATTTCTCTCCACATCGTTGTTCTTTCAAATAAAATCAACACACGTATTTCTTTAATTTCCCCTCAGTCAGACCAGAACATCTCGTTTTAGTCAAATTGCACTTTTAATGGTCTATCATCAAAGCTGCAATCTGATTGGGTGAGCTACTAAATAATAAGATTTAGAATTTATCAACTAGAACTCTATTACAAATCCTGCTTTCTGATTGGCTGAGCTACTAATAGTCTATAATAAGACGAGTTCGAGTTTTCTATAAGTCAATAGATAGTCAACGAGGCTCGTAGTGAGAACAAGTAGTCTAGTTTTAGTAGTCGAGTAGTCTTCTTTTGGTATATAATCCAGTTAATAAATAACCGCTTTTGTCGCGAAAAGCAACACGTGCGATGCACACTTTTTCGCTACTCACTATCTATGGCTCAATAGATAGTGAGTACGGGAGCCAATCAAATTGCGAGATTTGTGATAGTATGTGAATGGATTTATACTAAATAGTGATAGAAGAAGAGTAGCGAAATGCTCGGAAAAATGGCAGGCGCAATCGCAATTTGCTGAAACTAGCGACGACACTTTTTAACTGACTTATTAAATAATGCTATCCAAGAAAAAGAAAGGCACCCTGATATGGAAAGAGGATCTTCAACTGTAAGAAAACAACTGAAAACGTTAAATTAATGCGATTTTCAAGTTGTTCAACTCTTCAGCGGGAAATCCCCGAGAAATGTAACATTTTTATTGATTTTATTTACAGTTAGTTTACACTTTGCAGAATGGTTTTTAAAGTTAACCAAAGTTCAGTTGACAAATAGAAGACATGAATCAGGCGCGTACCCAGGATTGGCCGAGGGGGGGGGGGGGGGTGCGCAGTCATAGGTATCATATGGAAAAAGCATAGTATTTGAAGATTGCTTAATACGAAATGACCCATTTTTGGCCAAAAGGGGGGGGGGGTGGAATGTTTATTTAAAAGCAAAAGACCATGATCTTGATTATTTTTTGTCTTAATTGGTGAACAATTAGACCTCTGGGCATCTCGGACTATGATTTTGAATAAAAACCATCCCGGCTTCGGCCTCATAGTCAAATCGGCCTCGAGTTCCAATTGTTAAATAGCCTGTCAGTTTCACCACCCTAATGGCCCCAAATTCGGGCTCGTTAACAATTATTAAAATAACACTACAACAATACGTATATGTTATTTACCAGCTGGGAGGTCCGTATTCTGACCGAGGTCAGAATATGAGTAGAAAGGATATAATATGAGTCTCACTATGAGTATATTGCCCAGGGTCAGATCATACGGTCACGGGCTCAGTGGTTTGAACAGGGTGAAAAAAATAACAAATACTTTTTACAACTGGAAAAAACTAATTATGATAAATCTGTTATAAGGAAAATTCATGTAACAGAAGATGAAACAACAGAGGATTCTGAAATAATTATGGCGGAGTTGAACAAGTTTTATTCGTCTCTCTACAAAAAGTCGTCATCGCCCCTGCAGGACTCCTTTAAGAAAAAATTTCTGCTTAATCCCAACATTCCTAAAATTCCTGAATCACTCAAGGAAAAATGTGAAGGTGAAATTTCGAATAACGAGTGTTTGCATGTTTTGAACACATTTGATAATGGCCGATCCCCTGGTATGGATGGTTTATCGATTGAGTTTTACAAAGCCTTTTGGCCTGTCATAGGAAATTTAGTGGTTAAGTGTCTAAATTATCCATACAGCCATGGAGAGCTATCCACATCCCAGAAACAGGCTGTATTAAAGCTTATAGCTAAAAAGGATAGGGACAGAACGTTTATTCCATACTGGAGACCAATTTCTTTATTAAATGTAGATGTTAAAATCGCTTCAAAGGTGTTAGCCAAACGTATAGAACCGATACTTCCGTTAATCGTACATTCAAATCAAACTGCGTATGTAAAGGGTAGAAAGTTATTTGACAGTGTAAGAGTTATTGATTAATTTTATACACTAGAGACTGGTTTATTGGTAGCAATTGATTTTGAAAAGGCATTTGATTCATTGGATTGGAGCTTTCTTACAGGGGCTTTAATAGCTTTTAATTTTGGGTCCTCCTTTGTTAGCTGGGTGAAAACGTTTTACTGCAACATCCAAAGTTGTATAATGAATAATGGATTTTCCTCGGCTATGCTTGACCTAGAAAGAGGTGTACGTCAAGGCTACCCTTTATCGCCATATCTCTTTATTCTGGCTTTGGAGATCTTGGCAATAAATATACGGCACAAGGACGACATAAGAGGCTTTGACATTGGGGATGAACATATTAAGTGCACTTTGTATGCAGATGATATGACAGTTTTTGTTAAAGATGTAGCCTCGTATAACTCTCTTATGAATCTTCTGGAGCAGTTTAGTGTTTGCTCAGGTTTAAAGGTAAATAAGGATAAGTTAGAAGCTCTTAACTTGGGAGACCCACTAGTTTCTAACAGGCTCATAATAGATGTGAAACATTTAGATAAACCAATGAAGATTTTAGGTGTTTACTTCACCTACGATCAAAAACGGTCATATAAGTTAAATTTTGATGACACTCTTGAATCCTTAAAAAATCCATCTGTGTCTGGAAATGGAGAAATCTAACACTGGGCGGATACAGGTGGTGAAATCTTTTGTTATACCTAAATGCCTTCATAGGGCCTTTCTTTTATCGTTACATGAGGATTTCATTAAGGAAGTAAATAGCATAATATATCAGTTTATTTGGAATGGGAACGACAAGGTCAAAAGACGGGCTCTTGTTGGAGTATTTAAGGATGGTGGCCTTAAAATGACAGATTTGAAAACCTTAATAATGTCTCAGAAAGTGGTGATGTTAAAAAGATATTTGGATGAAGAAGATAATGCTGACTGGAAAACGTTTTTAAACCTTTTTCTAGCTCCTGTTGGCGGTGCATACATCTTAGGCTGTAGATTTCATATTTCAAAACTCCCATTAAGGAATATCCCACACTTTTATTTACAGAGTTTAGAGGAATGGTCAAAACTTAATAGACAGGAAGTTGACACAAGGGAAGAAGCTTTAGAGCAAGTGATCTGGAATAATGAAGAGATTTGTGTTCAAAAACAATCTTGTTATTATAAGGAATATATACAATTAGGTATCCATAGAGTTGTAGATATATGAAAAGCACGGGACAACTATTAACATGGAATGACCTTCAGGCTAGAGGATTAAGGTCAGGTGATTTTCTCAAATGGCTTGGCCTATTAAATGCAATACCGAAAAAGTGGACTTGTATGATAAAGGGTCAGGTTTTTAAGAGCTACTTGTTTTTCAAGAGGCCCCAATCCCAACCTTATATCTTAGCAGTAAATGGATAAATGCATTAGATATTACTGCCAAATTAGTGTACAATCATACTATCTCTAAAATGCTGGTGACACCCACAGCACAGACAAGGTATAATCTTGACTATCCTGAGAACGATTTTGACTGGGAAGAGATTTACTTGCTGCCCTTCCGTGTTGCGATAGATACATATTCACGTGCGTTTCAGTTCAAGATTTTACATTGTATTCTCTTGACTAATAAGAAGTTATTTAAGATCGGTATTGTGAACTCGCCCGTCTGTTCTTTTTGCGAGGCTGAAGACGAGACTCTAGAACATCTTTTTTGCCACTGTAACTATGTGCGCCTTTTTTGGCTTGAAGTCATAAAATGGATGGAACAGTGTCATTTATGCTCTGATGATTTCTTGTTAGCAGATCAGTATATTCTTTTTGGTCTCTGGGATTCTGGTATAAATGATTTCATGATCATTAACCATCTAATACTTATAGCAAAGCAATGCATATACTTTTGTAGAAAAAAAAAACTTCCAAATGATCAATTTTTCAGATCACTAGTTTATAGAGTGCACAAAATTGAAAGTCATATCAGTAAACAGAAAAATAATGTAATAACCCACTTGAAAAAATGGGAGAAACTGGCCTCTTGTGAAAGGGAAGTAGAAAGTGTAATGTATCTGTAAAGTAATGTAATAGACTGTAAGTTGTAATGTTTAATGTGAATTGTAAATGGAATGTTAAAAAGAGAAATAAAGAGTGATAAACAAATAAAAAAAATGACCGAGGTCTTGAAAATACTGACCATGGCCGAAGGCCGAGGTCAGTGTTTTCAAGGCCGAGGTCACTGTATTTCATGGTACGGACCGACCCTTAGCTGGGAAATAACATATTTATTTTTTTCCTCTATAGATTTTCCAACTTTGTTTACCTTATGGACTTATGAATGCACGAGGCGAGGTTTCGCTTCTGACTTTCGTCAATGTTCGTGAAGATTTTGTTCGCTCATGATCATTCAATAAACTCCATTTTGTATTTCCACACAACGCCTTTTATCCTCCAGAAATACAGAACCTCCAAAGAAGACATTATCTGAGTTTTGACCAACAATTTTGTAAAATAATTTAGTCCAAATGGATACGTCATTCTCAACTCAAATTGATCGTAGAAATGTCTTCTTTCGCTTTAATCCTCCTCAGAGGATAAGCTATATTCACTAAAGAACTTTTCTTGAATGTGGATACGTTAAGCTGGTTATCCAGGTAATAAATTCCTATAGTGATTTGTTGTTTTTCTTCGTATGAAGAGACGATTTGCTGTTTTTTCTATCCCAAATAAACTTTCAGCAAACTTGAAATTGTCGCGCGCGTTGCAAAATCATTATGGCGGGAAATTGTCAAAGCACAGGGAGTTTGAAGCCGATTTTTCGTAAAATCAATGATTCTTGATAAAATATCAAATAAAATGCCGTTTATAACTTCGGGAGTAAAACTCCAGTTTTCGATGGTCATTTTGGGGTCATTTAACAAATCAACTCACTATTTCGAGCTTTGGAGGTATGCGGTCCGGTATCGCGGGGTCCTAATCGTAGGATACCGGACCTCACGAGAGCCAATCAGAGAACGCGATTTGATGGATACCGGACCCCGAAAAAAATGAAGAGATAGTAAGCTACCAAGTCTAACCCCATTCAACCAAATTTAGTGCAACAAGTTCAAAAGTATGGTTTTATGCAGGCATGATTGATTTTGAGCATAGCAGTACGGTATGAGTACCAAGCATTATACCGACATGATTCTAGAATCATTATAGTGGGATCATGGGGGGGGGGGGGGTAATCAAATACCTAGTAAATTTTACAGCGAGTTATCATTTTGAAATTGATTTCAATTCAAATGATGTAAATTAACAATTTTATAAGTTACATCGGGCCTTAGAACTTGGTTTCGTGTAGGATTCACTCTTTTTCTAGAAGAAACTATTTTTAAAGAACGCCCAGTCGCTGAGATTTCACCAAATTTTAAAAACATGTCGAGGCTAAGATAGCAGCAATATATTGTTTTGTTAGTCTGAAGCGTTCTAAAATGCAGAATCAAAATGTGTTCATAATAACAACCTTAAATAATATTGCTTTAATAGTTCTTTGGGTTTGTGTCGTCAGCAAAAAAATGTTAAATTTAAGAGCAAAAAATGTTAAATTTAAGAGCTCAAACTCCAGTACACGTGAACTTTTGAATTACTTTAGAAATAATATGCTTTTCTGAGAAGAATCACTGCTTCAAATGTTCAAATATCATAGTCCTAGTTTTCTGTTAGCCACGACGACCCTGTTTTCTTTTCTATTGTTTTAGGTATCTTAGGCTAAGTTCAAAAGCCGTATTATCCATGAGCCGTATTCAATGCAACTGCATGCAAATGAAGATGAAACAATCGATTTCATTCTTTTGCATGCATTTGCACTGAATACGGCTCACAGGCGCGTACACGGGGGGGTGCGCAGGGTGCGCGCGGTGCCCCCCCCCCCCCCCCCCAGCCAATCCTGGGTACGCGCCTCGCTCATGGATAATACGACATTTGAACTTAGCCAAAAAATGTAGAATCTACCCTGTTCGACGGCGCCCGATCTTTTGGCCAGTTGGCTTTTTTTTTTTTGTCGTCCACAATATCAGGTTGAAGACTTGAAAACAACTCCTGTTGACAGATTGTGTCTCGATTAGGTCACCTTTTTTGCCAAACTCTGCCGACTGTCGGGCATATAGCCACCGCAAATATATTAGAGCCCGCCAAAACGTTTGCATTTTTTGAATCAGATTGGCTTGCCCTTTATCAACAAATCTAGAATAATTTGAACTTAGTAGGTCGACAATTTACTGGGTTATTTGAATAAATTGGAAACTGTCGGGCATTTAGTCCATTGAGGACCTTTCCCGACTGCCGGGCATATAGCCACTGCGTAATATATTACAGCCCGCTGCTCTAAGCCAATGAGAGGACGAGTAAATTGCAGCGAGCCAATCAGAAGGAAGCAGAAATTACCGCAATTCATTCAAACCGCTCGTCGTATTGCTTGCCTTCTGGTTGTGTATTGATACCTACAAAGCACTACAAAAAATAACAGGGAAATATGTCTGAGCACGACTCACAATCTTCTCAACTCGAAGCTTTTAAAAATGGAAGAACATTCTTTTCCCACAAATAATAAGAAACAACATCCTGGGCGATGAAAAAATTCACGAAGCGAAATTTTGAATGTGATTTTCACAGCATCAGCTACTCGGAGGCATTTTATGTCGTTTTCTATGCTGAAGTCAAAACAAAAGACAAGACGGACCTCTCGCCGAGTGCCCTTAAGGGTATTAGGGCTGCAATTCATCGCACAATAACCAGCCAGCCATTCGCTCGTACTATAAATATCTATAATGGCTAAATGAGGGGTAGCCGCGTATGTATTATGCATTCTGGTGTGCCTTTTTGTTTGCCCTCTTTGTTTTCTGTACACAGCTAAAACTTCAGCCTTCCCGTAGAAAGAAATTTCGCGTGTGACCCGCTAGGCCCGCTCTCACTCTCAAGGTCTTGAAAATGCTAAGGTCTTGAGAATGACCCGTAGTTTGTCGTTTTCTTTAATCATCTAAGCAAATAACACCTTATAAATAAAAGTAAATAAACACAATTCTTTCCTTGTTTAACAATTCTTGCGATTGTTTTTTATTTGGTTTTATTATTCCGACGCTTTCCGTTCTGTGTACAGTCAAGAGAGCAAGTCTCGCATCCCGTGCCCTAAAACTCCCGCTCAAGGTCTTAAAAAAAAAAATGAGCGGTAGATTGTTTTGCTCTTTAAAAACCCAAGAAAATGACATGTTAGCAAATAAACATAATTCTAGTTTGTTTTGAAACAAGAAGCGATTGATGTTTCTTTCACCCGACGCTTCCCGCTGTTTGTGTACAGACCATCAATTCGAGCATTTTTTTTTTCAGCCTAAAGAAGTTTAGCATTGCGTGCCTTCAAACTCCCGCATGCCGGGCCCCATGCATGCGAGACTTCGCGAGTTCGTAGTGTGACAAAGTGCTCGAAATAGACTGTACACAAAACGGAAGGTGTCGGAATAATAAAACCAAATAAAAAAAACTATCGCAAGGATTGTTAAACAAGGAAAAAAATGTGGTTATTTACTTTTAATAATAAGGTGTTATTTGCTTGGAGAATAACAACTACGGGTCATTTTCAAGACCTTAGCATTTTCAAGACCTTGAGCGTGAGAGCAGGCCTCACGCGAAACTCCTATCTACGGGAATGCTGAGGTTTTATGCACTAGTCAATTGAAACTCCGGCCCCCGAACCCCGGGACATAGGGGGGAATGTAACATTTGAAAAAACCGTGCTGTTACAATCCCCACCCCTATTGAAATGAATGTAAGTTTTTCATCTTGACCCGAAATACTTCTGCACAGGCTGTCATGCCAAACTGTCACTCAACCAGTCGCCCAACAAAAAAAACCCGAAACCCCAATTTTTATTTGCTCAAATAGTTAAATATATACGGAAAAATGATATACTGAAAGAAGAAAAAAAGTTTGATAGTAGAAGTTTGTTTATTTTCTCGTTATAGCCGTAAAAATATTTCAAAATGGCGCTTTTTACCGTAAAAATAGGCAAACAGTGTCTTCTAGTTCGATCTCTTAAAATTTGATTTGTTTTAAACGTTAGCTACTACGGGTTATTGTTTAGGAGATCGGAGTTTGGCAGCCAGACACAAAGAACTTAATTTTCTAGGCACTATATTTGGAGAATTAAGAGTTGTGGTTTTTCCTCGCGCCGCGCGATCAGTAAAAACGCGTCAAATGTACGCCCTTCTGTTGTGAAAACAAGGTCGGTTACCCCCATTTTTTATAACATTTTTTGAAAGCCCATAACTTCAATATTGTTTATGCCAAGTTTTAAAATATTCTGTGTAGTAGAACTATTTCAAGGGAATTACCATATAAATGTTTTTGCGCTGAATGCTCTGAATGCTCGCTGCGCTCGGGCTTAAATGAGCTCGAGTCGGGCCCAAAACATATTTACGCCCTCGAACATCAACTGTATTGTTTTAATATATATTTTTAAAGTCGGAAAAAAATCGCGACAGAAAAAAGCCCCCTCCCCTCTTTTTAAATCCTAGATCCGCCACTGCATTCATCGCTCTTTTTTACCTGTAGCAAAGCGTCCCCAAACTAGAAGCATCACTGAAAACGACAGCATGTTCCACGGTCCGTCCATCTCTTACAGACTGGCGAGGCGATCACCAAGAACTACTCACTACTTTTTATTTTGACTAGTTAATTGTCAATCGACCCCCTGTGGCAAATACTTAGGAAAAGCATGGAAAGAATAGAATAATAAGTTGCTTTGCGTAGGTCTTGAGTCGAGAATTTTTTGCTTGGTATGGAAATGTTGTTGGCGTAAAACTTGAGTTTCTTTTTCCCTTTTCCTGTCCGTGTGTATGCAGCTCAAGCGAGTATTTACATGTAATGATAGAACAGAATTCCAATTTCGTAATTAACGTTGATTGTCACGGACTAGTTGACATGATTAAAACAAATAATTTTCGTTTGTAATAGGAGCTGTTTTGCAGTAAAAATTCCTACCATTACTAGTGACACATTTTGTGACTCTTCGAATCTCTTTTTTTAAACTAAATGTCTTCCATGTTTTGTGAAGAACTTACTGAGGCATGGTTTCCTGCTGATTTTCCTGCTGAGTTTCTCATACATTCCTTCGTAAAAGAGCGAGACAAGCTTACAAAGAAAAGCTGGTAAAGCAATTGACGGGTATACACTGTAAAACATATTAATTTATACGGGTATATATTGTATGTAGACTGTAAGGGTGAGATAATGGACGCAAGTGTTCTATGAGATTTAGGGCACGAATTATCAAAAATAATGGAGTGCGCAACACGAGCAGATTTTTGTTAATGAGTGCCCTAAATTCCATAGAACACGAGCGGACATTAGAGTGGTTTTCAAAAACCCGTGAAATACTTTTTAGTTTATTTAGTATACTGATACACTGTTATGTCTTTGTTCTCTTTTGTTTTTGCTTGACTATTACGTTTTAACAATTACATTTTGTTGCATGGGATTTTGAAAACCACTCTATCTAACTTTCTTAGAAAATTAACACTGCCACGAGATTTTCAAAATGATTTTATACTAGATGTCACTGGCAAATTAACATCTTATTTAAATAATATCTTACTGTCGAAGGCCATTGTATGGTTGTCAACAAATTTTCAACATCATTCAGACAATACTGACACGTCAGACAATACCGACACGTCAGACAATACTGACACGTCAGACAATACCGACACGTCAGACAATACCGACACGTCAGACAATACCGACACGTCAGACAATACTGACACGTCAGACAATACTGACACGTCAGACAATACCGACACGTCAGACAATACCGACACGTCAGACAATACCGACACGTCAGACAATTCTGACACGTCAGACAATACTGCACGTCAATTGTGTGCGAATAAAACTAGATTTCTCGCTGCTGGAATTCTTGCCCTCGCTGCAAGACCACAGGTAGCCCAGCCAATGTTTGCTTGTTCGTAGCTCGGAATTCGGCTGTTCTGAGAGAGGACGAGTAAAGCGTTTTTTTGTGTGAAATGTTGTCAATAAAATTGCCTTAGAACTTAAAACATGCCTTGTGGTTGTCAAATTCACGTGTAATACACGATTTGGGGGGGTTTCTTAACGGGATTTATGACTTCTCTCCCCCTACTAAGGAAAGAAACAAGGTTGGAGGCGCCATTTTCGGTAGCACTCAAATACCGTCGAAATTCGAGAGGAAAAAACAACAAACAAAATATTTTTATCTCGCAGACCTATGCCAGGGTACACTTACATTCAATATGTGGCAAAACATCCGAGCTAAACTAATAATAATGAGTTTAATTCAACCTTTCGCAGTATAGACTGGATTACAGGTGAGTCAGAGATACAAGTAAGCACTATAATAAAGTACAATTAATCAATGTAATCAGCATATTTAACAGTAATGAACTCATTGAAACGACTCGTTTTATTAGGCCTCTGATACGATTTATATTTAGACCTGAGATTAAAACCTGGATCATGCGTAATGCGACGCCCTTTAATGATAGGAAAAAGAGGATTCTCTGGTTTGATTCTGGAAACGAATCGCTGGCATGCGATATTTCTTCGCTCGTGCAACGTTGGAAGGTTTGCAAGCGTGAGTGAGCCCTCAAACCTACTACCTGGGAAAGCGATCTTGAGCGCACGCCTCTGAACATTCTCTAGGGCGTCAGACAGATAATTTGGAAGGTTCGCAAAGGCTGCAGACGCATATTCAATGACCGATCTGATAAGTGACCGGTAGACTGTTATCAGCTCTATGGCATCCAGGCCGCATTTCTTAAGTACTCTTAGAGCATAAAGCCTTTTGTTAGCCTTCTTAATTATGAAGTCGCAGTGCGCAACCCATGTCAAGTCACACGATATGAGAACGCCAAGCAGCTTGAACGACTGCACCCGATCGATGGTATTGCCGCCACGGCCATGGGCTGCCAACTGCAACTATCATAGTTTAAGAAGCTAAGGGACATTTCTTTGCACTTTGATGGATTAAGGCGCATGTTATTCTTTAGGGCATATGCTTGAATGTCGTTAACAATGTGTTCTAGGAGGGATGGTGAGTTCCTAGGTACCACCTCAAGAACAGTCAAATCGTCCACGAACTTAGCCCGCGGGGGCCACGTCCTGACCAAGTCATTGACCATTACACAGAAGAGAATGGGCCCAAGCCTGGTACCCTGGGGGATTCCCCCGTTAAGTAGTTGCGAGGAAGATGTTTTACCATCGAGGCAAACAGACTGCGAACGCCCTTGTAGAAAGGCTGCAACCCAGTGCCGTTTCAACATAACGTGATCTTAACTTATCTAGTAAGATGTGATGGTCAATTAAATCGAATGCTTTTCTGAAATCAGCGAAAAAGAGTCTAACCGAGCAATTGCCGAGATCAAGGGCCTCAAGCATAAGGTGTAGAATATAGACAATAGCCTGTTCGGTAGACTTAGACGCAACTGCAAACTGCTTACTATCTATTTTATCTAGGACAGCGGGGAGCATTCTCGAAAGTGTTAGTCCTTCCATGATCTTGGCGACTTGTGACGTTAGGGAGATAAGTCTCACATCGTTTTCCACGGTCTTGGCATGCTTGGACTTAGGGAGAGGACGTGCGATAGCAGACTTTAGAGGAGATGGGAAGAAGCCATCAGTTAGCGAGCTGTTGTAATTGTATGACCGGAGCAAGTTCGAAGGAGAAGGTCTTCAGGATGGTATTGGGAATTCCATCGGGACCGGGTGCTTTTTTTTATCTTGGTGGCAGATAGGGCTCGCTCAACCTCCGGGATGGTGGCAAGTAACCTAGCAGGGACTTCATCGACTTGAAAGGATGCCACATCGCCAGTAGTTAGAGGGGGGAGGTCATAGGTCAGCCCGACAAAGAAGGAATTCATCCTGTTACACAGAGACTCGAGTAGGGTCGGATTCACTTGTGACAAGGAGCTGATCGTACCACTTTCCGTTGCGACAGGAGCCACCAGACAAAGCTTTACCCTCCTTCCACCAACGACTGATGTTAGACTCTTTGAGGGCCTCAACCTTTCTCTCATAGGTGCACTTACAAGATTTAATTAGCCGCTGAACCTTATTACGGGGGGGGGCCTTGCCACCCCTTGAGAAGGCTCGTTGCCTTTTAGAAATAGCGTGTTTAATCTGATGTGTAATCCAGGGTTTATCCGAGGGAGATGCGTGGATAGTAGTGATAGGAAAGTACTTATTGAATGCTTCCGTCAGAGTACTGTGGAAGAGCTCGAATTTCTCCTTACACGAGGTCATGAGGAACAATTCATCCCACGAGTGAGCAGTTAACTATTTTCCCTGGCCGCTAGCCGTATTTTAAAACAAGAAAGTAGCCACAAGCTTTCTTTGACCGACGCCGTTGTACGATTAGTTACGCTTGACCGCGCTGGGAAGGAGCACAGGTAGCCCAGGCAATGGTTGCTTGTTCGTAGCTCGGAACTCGGCTGATCTGAGAGGGGACGAGTAAAGCGTTTTTTGTAGAATGTTAACAATAAAATTAAGGCATGTTCTAAGTTTTAAGGCAATTTTATTGACAACATTCTACAAAAAACGCTTTACTCGTCCCCTCTCAGCAGAACAGCCGAATTCCGAGCTACGAACAAGCAACCGTTGCCTGGGCTACCTATGGCAAGACTTGAAGCCAAAGCGCTTGATTTTTCCGTTCCCGGAAAAGAAAGCGCGCGGTTCTAAAAACCATTCGGCGAAAGAAATAAAGCAAAGAAAAACACGAGAAGAAAAGGATAAACTGAGGTCTTAAGGTGTTGTTTCTTTTCTTCCATCGCTGAAATTTGTGAACATATTATTAGTAAACAATTAACGTTGTATTTTTGCTTTCTTTATTTTTGTCTAGGATGTAAAACAGTTGAGGATTTTGAATAGAGTGGTTTTCAAAATCCCTTGAAACAAAATGTAATTGTTAAAGTGTAATAGTCAAGCCAGCACAAAAGAGAACAAAGACATTGCAGTGTATTAGTACTAAATAAACTAAATAGTATTTCACGGGATTTTGAAAATCACTCTCACAGGGACATTTAAGTGAAGTTTGTAGTTAGAAATATTTTAGTAGTCATCTACTTAGTGAATAGTTTTTCCTAAGTTGCAACTTTGTTTTCATTGTTTTCGCCAGGAAAACAATTCACTACAAGTAGATAACCACTAATTACTAGCTACATTCCCCACTAATTCCCTATTGTTCAATGCCCTCGCCGCTTGACACCTTAATTTCTTTTAGATTTAGGGGTGTGAAATGGGGGGAGCTGATTGGTCGAGTGGCAGTGATCATTTTCTAATTTCATCTTAATGTACAGTTTAGTTCCTTAAATCATAAAACATATTCAGCACTAGATAATTCCATGTAGGTGAGAAACTTTTAAAAGCATCTCATGACGTGATCCAGGCCCGTACCCAGGATGTTTTTTTTTTGGGGGATGGGGGTAGGAGTGGGTGCGAAATCAGAATTTTTTTTTTTTTGGGGGGGGGGGGGAGAGTTCTCTAATTAAAATCTTACCAGCTCCGAAAAAACAAAAAGGTTTTTTCATGTCTTTGTAGTTTCTCCACGGGACGTTTATTGTCGGATTTTGCTACAAAAAAAGTCTGACTTATGGATTGATGACATACCGAAGTGACCTTGCTTATGCTTTATAGTTACTTTATAGTTACTATAGTTAGTCGGGTCGAGCTAGCAGGCAAATGTAATCAGGCGTTCCTCGTGCAGCCGAGAGGAACTGGTCACAACTGAATCTTGGGCTACCTTTGTTTAGTCCAGCGGTATCGCGCACTAAGATACGGCACCTTCAATTTTTCTCTGCTGTCCTTTTGGTATTACTACTTTTTTCTCAAAAACATTTATTTATTGATCTATATTTGTTAGCACATGCTGCAAGAAGTTTATTTTTATCATTATGTTTCAATGATACACGCGCTGCAAGACGTTTGTTTTTATTGTTAAGATCCATTGATCTATATTATTTGTGAACACGTTCTACAAGAAGTTGATGTTTATCGCTAGGATCCATGGACTTGCATTTTTGAGCACATGCTGTCAGTAGTTGTTTTTTTTTATCTGTAGGGTCCATTGATTTATATTATAACAAGTTTTCTGTGTGGATTCAGTTTTTTCTTATCATGTTCCATTTTCTTGAAATTGTCTTTCTTTTTATTGTTGATTACTTGTTTTTGTTGAACTAAATTATGTTTTCTTAAAACGTTTTGTCGTTGATTATTCATTATTTGACAAGTGCATTGTAGAAAGAGTATTAATTCTCAGATGCTATTGTCAACAGGAAAGAATTGTATCTCTAAATTGTATCCTTAAATATGGGAATTACCATTTAGAGACCCTGTATAACTTTCATTATAATTAGGCTCATAATTGATGTCCAGGTCCGGGTTCCTAGAAATCAGGTTAACGCTAACCCAGAGATTAATAAGGTTGTTATCCAATCAAATGTCTGGGTAACCATATTTATCCGTGGATAAGCGCTAACCTGCTTTCGAGGAACCGGGCACTGTACTGCCAATATAAAACTAGCCTACCTATGAAGAATGGACAGGAGTTAACCTTGGCACAACGTCTAGTTTATACAAATAGCACGTCTATTGACAACGGAAAGTGGACTTTCGTCCGTTGTGGGGGGATGCGTTCGCACCCCCTGTCTACGGGCCTGTGATCTGTGCATCAATAGAGACTGCATGAACTCCGGGGAATTTTTGGTTTTGTATCAGACTAGACTTTGTTACCTTAAGTAATGTCAAGCCGGATAACACAAAATAGAAAGAAAATAGTCCCCCAGAGTCCCAGCTTCGCAACAATCCTTCTTTTGTCATTGTTTCAAAATACCGTGGTTACTTCAAAATGAAACAAGCAAAATACCACAACAACGGTGGTTCACACGCCCTTTGGGTGAGCTAACTTCTTTTCCGCATGCCTGCGCTTGAAAAGGTTTGGGGTCTTTGTGTTGGGCGACTGGTTTGGGACCTCGCCAAAATGTCATTTTATTTTGTGTTGGGCGACTGATTTGGGACCTCGCCAAAATGTCATTTCATTTTGTGTTGGGCGACTGGTTTGGGACCTCGCCAAAATTTCATTTCATTTTGTGTTGACTGGTTTGGGACCTCAACAAAATTTCATTTCATTTTGTGTTGGGCGACTGGTTTGGGACCTCGCCAAAATGTCATTTCATTTTATGTTGAGCGACTGGTTTGGGACCTCGCTAAAATGTCATTTCATTTTGTGTTGAGCAACTTGTTTGGGACCTCGCCAAAAGTTCATTTCATTTGGTGTTGGGCGACTGGTTCGGGACCTCGCCAAAATGTCATTTCATTTTGTGTTGGGCGACTGGTTTGGTACCCTGGGTACCCTGGCGCTCCTCGTAGTCAGTAGAGGGCGCATAGTAAACAAACGAAGCTCGAGACTCTTGTACCCAGGGTACTGGTTTGGAACCTCGCCATTAATTTTCTTGTAATTTTATTGCATGCAGAAGGACGGTTAAGGACCTCGCAAAAATTTTCATTTAATTTCTTGTTGGGCTACTAGTTGGGAACTTCGCCATTATATTTACCGTTACCGTTGTCCATGTTACCCACGCCACTATAGTGTACCTTAGTGTGCCTAGTCTACCATTACTTCTGCTTATGGTACTTTTGCCCCTGTTTAACAAATTAGATTCCTACCCTTGTTACGGTTGTTCACAAACAGATTTGCTGCGGGAGAAACGGGCATGGTGTATGGAAGTATGGGAAAACATGGGAGTAAGTAGGTGAGTTGTGGGTATTTAGATTTATAGTATTTTGAATTATGAATTCTTTGGATGGTTTATAGTGGTTCATAATTATCATTACCATATATGGCGGCCCCCAGCTTATCATTTAAAGCCGCATTGTCACCAGTTTACTTCCGGTCGATTACCTAACAATATCCGATGATTTTTAACTGAAAACGCGAAAAATATTTCAAAATATTGAAAGCAGTGTGTCTATTGGAAGTTTCTTTGAGGATGTGATTGATAATTATGAGCGGATGGCCTGTTATATCTCGGATTTTAATGGATTCTTTTGTCTTTTAACGATTGAGGTTTCCGTCGGACCTCCGGTAGTAAACTGGTGACAATGCGGCTTTAACAGGCTTGGTAGCGTCGTTAGGCGGAGCCAGGTCTCCTTCCCAAACTTTCATGAGCACAAAGAGGACGACGAGAATATAATACTGTAATAAGCACTCTAAAACGACTTTCGAACTTTTAAGTTCTAAAGTTAAAACTTTAGAAGCAAAACAAAAAAACAAGCAGACACAAAACAAAGGCACAAGTAAAAACACTAAACTCCTGTAGAAGATATTCAATTTTTTAATAGTATCAAAAACATCTATTTCACATATTCATACACAAACCCGAAAACCGTTTGAATTTCACTATAACAATAATATTATATAGAAAAATAAAAATAAGCTTTGAAAAAGATGCATCAAATATAACTACCTAAATTCGTCTATCGAGGGGACCTGGTAAGTTGGTTAGGCACATAAAGTATTCAACGTGATCAAATAATTAACATACTGTACTTGTTAACATACGAGTTTTAGAATCCTGAAACTCTCACGATTTCCAAATGGGAGTAATATAAAACTAACAAATAACATACTAAAAAATTGCAGTAATATAAAACTAATAATTCACTAACTGATGCCTTTCATTCTCCAGTCTTTCTCAATTCAGAATTTAGATGTGGAAATCTAAACAAAACATTTTTTGATCATCTTTTTATCGACAGAAATATTCTCCTGAAAGCCTGGAACAGGTCCATGGTTCTACCGCCTTCATCTGGCGAGGGAGTAAGGCAGAAATTAATCCAACAAAAAATATATTAAATACAAAATTCTGAAAATATATCAATTTCTTCACCTCAAATTGGGAATATAGTATATATCAGAAAGACATCTGTCGTGTACCTTAAAGCCGCATTGTCACCAGTTAACTTCCGGTCGATTACGTAACAATCTCCGATGATTTTTAACGGAAAACGCGAAAAATATTTCAAAATATTGAAAGCAGTATGTTTATTGGAAGTTTTTTTGAGGATGTGATTGATAATATAGAGCGATGGCCTGTTTAATACCTCGGATTTTAGTAGATTCTTTTGTCTTTTAACGGTTGAGGTTTCCGTCGGACCTCCGGAAGTGAACTGGTGACAATGCGGCTTTAACCCCCCATCCCCCACAATCATGGAAGTTCTTCACTTGTACTTCACTACATTCAATGTGTAACAGTCCCCGCTGGCCTTACTTTCCCACGGAGTATGGTCACACCGGTAGATGCCACAATAGCATGAGGTGAAGCCAATCACGCATTAGCTTCATATTACCATGCAGCCGTGAAACGTATACGTCATACAATAATGCCATACATAGCGAGTTATAACGACTTGTGGAGCAGCCAATCAAATAAGCACGAGATGTCACGCAATCCTGACAACTGAACGCAGCTCATCACAGTCACGAATCAAAATGGAATGTGACGTCATCACGGCAATGACGTGTATCAGCGTGAAGTCATCATGGCAATCACATGTATCCGCGTAAAGTGCGACGTCGTCATGGTAATCACATGTATCAATGTGGAGTGTGACGTCGTCATGGTAATTACATGTATCAATGTGGAGTGTGACGTCGTCATGGTAATCACATGTATCAATGTGGAGTGTGACGTCGTCATGGTAATCACATGTATCAATGTGGAGTGTGACGTCGTCATGGTAATCACATGTATCAATGTGGAGTGTGACGTCATCATGGTAATTACATGTATCAGTGGGGAGTGTAAAGTCGTCATGGTAATTACATGTATCAGCATGTAGTGTAACGTTGTCATGGAAATAAAAAAAAATTATCACCATGGGGTGTCACGTCGTCATGGCAGTCACATGTATCAGCGTGGAGTGCGACGTCGACATGGCAATCACGTGTATCAGCGTGGAGTGTGACGTCGTCATGGCAATCACATGTATCAGCGTGGAGTGTGACGTCATCATGGCAATCACATGTATCAGCGTGGAGTCCGACGTCGTCGTGGCAATCACGTGTATCAGCATGGAGTGGGACGTCGTCATGGTAATCACGTGTATCAGCGTGGAGTGCGACGTCGTTCTGGTAATCACGTGTATCAGCATGGAGTGGGACGTCGTCATGGTAATCACGTGTATCAGCATGGAGTGCGACGTCGTCATGGTAATCACGTGTATCAGCGTGGAGTGCGACGTCGTCATGGTAATCACGTGTATCAGCGTGGAGTGTGACGTCGTCATGGTAATCATGTGTATCAGCGTGACGTCGTCTTGGTAATCACAAAAATGTATCAGCATGTAGTGCTATGTCGTTGTTCTGGGCAAAGACCTGTGAGTTCAGTCTCTTCATGGACTTGGCCACACAGCTCGGCTTGCGGTGCTTATGGCTGGAGCCCAGGCCTCGAGTGTCATCCATCATTCGCTCTAAGTTCACTTGATGGTGGGAGTCATGTGGCATGATTGAGATGTCACGCACGGCACGGAACTGTCCACAATTATTTAGATGTTCATTCTCAAGACGGAAGAAGTTCCACACAAACCGCCTGCAAGAGAAACATGAACACGTCTTTTAATTGTGACGAATATTAGAGCACGATCAACCAATAGGAACAACTCTTTACATTCAAACGGATAAATAGAGCACGGTCAACCAATAAGAACACGTCTTTACATTCCAACGAATAATTAGAGCACGATCAACCAATAGGAACACGTCTTTACATTCAAACGGATAATAAGAGCACGATCAACCAATAGGAACACGTCTTTACATTCTAACGAATAATTAGAGCACGATCAACCAATAGGAATCCGTCTTTACATTCTAACGAATAATTAAGGCACGATCAACAAATAGGAACATGTTTCTACATTCTAACGAATAATTAGAGCACAATCAACCAATAGGAACACGTCTTTACATTCCAACGGATAATTAGAGCACGATCAACATATAGAAACACGTCTTTGCATTCAAACGGATAATAGGAGCACGATCAACCAATAGGAACACGTCTTTGCATTCAAGGAATAATGAGAGCACGATCAACCAATAGCAACACGTCTTTATATTCTAATGAATAATAAGAGCACGATCAACCAATAGGTACACGTCTGTACATTCTAACGAATAATTAAGAGCACAATCAATTAAAAAGAACACGTCTTTACATTCTAACGAATAATTAGAGCACGATCAACCAATAGGAACACGTTTTTACATTCTAACGAATAATTAGAGCACGACCAACCAATAGGAGCAAGTCTTTACAATCTAACGAATTATTGATTCAGGTATCACCCACCCAAATCAGGTACCGGATGGAACCATACTCCAAAGCCTGAACTGTGTCATGTGTCATTACTCTACCGCGGCATAGCAAAAAATGGCATGAAATTTTCCAATTCTCAATATATAAGCTCAAGATTCCGCATACAAGCAGTTCCTCTGACCAAAAGCTTAATTCCGAATTTTAAAGAAATTTAGAAGATATGAAATTTAGATATTAGCGAGCAAAGTTCGCCTAATTTCTGATCAGAGCCCGACTTCTCCATAAAAACGAGGATAATTAATACTTTAAACATTTGAAAATTGCACGAATCCATTAGAAAAAAAATACTTTTTGATATGTTGGTTTACATATCATAAGGGACCTCTATGCAAAAATTCAAGCTTACCGAAGTTAACTAGACTTTATTAGGGAAAACTTGCGATTTTTTTTTGGCTCTGTCCTCTACCGCTATATCATGCGCAGGGTCGTACCAGGTGGGGCACGTGCTCCCCAATATTTTCAAAAATTATAAGGAAATAACCAGTAGGGGCGTGGATGTGTCCCCATTGTTTTCTTAATGCTTCTGTATTTTGCTGTTTCTGTATTGTGCTCCCAACCCCCAATCTTTCGAGGTCTGCTACGGCTATGATGTGTATTGTAACCGCTGTGACACATGTAAAACTTTACCATCGCGTCATGTGCAACACTCCAACACTGTGTCATATGCAACACTCCAACACTGTGTCATGTGTAACACTCCAACACTGTGTCATGTGTAACACTCCAACACTGTGTCATGTGCAACGCTCCAACACTGTGTCATGTGTAACACTCCAACACTGTGTCATGTGTAACACTCCACACCTGTGTCATGTGTAACACTCCAACACTGTGTCATGTGTAACACTCCACACCTGTGTCATGTGTAACACTCCAACACTGTGTCATGTGTAACACTCCACACCTGTGTCATGTGCAACACTCCACACTTGTGTCATGTGTAACACTCCAACACTGTGTCATGTGCAACGCTCCAACACTGTGTCATGTGTAACACTCCACACCTGTGTCATGTGTATAACTCTACCATTGTATCATTTGTAACACTCCATGTGTAACACTGGCTTTACCCCCGGTGTAAGAACCATTCCGAGAGGACACCTATTCTATTCAGCTCTGTGTTCATCATGATTCATTCTACCAAACAAAAGAGGTTTTTGTGACGCAACACACAGGTTTGAATAATTACACCGGGATAGGGCCGTAACACTCTACTATAGCGTCTTGTGTGATATTTTTGTGTTTTTGGCTTTTTTTAAAGTCTTTGTATGTTCTCACTCACCTAAACACCTCACAGACAGAGAGGCATAGCTTGAGTAGTTCCGAATTCAATATATTGGCATCGCTCACTGATACAGTAAGCGTCCAAAGAAACCTGAACACGAGGTCTTCGAACATCGCCAAGTAGTAAAACACCTAAGTAAGAAACATATAAAACCGTGTCAGAAGACACTCCTTGTACCTCTTTGCATATCCATTTTCAGTTATAAATTACCTAAAAAATACACACCAATGTCTTTTAGTTTTGTTGATAAACCTTTGTATATTCTTCATTTTCCATTTTTCTAGTCTCTTGGTTGATTATATTTTACAGATGAAATAACCCCTTCTCAGCGTCAGGAAGAACGATGTACAGTAAATTGTGTTTCAAAACCGACGTTTTAGGATGTGCTGCGTTTTCTAAGCACCTTCAGGTACAGTCTTACCAAATTACGTGATAAAAAGCAATAGTACAGGAAACTTTAATATCGCC
Source organism: Nematostella vectensis (assembly GCF_932526225.1). Taxonomy (NCBI): domain Eukaryota; kingdom Metazoa; phylum Cnidaria; class Anthozoa; order Actiniaria; family Edwardsiidae; genus Nematostella; species Nematostella vectensis. The sequence goes on along the minus strand of NC_064041.1, from coordinate 4,313,618 downwards.
TCTTGCATGAATGGGTATCAAATAAAAAAGCAATAAGCATGTCTCCTCCCTCGTGGTCAACATAACCCGAGTTGTAACACATTGTTGTTTTACCTTTTTATAAACAGTCTCATCTCTCAGAAATCTATTGTCTGACGGAGCGTCCTTGTCTAGTAGACCCCAGTCCATCTTGATGTCCCACGTAAGTGTGTAGCACGTACTAAACACGGCCGATGCTATCCACAACATGAAAAAATAATCAGTTGCAACCGTGGAGCGGGCTGTTGAGCAAACGAAGAGCAGACATAAGTGAATAACCTATACCATAGACAATACTATTATCATATAAATAAAAACATATACTCTATATGATTGTACTACTACTACTATATGCTACTATTAGCATATGGATAAGAAAAAAATACACTAAAATTGTTGAAAGTTGGAGTTGGTTATAAAAAGACAAAAGTCTCATGCACCAAAGTCGAAGAATAAATGCTCTTACAACGCAACTAAACGTAAGTAAACTAACGCAATTAAACCGTAACAGTGGATATTGGTATGGGATGTTTGTTTTGATCACATGCGAGATTGGTCAACTAAGAACGTGTCTCAGTGCCTGAAGTGCCCCAAGTTTCAGTACCTGAACCTCGTTTGTGATTCGTAAGAAAATAATAAACATTCAAGACATATTTTGTGTTTACGTTTTAACAGTTCGCGCACAGGCTTACATCCTTCCGTTGTTATCATCAAAATTATTTCCCGTAAATAATTACAAAATAAGTGTCGAAATAAATCTCATAAAGTTGTCTTTGAGGGGAGAGAGAGACTCTTCTCCCCCCCTCCCCCCTTTCCCTCCTTGAAATCCATAAGATTTCGATTTTTTTACGATTTATTGACATCAAAGACAACTTTATGATATTCCATTCGACCTTTATTTTGTAATAAATCATTTACGGGAAATAATTCTGATGGTAACAACGGGAGGACGGTAAGCCTGTGGTCCGCGCTGTCAAAACGCCGTGGTCTACTTACCCAAGGTAGAGAAGACAACTACAAGGAATGAAGTGGAATATTTCCCAGCATTCACTAGATGTGGGAACACTAGCTTAGTATCACGGTAACGACGGATACACTGAGCGAAACGAAACCACGCAGGCAAGCAAGCAACCAGCGGTCTGATGCCGTAAATATTGGTTTGGCACACGTGTTCCTTTGCTGGAATGAAAGAGAGAAAAATGTGATAATTGGGGTAGTCAAGGATTCGCACCTTAATTGTTTACTACTCCATAGCCATAAGGTGAAGTTATAAAAAAAGGTAACATAGAAAGAATATAAATAAATGAATGTTAAAAAAACCGGTAAATAGTGGTTCTGGGCTATAGCCTTTGGTGGTGAAAAACTCTGATTTAATTTGATTCGGTGTAAAACATGCGACGCGCGCTACCGGGACCACCAATACAAAGTTAACCATGCGACACGCGCTACCGTGGCCACCAATACAATGTTAACCATGCGACGCGCGCTACCGTGGCCACCAATATATGTTAACCATGCGACGCGCGCTACCGTGGCCACCAATACAAAGTTAACCATGCGACACGCGCTACCGTGGCCACCAATACAATGTTAACCATGCGACGCGCGCTACCGTGGCCACCAATATATGTTAACCATGCGACGCGCGCTACCGTGGCCACCAATACAAAGGTTTGAGACAGTTAGCTAATAAGCATAGGAGAACATCATTTTTATTGACACAAGCTTAATAACTCGGAGGAATCCGCCCTAGTCTGATGTGCACTTAAGTATTGCTCTGCCTCGCTGATTGGCTAGTAAAGCTTATGTTAATCAGATAGCACGTATTGTTTGCATCCTAATTGGTCTGAATTGGTTCACTTCACAAATCTCTCAAAGTGACCACGCTAGCGCGTGACATTGCAAAAAAAAAAGGCGCGAGGCGAGCGCCACAAAGAAAATAATATACAATGGTTGGTACTTACATGTTTTTAAATGCCAGTCATACGAATAGAAACATATGATGTACTCAAAATCGAGCAACGCTACAACTAAACTATTGAGCTGATCAGCCAGCCAGAAATCAGCGAAACCCACATGATGAAATGGTGCAGTAACAATACGATACTGTGGACAAAAAGAAACGTTTTAACAAGAATTATACCAAAACATTGTGCACATTTAAAGATATAATAAAAATACAAAAAAAAATCATTTAAGTAAGGAGCATTTTGCCATATTTGGTGTCTATACGGTTATCTGCTTCCAAAAAATATCCATCCCACCCTCCACGGGATTTGAGATTTCAGTGGCTGGTGGTGCTTATTTGCAATGCCGATTTTCTTGAGAAGAAGTCCGTATTTTACGATAATAACACTGCTTTTTTGGCCTCTTCCAGAGATTGGAACTCCTGGGTTTAAGGTACGAGCTAAACTTCCTGCATGGGCAAGAGGGCAAGAGGGGAGGAGCGGGGCATCGGTCTCCCATAATGCATAATCCCATAATAACTTATATAAATCCATACTTACAAGAACCTTGAGAAGCCAGAATCTGGCCTTGAAGTAGCAACATCTAAACGGATTGAACATAAAGACGACGAGCAACGACACAAGCACGAGGTTTGGCAGATAATACGGGATGCCGACCACGTGACCAAACATAAATGCTGTCAGAGATAGTGCCCAGACTATGGCGATCATGCCAGCAACCTTAAACAATCGAAAGAAATCTTTTAAATAAGAAAATGACATTTAACACCCATTCTTAAATACGAGCCTATTAAGATTTTTAAAGTTCTTGTTAAAATATCCTCGCCCAGTTTTTGAAGAGGCGAGCCTCCTTACATACACACAATACAAAGTTAACCATGCGAAGCGCGCTTCCGTGGTTACAAATAGTTGTAATGTTCATTAAATACCTTGAGGGGGGGGGGGGGGGCTCCAAAGGTGTTCAACCAATGGTGGTACTCCGAAAAGACATTGACCATCTAAGGGGGGCTCTCACTTTTTTATGAGTTCTGCTGAAATCCTGGGGTTTGTTTAGGGGGGCCCAAAAATATCTTATACTGAAGGAATGAGGAGCTCTAACATTTGGTGTCCTGAGTTGATAAATTCAACCCGATAATTTCACTCCCTAACCACATTTTACATTTGCTGTTTGCACTGAAAGTTTTTAAATAGGTGCATACAGTAGTTATGCAAAGTAAGACAGCATTGCTTTCCCTTTAATTTTTGTAACTAGATACCTCCATTAAATGGTCAACCTCCATTTAGCGGCCACTTGACGCGGTCCTGTGGGTTGCCAACAGGCGCCACTGTATTACTGACCTCGAGTAGTTGCTGGTAGCTCAGATGATTCCTGGGATCTAGCTCGAATATCAGCACATGGTTTACGCCCGCCTTCCTCCAGCCCCAGGTATTGATCGCAAGAAGGAATGTGACGAGCACCACGAGGAAGATGCCCCGATAGGTCCGGATAACAACCTCCAGCTCACCCGAATGATCCGTATAAAATACTAAAACAACATGCACGAACGTATAGTCAGTATTAGATAAGCACCCCAACCATACGATCAACGACAAAACAAGGACCACGCCCATACGGTCGCCACGAAACCACGACCACGCCCACGCGGTAAGCACACTACGAGGACCACGCCCATATGGTCAACGGCAAAACAAGGACCACGCCCATACGGTCGCCACAAAACCACGACCACGCCCATACGGTAAGCACACTTTAATGACCACGCCCACACTGTCAGCAACAAAACAAGGACCACGCCCATATTGTCACCACAAAATCACGACCACGCCCACACGGTGAAAAGATGATAATTACCACGCCAATTCGGTCTTTACAAGACAAGGACCACACCTATACGGTTAATACAAACCAAGAACTGCGCTCTTATGTTCCTTGTATTAGCAAACATAATATTCTTACATATAAGGGCGCGGTTTTTACTCATTATTCCGGAATAGGAATAATTACAATGGAAAAATCGCGAGTCCGTTTATCCCGCGTTCCTATTCCGGAATGGAATGATGGCCATTCCACCAATTCTGCTACATGTAGCAGAATGACTCGAATGCCATTCTGAACATTCACTACCAACCATTCCATTTCCGGACTGATTGGAAAAAAAACGCGCCCTAAATGGTCTATGGAAGACTGGAGCCATTGTTACTGGAAATTTCTTGGGATTTTGCTGCTAGTCATCAGTTGCGCATATTGTTTGGATAAATGGATTTCCAAATGTTTTTGAAATCCAAACATTTGGATTTCAAGAACATTTCTGTGAGCCCACAATCTGATCCTGAATCAACAGCTGGATCACTCTGACTCGTTTCATACATCAAACGGTATTTCCACTTCAATACTAATGTGACAAGATTTCCTTTTTGGAAAGCATATAAACTTAAAAGAAACAAATGTTTTTTCTTCAATAGATGAAATAAAATTAGCAAAATGGGCTTGAAGCATAGTAAAATAACGAACTGTTACTCACTTGCAATAATATTGATTATTATCATCATAAAAAATATCCCCGCATAAAATCCGACACGGAAATTCACCCAGTCTCCTGTCTGAAATAATACAATTAAAAAAACAAAGCTCAGTTTCCAGTCTGAAAAATTATTCCAAAATAAAACAAAACTCGGTCTTATGTGTCTTGTACTAAATAAAAGAACACTGTCTTTATAATTGTGGGTGTTTTAATTAACTTGGCGTGTCATCTAATTCACACGTAACTGTAAAACATGTTTCCCGTAAACGGAACATCAGTACTTGTAGCAAGAGTCAAGGACAAAAATAAAAGTTAATATCTACTTTACTTACTGTTTCCGCTCCTAACGGTGGTACTCTTAGTCTGTTCATTGCCTTGGAGCGATTACCATGCTCCAGTTCCGAGATAAATATACTCTGCATGAAAAACAGTATAAGGGTTTCAGCAATGATTTAGGTATTTAAACAGTCTAAACACTATGTACAAGTTGCGTTCTTTAAGATACACTGTCAAATGCAACGGCAACATTGACTTACATCCTGATATGATACATTGTGCATTGCAGAATTCTTGTTGGCCTTGACAAAAATTTCAATTCTAGGATTGTAGTGTAGTGCTCATTGTCTACCTTGACTTCATCAAATTGTTCGCCAAAATGTAAGTTTTGAGTACTGTTATGTTTAAGAAATCCCAATTTTATAGTTCTGGTGACCATCAAAGAACTGTAAAAAATGTCCATGTCTGCTTAAAGAGTTTACCTTACAAGACAATCGAGACATTTGCCTGCTTCATGGAGGGCCTTGGGGGGGACTCTCATAAAAATAGACAAAGGGTGATTACCCTATCTTTAAGGGTATAAAAAACTGCTATCCTTTGGGGGTGTTAAAAATTGCTTCGACCACACCTTTGTGCTATTTTTAGGGGTAAGAATTTCTGTTGACCACACCCAAAGTGCTCTCCCCTTAGGTAAAATAGCTTTTGCTGATGACCACCCCCGCCCAACAATCCTCAATCAGGAATCCTGATCTTACCTCAACTTCTAAAATAAGGTCATCCACGTGCTTATTTGTGAAAAACAGCGAGGTCTCAACTTTCGATTGCCTATAGGAGACGCCACTCATTGTGTCAAATATCTGTCAAAAGAAAGCAATATTCATTGTGTGCCTGATTTTGATTGACAAGCTCCAGTAAATCTAAAGTTCTCTCCTAATGGTGTAGAATGTCTATATACAGTATCCATAGGGAAAATAGCATTCATTTTACAAAATTCAACTAAACTTTACCTTATCATGTTTCTTTAGAATTTTTCTAAATCCAGTAAAATTCAATTGCTACAAATAAAAGAATAACATTAGTTCTAGCACATGTAAATCACATTTCATTTTGTATTTGTACAGTATATAAGTTTAAGAAGTTATTCTGGTAGGCACAGCAGAAACTCTTTATTTATCTTTTAATTTTTTGTAACACTAGATATGTATTTTTATCGAGTGAATAAACGCTTATTATTATTATTATTTATTATTATTGTTGTTGTTGTTATTATTATTATTGTTGTTGTTGTTGTTGTTGTTGTTGTTGTTGTTGTTATTATTATTATTATTATTATTATTATTATTATTATTATTATTATTATTAGAGTAAGGCTCCAAATCAAATGCCCCCATGTGTGTATTGTAAGCAAGCATGGTCAAAAAGGGTGGTCACTGCAAGGGTGGTTACATCCTTCAGATTCAGGTTTACAAGTACAACCTGGAAGAAACTTAACAGCGTCGCGCGCGTTTTTTGCGTGTTTTTTTTTTGGGTACGTTTGAGTGTAGTGCATGCGCGGATTTTGCGTGTAAAACGCCGAGTGTACTGCACGATCGGTGCGTGTAGTTTTCCTTTGTTATGAAGGAATGTTGGCTATTGTTCGCTCGAATTTTTAATGCAGGGAGAACTATCGATAATGCCGAAAATACTTCCATACGAAAGCCACATAAAACGGGGACGTTTTAGTTGAAGCGTACGGGCATGTATGCATTAAAATAACGTGGTACGTTGTTCGTTCTCTCGGCTTGCTTACGAGAAAACTAATCGCGTGCTTTACCGATTGTGACGTTCTTTATAGCAAATTCAAGCTTAGATATATATGATTCTTTTTTGAGGGGTCTGTTTGATGCGCGAGTTTAAAAGCAAGGGAAAACAGTCATAGTTTAGTTTCCGCCGACATTGCACTGTCTTTGTTTCGTAAAGGCAAGCGAAGATCAATTGTCACCTCGCTCTCTCGGCTTGCGTACGGCTCAAACTAATCGACTACTTTGCCGATTGTTACGTTCTTTATAGCAAATTAAAGCTTAGACATAGAGGATTCTTTTTCGAGGGGTCTGTTTGATGCGCGAGTTTAAGAGCAAGGGAAAACAGTCATAGTTTAGTTGCCGCCGACATTATACTGTCTTTGTTTTGCAAAGGTACCTCGCTTTCTCTGGCTTGCCTACGGGCCAAACTAAATCGACTACTTTACCGATTGCGACATTCTTTATAGCAAATTAAAGCTGGATATAGAGGATTCGTTTATGAGGGGTCTGTTTGATGCGCGAGTTTAAAAGCAAGGGAAAACAGTCATAGTTTAGTTTCCGCCGACATTGCACTGTCTTTGTTTCGCAAAGGCAAGCGAAGATCAATTGTCACCTCGCTCTCTCGGCTTGCGTACGGCTCAAACTAATCGACTACTTTGCCGATTGTTACGTTCTTTATAGCAAATTAAAGCTTAGACATAGAGGATTCTTTTTCGAGGGGTCTGTTTGATGCGCGAGTTTAAAAGCAAGGGAAAACAGTCATAGTTTAGTTGCCGCCGACATTATACTGTCTTTGTTTTGCAAAGGTACCTCGCTTTCTCGGGCTTGCCTACGGGCCAAACTAAATCGACTACTTTACCGATTGCGACATTCTTTATAGCAAATTAAAGCTGGATATAGAGGATTCGTTTATGAGGGGTCTGTTTGATGCGCGAGTTTAATAGCGAGAGAAAACATTCATAGTTTAGTTGCCGCCGACATTAACATGTCGTTGTCGTCGTCAATTTTTACACCAGCGTTTACAACAAGCGAAATTTAAAACACTTCCTAAACACAACATCATGTCATGCAAGTGACAAACAACTAGATGTAGTGTCTGACTAGCCGGCGAGACTTTGTATACAGGGACGAAAAGGTGTGAATTCGCACGTTCGTTGTCGTTGGTAAAACTAACACACTGTCTGACTGCCGTAATCTTATTATGAGTATTTCTCGCGATTTAAACTAACATACTTTGTTTGACTCAGTAGCTCAGAAAAATTTGAGTGAAACCAATCTTTTCCGAGATGTAAAATGCAAAGGATATTTTAGTAGGACGATTCAGTCCTGTGCAGTGATTGTTTGACACGCCTTCGGTTCTATTTCGAATAAAACCTCACAGGCGCACATTTTTACATTTATTCCTTTCGTGCATCAAGAACCTCTCTGCTACGTTACTGGTTACTGACGGCAAATCCGTGAGCTTTCGTCGTTATTTCTGTGCAATTTCATAAAACGGCTAAGAACAGTGATATTTGAAACGGCTTTCGGTACTCTTCGGTTGTTTGACAAGCTGGAAGGAGTTCAACACACAACATTTGCTTTACTCCTACAACACATTGTGAAGTACAAACTAACATGAACCGAAAAATATATAGACTAAAGAATCGTAGGGATTTTAGTACGGAGCGCGGCTAAATATATTAGTTTGACACGGCTTCGGTAACTCTTTTCGTTGTTTGAGCAAGAAAGCACCAGATCAACACACAACCTTCGCTTTTATTCCTTCTTATTTAATACAAAACTTTTTACTTTCGCTTGGTAAAACTACTTGTATTAAGCCAAATTAGGCATGAAGTTTAAAGAAATCAGTTTTTATTGCCGATATAAAGTAAAGGAGCTAAAGTTGTATCAGGCTTTTGAATAGTGGTATTCTATCACATCTAACGCCAAACGCCAAAACATTGAGTTATAGCCACGAATACTGTACTCTCAAGGGATTCCATAGAAGTTGATGAGGCAAACAGGTGCGTGAAGTTTGGTGCGTGTAGTCCCCTCTAGGTGCGTGTAGTTTGAGTGTATGAATCTAATTACACTCAAACTACACGCAAAAAACGCGCAAAATTCGCGCAGAAAACGCGCACAAAATCTTAAGTTTCTTCCAGGCTGCACTGTAGGTTTGCTCAGAAAAGAAACTCTTGTTTTGCGTCTCTGTGTCTATCCTAGAAGACTGGAAACAGACTGGTGACACAGATTTGGATCTAAGTATGAACAAAAAAAAACAAAAAAAACAGCCAGGATTCAAAGCTGGGCCACACTTTAACACATGATTTCATGAATTCTCATTTTCATTTGGCCGAGCTAATAAGTCATACCTGATAATTTTGAACCAAGACCAGGCTGAGGTAGAACTCACTAAAGGCCAGCTTCATGTCGTTCATAGTCTTCTTGGTTTTGTTGCCAAGCTTAGCAGTCTTGGAGGCTAATGTCAACTTACTTCCATTCACTACGGTTCTGGCGGAGTCTCCCCTAAGGTTATCTAACAGGGCCAGATCATTCTTCAACGAAGTGAACTTACGATCAGCCTCAGCAATTTTTTCTGGGGAAGAGATAAGCAAAACATGTTTATAAACAGCAAATACTGTACCTGAGAGTCATGGCTGGATCATTCTATGCATTGCTGAATAAAATCTCACTTACAGGCCTGTACCCAGGATTTCTCCTCGGGGGGGGGGGGGGGGGGGGGGGGTGAAATCCACAATAATCAGACAGATTTGTTAGAGTGCTGTGAACAAAGTTGTACATAGGACAATTATTCTCTAATATTGATAAGATAATGCTTTGGTGTTTTTGGAGCTATAAAATCTGTAAAGTTTGGGAAATGTCTATTTAGTTGTTGCGAAAGACTATTTCTACGTTTTTTGTAAATTGGGCATTTGACAAGAAAATGTTCTTCGTTTTCCATAGTGTGACAGCGCAGGCAAAACCTTGATTCTGGTGTTATATAATTTTTATTGTAGCAACCTCTTTCAATTTGTAGAATGTGGTCGCTTATTCTTAGTTTTGTTAGTGACCTACGATATCCTATATTCGAAACTATAAGTAAATAATCCTCTAGTTTATATTCTGATTTGAATTCTCTGAATTTTCTTAGTTTGTTTCCTCCAATTGATCTGAAATTATCGTCAAAAAGGCTTGATCTCCTATCTTGTATTTCGATATCTTCTAACCTGTGTTTGAAGAACCGAAAGTGGACCTTTAGCCGTTGCATGGTGGTAAAATATGCTTAAACACATGAAGTCAAATTGGGCCATTCTGCACACTGCAGAGCATGCTTATGGAAGAGATGGGCCATTCTGCACACAAGGGGCTAGTTACACTTAGTCTATAGTGGATAGCATCATGTAGTCTATGATGCATAACACCCTAAAATCTATACAACCCTCCAATCTATAGTGGATAACACCCTGTAGTCTATGGTGGATAACACCCATTATCTAAGGTGGTTAACACCCTGTAGTCTAAGGTGGATAACACCCTGCAGGTTAAGGTGGATAACACTTTGGTAGTCCAAGGTGGATAACACCCCGTAGTCTATGGTGGATAACACCCATTATCTAAGGTGGTTAACACCCTGTAGTCTAAGGTGGATAACACCCTGCAGGTTAAGGTGGATAACACTTTGGTAGTCCAAGGTGGATAACACCCCGTAGTCTATGGTGGATAACACCCAGTAGTGTATACTGGATAACAACCTGTAGTCTATTGTGGCTAACACCTTATTGTCTAAGGTGGATAAAACCCAGTAGTCTATGGTGTATAACACCCTGGGCCGGGTTCCTAGAAAGCAGGTTAACGCTAACCCAGAGATAAATAAAGTTGTTATCCAATCAAATGTCTCTATAAGTAGTACTGCGACATTCCGCAGCATTTTATAACAATAGCATTATTTTTTTCTTTGCTTATTTTCCATTTGTTTATTTTGGGTTTACACATTCTTAGTATAAATCAATGTAAATTACCATCGCTTTTAGCAGTCACCGGTCTGAAAGAGTTCACATCATTTGTAAGTATCTCGTTCCATTTATTTGCTAGAATTCGTAAAATTATCTGTATACATAATGTTGCCGTACTTTGTAGAACATTCTGCCTGCTTGTAACTTGTTTGTTTTTAGCTATTTTCCTGATATTTATCGCAGCAACCGTCATTACCGTCATCACCGTTTCAATGGCAGATAATTTGTTAAATAAAATCGTTCATTTGTTACAGTTGTGACGTGTTGGAATTTTACTCTTTCATGGAATGTTTACCACCACACTAATCATATTTATCCGTGGATAAGCGCTAACCTACTTTCAAGGAACTGGGCCCTGTAGTCTAAGGTTAATAACACCCCGTAGTCTAAGGTGGATAACACCCTGTAGTCTAACATGGATAACACCCTGTAGTCTAAGGTGGATAACACCCTGTAGTCTATGGTGGGTGATGTCTTCTAGTCTTTGATTGATGTGACATTTGTTTCTGACCTGCAAAGAATGTGTTAATCTTACGCAGCTCCTCGTCACAAATCTGAAACCACTCATCTTGGAATTTGTTAAAATACCTCTGTATGTCTGAGGCTGGTGAGTCTAGGAAAGAAATTAGATCATGTTTAGTATCTGGCATTGGCAGTCTGACAGAAGCCTTAAACACGAGTAATGAACATGCTTATTGGGGGGCAGAAAATACAGTATAAGCTTCTGAATAAAATGAGAACAAAACTGTATTTGCAATAAAATGTAAAGACAGTAACTGGTTCTTAGACTCAATACAGTACATTCATAGAGGGAATTTTAATTGTTCATAAATCAATGACATTATAGTTGTAATGTGATAATGTCAATGTAAGTTAAATAAAATAAAGATTCACACCATTCAAGTGGTGCTTTTGTCATTGTTGGGATATTTTTAGGGGGAGGAATGGGGCACTTATTCTTGGGGGCACTATTTCCAAAATTTGAGGTCGAAGGGGGGGGGGGGGCGCTTATTTGGGAGGGATTGCTTATTAAAAGGAGAGTGCATATTTGAATCATTACAATACCCTAGTCATAAACTAAAGCAAACACCTGCAAGCTATTTATTGTTTTACCACTTTAGGTTTCAGTTTGGGTTGGGCATAAAAAAAAATGAAATTTTTTTTCAGCAAAAATGAGATCAAATAGTGAATTTGACTAATGTGAAAGTAGTAATTAGGTGCGAAAGGATACAAAACTAAAGAGCCAGGGGGTGGGCAGCAGAAAAGTGATAGGGGGAGGGGTGTGGAGGTTTCATTCATGCATGATCTTGTTTTGTCTCCAAGACGTGCAATAATTTTTATTTTCTGCAATCTTTTTTTTTTTGTGTAGTTTTGGATGCACACACTTTGCTCCAGGTCTTTATTGAGTATTTTTATGTTCCTTACCAATTCTTCCCCTACCCCACTTCATAGATCCGCCCCTAACATAGAACCTCGAGGTGCAGTACTGACATACTAAAATAAGCTTTGAACACAAGCATTTGCCCAATTTATGTGCAATTTTGCACACATGTAGAGTTGAGGGCACTCGAATTTGCATATGGCAGCTTTGAAATAAATTGCTTATTGCATATGGATACTTATATACTCCATGATAAAGATAAAATAAGATACTCTTTTGAAGGTTGATAGGTGCTGATGGAAATCAGTTTTGATTATTGTTTAATCATTTTCGCTAAAGACAACATTATGGTCTTGCACATTTTGTTGCCCAACTCAACAAAAATATTTGCAACGGGAATCTAAGGATGGAATTTTTTGCATATTGTCAAAAATCCCTTTCTTTTGGCATATCATTGCAAAGCATCATTACTCGAAATTAAAACTAGGTTTTATGGTAATCACTTGAATTCAAGACAATTGGCCATGTGTTTTTTGGTCTTGGAAATAAACTACACTCCTTTTTTTATAAGAACGTCCAGCCTGAGGTTTCACCAAATTTTAAGAACATGCTAAGAACATGCTGTGCTCAGATAGCAGAGGCTTTTTTCTTTTTAACTCCTGATGCGTTCTTAAATCCAGAATCAAATTGTGCTCATAGTAACAACATTTTTATTGCTAGTGATCATTAGTGTAATTCTCTTCCTAATAATTTATTGGGTATTATATTCTTATATACACTAAAATTTAAGAACATCGTTATGAAAATATTCAGCCTTATAAAATGCCCCAAAAATAAGAACGGCCCAGCCTCAACTGAAAAATAGACGTTCTTATAAACAAAATGAGTGTTTAAACAGATTAATCAATATTTTTAGCCTTGTTTGATTTCTCTTGTTTTAATTGTTAATTTGCCTAGCAACCTGAGTTTTTTTTTATTTTGGATAGCCATTTCTATAACATTGCTGGAATGCATATTCTAACACCATTGCACTGATGCCTGTCTATCAATGCATTTTTTCTTTTCGGTTGTTAGTATACAGCAAGTATACAGTATACATACGTAACATGAGAAAGCAGACAAAGATTATACCTTCTTTAGGGGGCATTTTTTCAAATCCTGAGTATAGGACTTCCTTCATTTTCTGAAAGAAATTACATTGCATGCAGTTATACACAAGGCATGATTTTACAGTGTGGTCATTATGGTGAATTCGTCAAGTAAACATCAACCCCCCTGCTAAAAGAACCTCTCACAAGCAGACGGCTCTCCTTTCAAAACCTGACAAAAGGACTTAACTAAAAATAAAATGAAGTATTATCTATACAATGTATTATCATTATTTTGCATTCATCATACACAAGCTTCTTGCTGCCCCCTATAATGATATACAATAAAATACAAACACAGGGTTCAGAATAATTTGTCAAGATCTGTTTTATTATTTTAGCTTTGAGGAAAACGATAAAAAGATTAAACTACTATAAAAGGGCTAGATTAACCATCACTAGCTATATAACATGCTTGCTATCTCTATTGCAGCATTACGATGCCTGACAAAATGACAATAGTATGTTTTTAACAAAAGGTGTTGAACACAGAAAAAATTTAAAAACATAAAATAAGCAGGAAAGTGAATGCTGCTTGGCAAGAAAGTTGACATGACTCAATATGTAGAGCTAGATGTAGCACAAATTCAAGTTTTTCGTCACTCATGCATCAATTGGTCAAATCATCGTCTGATATTAGTCCCGGTTAATTTTGTTGGTGATTGGAGATGCCGTCCCATGTAAAAAGTGTTACAGTCAAGACATTTGTGCAAAGCATCAATTTTCTTATTAATGTCAAAGAAATCAAGATATTTGAATAATCGCGTTTCTTGTAAGCAATTTCAGCTGATCGATTGGTCAAATACAATAAACATAAGCAAGGCCACATAAAAAAATTGTTTCTGGTCGCCTCCAGCGTCCAGAATTTGTGCCGGTACAACTTTGATTTTTTTCTTATTTCAATTATGTTTCTGTAAAACTTCTAGAATCATATAAGTTTTGGGTATTGCGCCCTTCGATAACAAGAAATGGCAAAAGACAGACATCCAATTTCGCCATACATCGGAAGTTGTTTTCATGAAAAACATTCACTGCACAAAAATTGTCGTACTAGTGCCTATGATTGAATGAATTCTTTTTTCCACCGGAAAGCGTAATGTTGATAAAATAATAAAATCATAAAAACCGCCCATCCGCATGTTCCCAAGAAACGAATCGCGACCAGAAACGCAAGATTTTTTCATGTGACCTAACTGCGCAACTTCGAAGGCCGACTCGCTAGAGGAAATGTGTTTAATCATACCTCGTATTGAATGTACTGGCTTCGCCATTCTGGAGTCAAATGTGTCCCTAAATGCTCCGTAAACTTCATCTTTAGAGTTGGTTTGTTAAACTCTACAGTAAATCTAAGGGTAAAGGCTCAAATCATATTTTGCCGACTGTCGGCTGCCATCTTGGAAATGTGTTGTTTTTGAATACGCGGTTTGTGAAGCACAGCGGATTTCCGCAGCCACGTGACCGTCTTTGACTGAAAAGCATTATGGGTAAATGCTCCAAAGCGCATCCGTCGAATCAAGTGCAATTTTTTTAGTACAGGAAAATGGTGCAGAAAATACGCCGAATTGTTCAAATTTTTAGTAGAAGTAAAAAATTTGGCAAGATGGTAGATCTCGATTGTTGGTATTACAAGTAATTTTGCAATAAGACGCCACGCCCTATAACGTATACATACAGTATTATAGGGCTGCGTATAATTAACCTTTGAATGGACAATGTCCAATTTAATTAATGGAATGATATATCTGAACTCATGCAAAACATTCATTTACTTCAAATAAATAGCTTTTCATAGGATGCCACACCCAATTCTGTGAACTTACAGTCTATTTTGAGAACAAATGAATAGTAATGACGTAGGCCAAATACTTATTACTTTAATACATAACATACCACGTGCAAACATCTGTTCCAAGCTAAGAAAAGTTAAGTTTCTAAGAAAAGTTTCTCTACAAAAAAAACTCACGTTTTTTTAATGGAACGATGTTTTATCATGCTCGAAAACTGGAAAAAGCTTATTTCAACTTCTTGCGGCTATAAGCTGCTCAGCGAGCAAGACTCAGATTAACTAACTGGTTGTGATCAAGTATCTTCGTTCTACAACAGAGGAAAGAAAAAGGACACCTGGAGCGTTCGTGAAGATGTCACTCCAGTGCTGTTCTCACTCGGCAGCATCCCTGATAAGGAGTCTGTGAACCATGCCCTCACACCTGGAGCTATTTGTAGTTATAATGTACGGTCGCACCAGCACTTGTCTGGCGGGGGATGCGGCAAGGGCAGGCATCTTCCCAAACAGAAACAGAATAGAGGTTCTCCACCAATATCTGCTGCTTTGCTTCAGCACGTTTTGCGCACTGCTTACATCGCTGGTTATTACTGGGTCAGGCACTCACTGCCTGTCCTACAATCTTTTTACCATCTGATTGGGGACAATAAACCGGCAGTGGACAGTGGGATCCTGTCTGGACCCTCCCAGAGCTGTCAAGTGTTTGTTAGTTGTTACTCCTAAAGTGTGGGTGTTAACCGGAGAAAAGATGCGTGGGCAAGTTCGTCAAGTGGAACTTCCCCGGCACAGCGATGTGCAAATGTGGCGGAAATTTGGAGGTTCAATAAAGCGCGAACTCTCCAAGTTGGTAAGAGCTTAAAACCAAATGGAAATTATATAGGCTGGATAACTCTTTCTGTTCGTAGCCTTGCATACCGTGCAAATTTTAACTCAAAATCTTGGAGACGGGGTCACTCTAAACAGTCGTCGGCTGTAGCACGCGAGTTCGATGACATCCGGTCATCCCCTATC
Organism: Nematostella vectensis; assembly: GCF_932526225.1. Classification (NCBI taxonomy): domain Eukaryota; kingdom Metazoa; phylum Cnidaria; class Anthozoa; order Actiniaria; family Edwardsiidae; genus Nematostella; species Nematostella vectensis. The sequence continues at coordinate 4,297,736 of NC_064041.1, read as the reverse complement.
GTGTGCGAGTCCGATGGGATCACGCCACCCCTTTTCGCGTGCGAGTTCGATGACATCCGTTAACCTCTTGTCGCGTGCGGGTTCAATGGCATCCCGTCATCCCTTGTTGCGTGCGAGTCCGACGGCATTCCGTCACCACTTTTCGCTCGCGTGTCCGATGGAATTTCGTCACCCTTTACTGCAAGTCGGGATGGCACCCGATCACCACTGCTTGCATGCGAGTCTGATGGCATTCCCTCACCGCGATAACGATAGAAATCAGTCATTCCTGTTGTCTATGAGTCTGATGGCAACCCAGCCATTTCCTATATTGTATAAACATATAAGCCAAATTGTGCAACTCGGTAAGCTAGAATTTTTCCACAATTGAGCTAAAATTTGGTTTTTAACAGAACAATAAAGCTACTGCCGTTTATTACTGTTTTCAATGTAAAATGTTCAATATAATTTATCTTGAACGGCGGCCATCTTGGATTTTTAACTTTCCATGAAATCAAAGGATCTACGTGGATTTACGTGAAACTATACAAAAACTTAATAAGAAAAATAATTGAGAGGAAAATTCTATATAAAAAACTATTTCTTAGCTTACTATATGGATATCCGCTTAAATACTTGACATGCCAAAAAAAATGAGTCTCTGGGCGTGGCGTCCTAGCAAAAGCTGCCAAGTGTCAGCCAGTCGAACGTTTTGCATAGTTTCAGATACACATTTACGTATTTAGCGTATCTTTTGGTGATTATAATTTTAATCCAGTATCTCTGTGCTCTTTTTAAGTACCAGGAAAGGGCGTGTCGCATGTATGGATAATGGAATACACGTATCTCTTAATGCAAGATATTTAGACAGTATCATTTTATTAAATTTTTATTGTTTAAGCAATAATGAATTACACTGTATAATAAAAAAGCGTACAACAAATAAATTGGGCGTTGCGTCCTATCACAATTTACTCGTAATGCCGAGATCTATCACCTTGCCAAATTTCATGCTTGTACTAAACAAATGAACAATTCTGCGCCATTTTCCTGTACTATTGAGCATATCCTTGGCGACTCAGTGGAAATAAGGCTTTAAGTCCTGTATAGAGTTCGCTATTGAGAACACAAGCTAACCGGTGTTGCCCAGGTACAGGAGACCGCCCGCCAGGCTTGATGCCGGATCCGCACCCCACCGACATGACATGCCTAAAAGATCATTACAGAGCCCAATATTTTGAAGCGTGCGATCTTATTCAAGCAGCTCTTGACACAAGGTTCAATCAAGAGAAGTTGAAGCCGGTTGCAACCCTGGAGAAGCTTGTGCTAGCAGCGGCCAACTCGAAAGAGTTTAGCGCACTTTTAGGTGATCTTCTAGGCTACGACACCAGCTGTATGTTACCTAAAGTAAAACAAGTGACAAATGTGAGGACGGTGTAACGCTATACATGTCAATCCTGTTACCAAGGCATTGCTTTGCGAAGTCCACTAGCTTCTGCGCCTTTACCTTACCGTGCCGGTAGCTTCGGCGACTTCTAAGCGTACCTTCTCGGCGATCAAAAGGCTTAAGAACTACATGCAAAGCACGATGCGGCAAGATCGCCTTAAAGCCGCATTGTCACCAGTTTACTTCCGGAGGTCCGTCGGAAACCTCAACCGTCAAAAGACAAAAGAATCTATTAGAATCCGCGCTATAAAACGGGCCATCCGCTCTAAATTATCAGTCAAATCCTCAAAGAAACTTCCAAAACTTTAAAAAAAAAACACTGCTTTTAAAATTTTGAAATATTTTCCGTAGTTTCCGAAAAACATCAGAGATTGTTACGTAATCGACCAGAAGGACATGACGGAAAAACATGACGTGACGCTTCAAATAAGCCCATTTCACATCGAATAAGGCGGAGAAATTCTTTGAGTACTTAGTAACTTATAGCAAACAAAATATCAAGTGCGACCTTTTTTGGATTGATGCGACTTTTTTGTTAAGTGTCATTGAAATTTTAGCTTTTCGTCCATGAACTGATGCACAGGGCAATGATGATCAAGGAAAAATTATCTTAAAAAGCCAAAATCTGGTTTTGTGCACTTCGGCCCGTTATTTGTGTTGTGAAAATCAGTCAGTAGAACAAGGAACCTATAGCCATTGTGAGTAATTGTGTTTTCTCTCTCTATCTGGAATTGCGCGTTTTCCAGGTTTTTCCGTCATGTCGACCAGAAGTAAACTGGTGAGAATGCGGCTTTTTTTTTGCATGTTATTACATTGCCATAAGGCGCACACCGACGCTACAAGAAGCGAAGAACTTTGCCACAATTAACGAGCAGCGAAGATGCTATTTGGAAAGATATAGATAAGTAGGTCCACAGCTACCCACAAGCTACCCCCGATGTGATAAAGGATCACTTGCAGTCTAGACAGCTGTCTGTTATCGCATTGCTACCCTCTAAAATGAGGGAATAGCACCATGTAGCTTGCAACGCTAGGCATACGTTGCGTTACATGCATAAAATCAATAGCTTGTTAAAAAACGAAATTATGCCATTTTCAGAAATTGTTCGTAATTTAGACATAATTTGCATCAAACCCATTGTAATGATTTGTGGTCTTTATTTAATCGCTATGTTGAATATAATTGTCAGGATATAGTATTGCGTGTTGATGCGACCACTCCACCGTCCCTGTGATGACAGTTTATATTTGGGAAGCCTAAAAATACACCCACCCCATATGAATCCTGCCTACGGCCCTGACTTGTGAATATTGGGGAAAAAGGAAGGAAAGAGAAATATATAATAGAAGAGAAAAAGATGGTGCCCAATTAGTATTTCACAGCTTGGCCGTGCTCGCTAAATGTTAAAAAGAGGGGCTCTAACGGTTCATTCGCCGGAGATTCAAAATGTAAGGGATAACCCAATTTGCCTCCGCAATCTCAAACAATCCAGACCATACCGACAAGCTACTATTGTCTGAACAAAATCGCCGCGAGCAAACTTGCTGGACAAAATAACTTACTCTGACTGACCCTTTTAAAGTGGGATGGGTCTCAAAAGGGGGGACGATGGGTGTGAAGGTATTTTACGAAGGCGAGGGCCCGGAATTGTTCTTCCGTGGGTCTCCTTATACTTCTTCATATTTTTAAGCGGAATATCTGAGAATAGAGGGACCGGAGCCCGCTCTGCACACCAGACCCACCCATGAGTCGATGGCTTCTCCCGGGGGAACGGGCATTGATGAACCAGGTATACGGGAATAACCCATGACAATAAAGACATAGCATAAAAATATAGATGCATTTACTTGAGTCACATCCTTCCATGACGAGCTCCTCACGTTATTCTTACGTGAGAATAAAAATGTACAAACAAGATCAAACTGGAGTATGGTATTTACACGATATTTAGCAATTTAAAATAAGGTTCTCGATTTTCCATTTATAACTTAGCCCGAAGTGCTACGTGAGCAAATCGAGCAATTTAACATAAATACATGTTTGGAAAACTGCAGTATTTCTGTCTGGGCCTGCCCTGAAGAAGTCTTATTAAAGACGAAAATTTGGCAGAGTCGAATTCCAGTTTTTGGTGTATTGTATTCATTGTTCTGGTGCGAGATCGCGACAGTTTGGGCTTTTTGATTCTAAAATAAAATAGATGTACACCTATTTCAAATAAGGTTGCTCTCGGGGAATATAATTGCCGTAATCCGCAGTGGTTCATGAGTAGAGTAAGATCTGCTAGATCCTGGTCTCTAAAACAAATGGAATGGTTTAGAGGCACACAAATAGGAATACTACAGCATTCTGAACCATGATTCATTTCTCATTATGCTCGTTCATTTGTTTCCCATGAAGCACTGCAGGTAACTACACATAGATTCTTCAGTGCAACCTTTAACGAGACATGAGTCTGTAAATAATGCAACGATCGAAATAAAAACGGTTAAGCCGGGGATATATTATTGATATAAAATGTGTGCCACGTTTTGTGGCTATAATTGAAGCTTCGCTTTTCTCATTGTATTCAATTAGCGTAAAATGTTTGAACAACTGTAGAAGTTGAGGCTAAATAAGAAAGACAAGTTCGACTAGAAAGTACACACGTATTTGAAATAACGCTGAGCTAGAGAACCGTGTACCATCCATGTACCATGTATGAGCCATGTTAGCTATAAAATACGCCTTCTTTAAACGGTGTCGGCGCAAATGGCCAATGCCAATTATCAACATGGTGTGGAAACCCCGGTTCAGCTACGTAATTTGGTGATGCCCTCTTGGCCCGAATCAAGACGCAATCTCTGGCCAAATGAAGTCAAGTCACTGTCTCTAGCCTGATCGAATCAAGTCACTATCTATGGCCTGAGCGAATCAAGTCGCTATCTCTGGCATGATCGAATCAAGTCGCTATCTCTGGCATGATCGAATCAAGTCGCTATCTCTAGCATGATCGAATCAAGTCGCTATCTCTGGCATGATCGAATCAAGTCACTATCTCTGGACTGATCGAATCAAGTCACTATCTCTGCCCTGAGCGAATCAAGTCGCTATCTCTGCCCTGAGCGAATCAAGTCACTATCTCAGCCCTGAGCGAATCAAGTCGCTATCTCTGCCCTGAGCGAATCAAATCGCTGGCTATGGAGCTGAGCATACGCTTAGATACTTTCTGCATGTGCCGTGCGGCTCGGTTAGCCTCGTCCAGGGATAAATGAAGGCGATGGCTGTCCAACATCTGTAAGAAAGGACAGAGACAAAAAATTAGAACAACAACAATAAAATAATACAAAAATCTACAACAGCTAAGGGATCTTGTAAAGTTAAGAAAAAATATATAAAAAAAAACAGGATAGAGCATTTGTGCGGTGTTTTAGACAAAGAAGGAAGAAGCTTACCTCATCTTCATAGAAAGATCTCCTAGGCGTTCTTCGAGGTCTTGTACTCCCACTCCGGCTGTGGAAAAGTCAAAACATGAGAAGTTATTGTTCAAGAGTATTTTACAAATATTTTTAAATACTATGGTGCGCTGTGTGATTTTATTTTTTTCGAGTACGTTGAAATTGAGAGACATTTATAGATGCTCATGGTACTTAAATTCGCGATTTCAAAAACAATAGAAGGTAGTCCGTATTCCCTCAGAGCACTCGTTGCCAATTGTAAAGGACAAAACAGTTCTGTAGATTGAAAATACTGCTGTCGATATTTACCGTTTGGACTGGTACCGCTCTTCTTCATCACTACTGTAGTCACCAGGCTCCTCGTCCAAAAGCCTGCCTGCACGGCTTCTTGGGAGATGATGGATATGATGGATGGGCGATCCCGTAAGAATCCCGTGTGGTCCCGCAACAAACCCATGTGACCCCGAAACAGCGCCGGGATAAGTACTTGTGTGTTGGTGGATGGGCGATACGCCGACACTAAAAGGATATGTTAAGTTTAGAGTTCTTTCTGTAGTATTCATCACTCTCCCCTGGTAGAATGGCCTAGTAAACCATCTACCCACCCCTGGTAGAATGACCTAGTAACCCATCTACCCACCCCTGGTAGAATAACCTAGTAACCCATCCACCCACCCCTGGTAGAATGACCTAGTAACCAATCTACTCACCCCTGGTAGAATGGCCAAGTAACCCATCTACCCACCCCTGGTAGAATGGCCAAGCAACCCATCTACTCACCCCTGGTAGAATGACCTAGTAACCCATCTACCCACCCCTGGTAGAACGACCTAGTAACCCATCTACCCACCCCTGGTAGAATGGCCAAGTAACCCATCTACCCACCCCTGGTAGAATGGCCAAGTAACCCATCTACCCACCCCTGGTAGAATGGCCAAGCAACCCATCTACTCACCCCTGGTAGAATGACCTAGTAACCCATCTACTCACCCCTGGTAGAATGACCTAGTAACCCATCTACTCACCCCTGGTAGAATGACCTAGTAACCCATCTACTCACCCCTGGTAGAATGACCTAGTAACCCATCTACCCACCACTGGTAGAATGACCTAGTAACCCATCTACTCACCCCTGGTAGATTGACCTAGTAACCCATCTACTCACCCCTGGTAGATTGACCTAGTAACCCATCTACTCACCCCTGGTAGAATGACCTAGTAACCCATCTACCCACCCCGTGTAGAATGACCTAGTGACCCATCTACCCACCCCTGGTAGAATGGCCAAGTAACCCATCTACCCACCCCTGGTAGAATGGCCAAGTAACCCATCTACCCACCCCTGGTAGAATGGCCAAGTAACCCATCTACTCACCCCTGGTAGAATGACCTAGTAACCCATCTACCCACCCATGGTAGAATGGCCAAGTAACCCATCTACCCACCCCTGGTAGAATGGCCAAGAAACCCATCTACTCACCCCTGGTAGATTGACCTAGCAACCCATCTACTCACCCCTGGTAGAATGGCCAAGTAACCCATCTCCTCACCCCTGGTAGAATGACCAAGTAACCCATCTACTCACCCCTGGTAGATTGACCTAGTAACCCATCTACTCACCCCTGGTAGAATGGCCAAGTACTACTCACCCCTGGTAGATTGACCTAGTAACCCATCTACTCACCCCTGGTAGATTGACCTAGTAACCCATCTACTCACCCCTGGTAGAATGGCCAAGTAACCCATCTACCCACCCCTGGTAGAATGACCTAGTAACCCATCTACTCACCCCTGGTAGAATGGTGTGGATGTAGCGGTGGGAGTAGTTGCGTGACGTGCATGCAGTGGTGCCGTCCCCGAATAAGGAGCCTGGGTCTCATGATGCGTCGAAGGGGGTCTGTCGGGGGCGGGCGCGGCGGGTCCGGCATATCCAGGATAATAATAGTCCCCATGATGGTGGCCACCACACCCCCCACAGAACGGGCACAAAAACCGCACTTCACCGGGGTTCTCGCTTCCTTTGTTAGTTTTCAATTCTCGGACTTCTTTCGCTAGCTCTTCCAAACATCGCTTCAGCTCGTCGTCGGTACCCTGCCGAGGAGTTCTCGACGGTTCCCCCATTCGACTCGCCAATTCGTCGTACTTGCTTCGTAGCCCGTTGTACATACTGGACATCTGCTGCTCGGCGTTTCTGCGTGCGATTTCGCGCTCGAGGTCGTCGTGTTTGCGTCGGAGGTCGTCGTACATGTGGGTCTGCATGGTCCGCGCGCTAGCCTCCTCTTGCAACTGCGCACCAAGCCTCTGAAGCTCCGCCCTCAGCTTTTCCACGGGATCCCTGTGGCGGGAATAGAAAGAGGTAGTCATATGCATGTCTGAAACCTAACATTGCTATTGGTTTTTTTTATGCTTTGGCTTAACTAAGAATGTCAGTTTCTAGTCAAATCCTTGTAATATGTACCCGATCTATTTACCCTGCCGGCCCGTGATTCGTTTAAATGTAAAGCTTCTTCGCATAATAATTCATAATAATTAATAATTCAATTATTAAAAGAGTTGTTGTCACGCCCTTGTACGAGAGAACAGGATGCGACAACGGTGACAGCTAGGACAGAGCGGTCGGGAAATACAATTTAGCAATATTATTGGCAATAAATTAGAAAAAGGAAAAAAAAATGAAGTAAAAAAATACAGGGGGAGTTCATCTTTTACATGTCCCCGTCTCGCTAGACCGTGAAACATGGAATTTCACGACATAATTTGGCGGGTAATATTTGAGATTTTATTTTCCCATTCGGCCTTTGAATTATTAAATAAATGGCATTGTTTTGAGCCGTCCCCCGTCTTCGCTACGTCTTCGTATCCCTGTCTCTAACCTCGTGTTTATGCCGCGATAACTAGTCAAATACGTACATCACTCGTTGCGTGAGGTTGTGCTAGGTTCTGTGGTGTGCAATAGGTTGTGCTAGGTTGCCTGCAATAGGTTTTGAGGTTGTGCTAGGTTGCCTGCAATAGGTTGAGGTTGTGCTAGGTTGTGTGGTGTGCAATAGGTTGTGAGGTTGTAGTCGGTTGCCTGCCATAGGTTGTGCTAGGTCGCCTGCAATAGGTTGTGAGGTTGTGTGCAATGGGTTTGACGTTGTGCTAGGATGCGTGCAATACCGTTTGTATTTTCTTGCGCCATCGCTATATGCACTGCTGCTATCCCCATCTCTCCTCGACCGTCTTCCTGACCGCACAGACTCACGGTCCATGGGATAGCCTCGCAGACTCTGTTTGTCCATTGGCCGGTTTTCATGGTCGGAGCGGGGGCCTGGGACGAGAAAGAAGACTGAAACATCAATTCAGCATTTCAATTTAAATCGTGATACGTAATCTTGATAATACAGTAAACGCCCGCGTACAAGAAGCTAGAGGATAAGAACAGGCTAAAATGTGGCCCTTAAGCACCCTTTTGATAAGAACCTAATCAGCCTGGTGGGAAATCTTCGACAAAATTCTTAATTACGGTTGATAACAAGATATATTTTTTATTACTTTTTTGGTACATTGCACACTATAATTAAATACAAAATGGGCTTATATGTAGCGACCAGCATTAATTCTTATTGTTATAGCGACTGTTCTGGTGGGTCTAATGTTTACTAAAAAATCAGAACCAATTAAGAACCTACACAGCCCGATTTATAAGAACCGATTCAGCCTGATCTTTTAAATTCTAGGTTCTTATACGCCGGAGTTTACTGGATGAGATATTTGCAAAATGTATTTTTCTCGATGCTGAAATATTTGCAAAATGTATTTTTCTCGATGCTGAAATATTTGCAAAATGTATTTTTCTCGATGCTGAAATATTTGCAAAATGTATTTTTCTCGATGCTGAAATATTTTCTAAATGTATTTTTCTCGATGCACAACACTCTCTGCAGTGGTTTTACGTGCATAAGCGGTGAAAGATTGTCTAGTTAAACTAAACAATCACAACGGAATGTTATATCAGTAATATATTCCAAATTTCTACAACACTGTTTTTAGAATAACTAAATTGAAAAGTAAAAATCATAGGAAAAAAACAAAATAAATTGAAGTGTAAAGATCATAGGAAAAAAAACAACAACTAAATTGGAAAGTAAAGATAATACGAAAAACAAACTAAATTGGAAAGTAAAGATCATAGGAAAAAACAAACTAAATTTAAAAGTAAAGATAATAGGATAATATTATTAATTACTCACTGCTGTCATGATCCAAGTCTCGATACATCGTGTATTTTTCCCGAATTTAAATATTCGTATTAAAAATAAACAGAGCTTAAGTCCAGAGCACGGGACGACTAGTTGTGCAAACCTACAACAATCGACGAACAAGCCCGGACGCCCAGATAAACTCTGATTATTGGAAACGTTACCCCTTCATTCGCTAAAACGATTGTTTATCTTCGAAAGAACAGCGGGTGTGGAGCTTTCTCTGAACAGTTCCGCAAAGATATTTCTAAATTAACGAACGGTTACCTGTCTCGATGGCTATACGCTATTGTTACAGTACTTAATAAGTGTAATGTTTACAAAGGTTTGGTTTAACTCATACAATATTAATGAGAAGATAACCCCAATATAACTCACAACAAATTAAGAATACTCATGAATTCATCTTCATATGAGGCGTATCCAAAATTAAATTTTGTTACATTGTTACCTACCTTCTAAAGAAAGCTCGCGTACAAAGAACATTACTTGAAAGTTTTCTTAAGGCAGGAAATGAAATCAAATTAAACTAGTTTACACAAGGATACCAGATGTCCGATCCGTACGAGCTAACCGTGAATAATACATAGAGGACGCTAAAACGGACTCAAATAACAAAATCAGAAAGATACCTAAATAGAGGAACCAATGGCGGCCGAGGCCAGTGTCGAGATGTGGTGGAGGGCCTGGAAAAATAAGCGATCTAAAATAGAAAACAAACTTCCAAGAAAAAATTTAACCGCCCCAAAGGTGGAGGGCCTGGAAATATGAGCGGTTTAAAAAAGAATAAACTTTCAATAAAATACTCAACAAACAGAAAGGTCAACGTTTACCATAATATTTAAGATATGTTCTGGTTAACATAAGCTCATCTTAGCGAGTCCCAGATTGTAATGATCTCCAAAAAGCGTTTCTATGGAGTGTTACAAATTCATCTTAGCGAGTCGGAATATTGTAGTTATTTCCAAAGATGGTTAATATTGAATATTCTAGAAGGCTGGTTACTACTGACGCACGAACCGCAACAAACAATCGCAAAGGAGGACGGGGAAACACCGCATCTAACAATCGAAAATAACCGCAATATCGATACCCAAAACTTGTATGACGTCATTGCTGAAATAAACTAATTTAAATGTGCCCCGTTTTGTCACAAAACGCGCGATATCTGCGTATCGCGACATCATAAGAGCCTAACCCAAAACCACAACCTAATAACAAGCGGCTCCCATTTCACCTCCCCTCCCTTTCCTCATCCCCCTCCCACTGCACTAACAGTTCCCCCTCCCACTGCACCCTCCCACTGCACTAACAGTACCCCACCCCCCACTGCACTAACAATATCCCCTTCCCACTGCACTAACAGTACCCCCTTCCACTGCACTAACAGTACCCCCTCCCACTGCACTAACAGTACCCCCCTCCCACTGCACTAACAGTACCCCCCTCCCACTGCACTAACAGTACCCCCCTCCCACTGCACTAACAGTACCCCCTCCCACTGCACTAACAGTACCCCCTTCCACTGCACTAACAGTACCCCCCTCCCACTGCACTAACAGTACCCCCCTCCCACTGCACTAACAGTACCCCCCTCCCACTGCACTAACAGTATCCCCTTCCCACTGCACTAACAGTCCCCCCTCCCACTGCACTAACAGTCCCCCCTCCCACTGCACAAAGAGATAAACTCTTACCGGTTGTATCGAGGTCGACCTTTGTTCGCCTGGAGGCCTGGTGACGAGACGACGTGCTCCGACCCAATCCCGATGAGGTAAGCCTGTCCGACGCTGGATCGTAAAGATTAGGTGACGACGAAGGTCTTCGCAGGTTATCTATCCGTCGGGATCTTTCGGCGTCCGATCGGCTGCCGGGGAAAGTCGGTGTGTGGCGATGCCCACGTCGATCGCGCATCGGAGTTTTTGTACTGGTTTCCATTTCCAATTCTTCATCCGTTTCAGAGAGGGATTGGAGTCGAGAGCGGCGCCTTCGTTGGTCACGTGACCTGGAAGCGGACCGCAAAGGAGTTTGGGCTGCAGAAACATGAAGAGGCTCTTCCTCGGATTCGGTCACCGAGGGCTGCCTTATAAGCGTACGCTGGCTCTTGTCAACAGGGCGTGCGGGCGCAACATCCGGGGAATACACGGACCGGGACACTCGGCTTCCTTCCGATCCGAAAAAGCCGCTATCAAATCCCCTCTCCGTCTCGGCTTGTACTGGTCGATGTTTGCTCGGTCGGTTTGATAATTTGGGTCTCGCCCCAGGGTGCGGTAAAAAGAGCGGAGTTGATACACGACTATCGCCTGACATACTCCTCGCGACAGGCCTGTGGGAGGGAGCTTGAGATCTCTCTCTGGGACTGGGTTTTACAGAGTTCTGCAATGCGTTGCGGTTATTCCGCGGGGAACTCTGGGAACTGTCTCTGCTTTCGTTTAATTTAGCGTAAGGGTCGTCGTGATTGGTCCTTAAAATATCCACGTGACCTGGCGCCTGACGGGACCCGAGAGGATCCCGAGGTTTGCGGGACTCAGACGTGCTTGCACGGGATCGCCTACTAGTTTGCGAGTGTGAACGTGGCCTTGGTTGCTCTGGCAGGAAGCTGGAGGAGGCTTGTGGCTGAGGGGTATCTGGGCTTTCTGGGTAGGCTGTGTTTTGCGATTGGGACGGATAAGGTTGGGATGTTCCCCGCGATGCTCTGAGATAAGACTCATTCGTGCTTGATCGATTGCGTTGGCTTGTCGCTCGAGGGAGGGGAGGGTCGGGGCTGACAAATGCAGTGGAGTCACGCCTGATGAAAAATGAATATAATTTCTGAGGAGGTAGTTTGCATCGTTTGCATCCAGTTTCCGGGGACTTCAAGCGGCAATATCAAAGTTTACTTCCGGTCAAATAGGTAACAATTTCCGACGGTGACGATGGAAACACCTTACCTATGATCTTCGGGTGATGACGTCACGCTATTTTGATCGAAGAGTGACGTCTCGTCTCTGGGGAAGTCCAGCTGGCCTGCGCCCGCGCTGTTTGAGAGGTAGGTGTTGGAGAGTGGTTCGGAGTGCTGTGACACGCTCATGGTCTCGGACGCGAAATAGCCAGATTCTTGAAGGTCGATTCCTCGCTCGCCCTGAAACAGCACATGGCCAAGCTAGAGCGCAAGCTAGCAAAACGTTCCATAGTAAAAAAAATTCCCACCAATGGCATTGACGGCTTTAAGAAGGCCCCGATACCTCGCTTTCGCGCTCAATTTTCCTTTTATCTATCAAAACTTGGAATATCTGGAAAACAGCCAATTGATTCTTATGAAAAATACGGAGTCAAATAAGAGCCCCAAGCGAAAGAACTGGGGATTTATAATATGACTGACCCGCAAGAATCGTGCAAGCAAGATCCATACTGATCGAGCACACGATTCTATATGCATACTAAAAGAGCAATCAAGAGAACGAACTAAATATAGAGAATGGATTTAGTTGACTTACGTTTTTTGCGTCTTCGTCGTCGTCGTCCTCATGTGGGAGAGCATCTAACAAATATGATCAAATGATTAAACAACGATTTACGATTTAAAAGGGGATCATTATTGTAATCCACGGTAAGAGAATCAACATCTTGGATGAACACACGAAAAGGAATGTTAGAATCGGTGCTCGCGGTAGACGAGAAGTGTCTATTATTCACGTTTGTATTCTACTTTCAGAAAAGGTGTTTTCACCCACCGTTATCTCTTTTTATTCTATTCGATTAGTATGCGGACACCCTTGCAATAGATATTACTTGACAAATAACTTGAAATTTGAAGGGAGCAGGATATTAGCTGCTGAGGGCTAGAAGGGTTGAAGGAGATATTTTAATATCAATTTAAAAATTGACAATTATCAGAAATTATTAGCATAGAGTAATATAATCCATTCAGAGATATGGACTAATGCATTATATTCTAATAAATGACTGAAATGTTTCCACACATAATATATATTTTATTTCTGTGTCTCCATAATATAAATAGGCCTATTTTGGTTGAAATATTCTTCGCTCTCTGGCGTGACGGCGTAGCCATTGCCGTGCTTATTTTGGCGTCAACTTTTTTACACTTAAAAAGTCACGTGACTTCTTTCCGCAAGTCGCCTATTGCACCACTAAAAGCGCAAAAAAAAAAAAAACACGTGGATTTAACAGTTTAAAGCAGTATAATTTGCCCAGGGCCGACGGCTTGCAAAGCGGTAACTCGCGTTTATAGGTTATAGGTTACGCATAATTCAACACTCCTCTCATCCTACGTTACTCAAGCAAACATTTTCAAGTAGAACCTTCAAAATCAAAACAAAACACCTGTCATCTTTTATAAATTGTAAATACTACAAGTCAGCAAGCGCGAAAAATAAAAAGATTATGAATAAAACGGAATGAATTTGTTTAAAGTGTTTTTGTGTTAATGAGTATTGAATATTGCTGCACGAGACACAAGGCATCTTTTAGCAGGAAAAGTGTGTGTAGGACAAGACTTAAACAGAAGCGAGATCTTCGACCGTATAAGGCTTTTTTATATAAAAAAAAATGGATACCTCTTATTAACGTTAGAATTATATACAAAACATGGAATTTCCAACAGAATACGATGGTTACACAAGTTTTTGAGAATTACTAGCATAAGGCACAGGGCATATTTTTTCAAATCTTTTTAGAATTGATTCATAAAGCAGAAATGGCTTTGCTATTAATTAAAATACCTACCAAGAGAGAAATGTCTCGAATTTTCTCCTCTTTGAGAAAATTCATCGTTCGACTCGATATCTTCAACGTCAGCCAGACTGTTTGCACTCCTGAAACACGAGAAATCGAAGAAATAAATACTTGAAATCCGAGCAGCTAAATAATTATTACAGAATTACACAACGAAACGACAGGATACAATTTGACACATGACGAAGACTTTACGCTCACTCCGGGTGCGAAGTTTGAAATATTGTCACAAGTCGAACACGAGCGTAGCATCAGGACATTTTCGTCCGCCTTTCATTCGAATCAGATAATATTTTTCCTTTATTTCAATAACAATATGCACCGCGGAACAAAATTCATATTGAAGGTCTATTTGCAACCCGTTCAAACATTCACTAGAAACTACTACAAATAATATCTCGAATATCTAATAGAATGAGCAACTCTATGCATAACCGATTTTGTAAAAAAAAAAATTATCGTAGCAGCCTTTGCTGTAAAAGTAATATTGGCGACAGTAGACGCAAAATTACCAAAGTCGCATTAAAAAAATTTGCTCATTGCAATTGAAATGATGTCTGCCTACGATAATCTGAAGAGAGAAACAAGAGAAATGCAAAAGTTTAAAAACTGGTAAACTACTAACACTCTTGCAAAGATTGCCACAATTTCCCCATCTTCACTATCGCTTCCATATTCATCACTCATCGACGACGAATACTCTTCTAAGGCTTCTTATATAACATACTCCACTCCGAGGTTACAAGCATTGCTCAAAAGGTGAACCATTATAGACGTTTCGATTGCTACCAAGTTGGCAGTTTTCCAAGCTTGCAGATAGAAAACAGCGTCTTTCATAAACATGCACCTGCGCAAATTATGATTGCTGTTTGTTTAAATGACTAACTTTGTCCACAAATAACCGATATTAAAATATCCAGCCAACCACGAGTATGACTTATACTTGAATTTTCATTAATCATGGAAGAAAAAATTAGATTTGAAAGCAGTGTGTCGGTTAAAGCGATTCGTTGTGCCCCCCGCCAGGCAAGTTAATGGATGTTTTGATTCGGGCTTTATGTGTTTAGAATGGCTTTCTTGCTGCATAGGACGTGCCAACTATAGCAAACAATGCATGGAAAAGAAAACTCAAATTAATTCAAATCGGTCAGCTCAATTATCGCGTTTCAGCAATTCAATACTTAAGTGAACTCATGCAAAACTTTGAATATGGAGGAATGGAAAAACAACAAAATGGGGAATACTCTCACATAAAGACATCGTGAGTTTTGTTATAGAAAAGGTAACATTTCTCGAAAAAAATATCTTTTTTGTGCGACAAACAAAGCAGAAAACATTGAATGTCTTCTGTTAAATCTGTTTATTTTTTTTTCATGCAAACAGATTTGCTGGCAACGAATTTGAATTTCAAACATGATAATAATTCAGAGGTGAAGAAATTTCATTAGAATAGCTCCTGAGAGTCGAGCCAAGGCGATTGGTTTCCTTGGAAACCTTGCATAGGCCGAGACGAATAATACACGGTAACGGACAGCGGAACAACGAGAAGGAGAAAACCCAGGTAACTATATTTACTCTACTTAAAATAGAAAAACAAGGGGAATTTCGTCGATCTTAAAACCTTAAACCCAAACACCTGTTCATAATCACACAGTAACGGTGAGTAGAGCAATTTTCTGAAAGCCTTCATAGCGATCATTTTTTCACTCTAATATTAAAGACTTCCCCGTCATTTCAGGAAAAAATAGAGGGCTTCCTACGAGTGTTCGCATTTGGAATTCATTTTCATTTTCGGTGAATGGAAACCTTGCGATTTTGGCTATTTTCACCAAACAATGTTTTTTCAGAGGTATCTAGCGATTTCTCTTACAACGAAACAATAACATTGATTGTACATTGACGGCAGACAAGTGACTTCAGCATTTTTAAAACAAGCATTAAACTATATGAAAAAGAAATTGTTTCACTTGCTTATTTCTGGTTGCTTTGTTATGAACAAAAAAAACTTAAAAGGATTTAGGTTATATCTAGCCATAGTCATTACATTTGAAATGTTTTTTGTCAGCTTTTTTGTTGGCAGAATAAAAAAGAAAAAAAGAAAAACATTTCAAAATATGTACGTGGCAGCACCAATGTACTAGGATTGATACAAATAAAATATCTTTTTTCTTGAAATTGCAATCCTAAACTTTAGAATCTTCCTATAGATGATTTTTTTGTGATGGAGATAAAAGAAGTTTTCTTTACAGTTACCTTGATAAGTTGTCATCTTGTTTGGACAAATCTTTTACTCTTTGAAGCCTCTGCAAAAACAAAATAGAAAAAAAACATTTTTTTAGCTCTTTTAACTGAGATGTTGCTATTTATGACATGGAATTCTAATACATGTGTTTGTTTCATGGAGGTAAAACATTGAAGCCATTTATAAAAATATTAAAAATATTCTACTTTCAATGCAGTACTGCACTAGTATCTTTGAATTCCATGCAGCACTACAGCAACTTAACACCAGTGTTACCTCAGGCCAGTAGCCAGGATTTTGAGCTGGGGGGAGGGGGGGGTACCATTTTCTTTTAGGTAGCTCGTCCTAGCTCGCAGTGGTACGCAATTTTCCTTTATTATAACGGACCTTCCAGTCGAGTGGGGCGTTTCTTCCAACCTGTGCCTAATGAATTTCTTACCTGTCTTAGTCCTTGGATGTCACTGCCTGTGTGCGGTAACCCATTGCCACTGAAATTACAAAACAGTCTTAAATCATTCGGAATGATAGCATTTTACTTTTCCACGAAAGACTTTACACACCCTCTATTCAAACTTTTTAGTAGGATTCACTGTCAGTAATCAGCCCAGTATCAATGTTGTGTTGGTTTTGTTTTGAATATTTCGAAATCTCATAATTCTAAAAAAATAAAGCTGTTCTTAAATTTAGGGTTTTCATTTTAGGATGATTTGAGTTTTAGAGTGATTTTAATCACTCTAATAAATTAATATTTCCTTTTAAAGCTTGAGCTTCTCTTGCAACTTTCATCTATTACTTTAGGTGCTTGCTTAATTTATTGTGAGGGTGAGCACTTTTGCTGGGATAATTCATTGCTCATAACCAAGGCTTCCATCTACAATGACAAATGCAGACTGAATTAGATCTTGAGATGAGGAGCTTCTCACTTGCAAAAGGTTCCATAGTCTATGAAAACATGCATTATACCAATTCAGGGTCTTTAATTACCTGTAATCTTGCACTCGACTTTCTTGAGCTAAGGGTGTTACTAAGGGCAACAAGCTACTCTCTATTTGCTCATTGACTTCATCCAACCTCAAGCCAAGTCTGTATAACTGTACAAAAAAAGTCATAAATAATAAGCTAAAATGAACAACAATAAGGCAAAAGGTTTAAGGTAAATACTTTTGTCTAAGAAAGTTTGATAATAAATGAAAAAGTAGGCAGGTGTAACAACCAATGTAAAATCTTCCTGTTTACATTGTTCAAGTGTAACAAATAGAAATGAACCAATTTTCCATAAAATTGATTTATTGTGCAGTTGGTGCTTTTTTGAAATGTCAAGATTTGAGTAAAAGGTACAGTCTGTTCAAAAACCTATGAGTATTTTTTTTCAATCCATTCTCATTCCCCTCTTGATGTTAGCACTTCAAACCACTATTGTATTTTTTAAAGATCAAAGATCATTTAATAAACCTGGATAATTGAGTTGGGATAATTATTTAAATTATTCCACATGGTTATAACTGCTTTTGAGGTAGCATGAAAATCACTCTTGGCCATGCAAGTGCCCCTTCAATTTTTAGCTATCAAAATCTGCTATAATAAAAATCAAGATGCTCACATGGTAGAAAATCACCAGATAGAGACAACAGATAGAGGGAGGGGAGGACTCCCTAGACAAATAACTCCATTTGCATTGTAGCCTGGTTTGGTAGCATACTGTAGATAATTCGTCTGTCTGACTGAGGTTATCAGAAATAGTAAGCATGTACATAGTACACATTCCCAAGACGACTTACCTGTCCCTCTAAACTGTCTTCAAGAAGAAACTCTCCATTCAAACTGAAAAAAAAAGATGTGTTCAATAAGTGATTGTCATTTTTTAATATAGTTACTGGGAGCTATGAAGAGCATGGCTAAGGAGAGCATGGCTCCACAAATCTGCTAAGTTGTTCATTTTTCTTTAAAAAGTACAAACACAAAATAAAGTCGATTTGCTCCTAGATTCATGATCTGGCATGCTTTTGAAATCTGTGGATCTATTTTCTCATAAAATCTGTAATCTATGTAATATTAGACCCAAAAACACAGATCCATAAACTGCTAGCCCGCGTAGCAGTGCTAAAGGGGAGGGTAAAGGGTCCATGGACGAGAGAGAAAAATCGGAGCAATTGGCTGCAGGGGACTATTTCCTCTCATCCAGGGACTCCTTCCCCCTCAACTTTAGCGCCCTATGCAGGCTGCAAACTGCAAACATATGCAGCACCAAAAAGTGTGTTCATGGTACGAAAAAGCAACAACTAAATCTGAGAGTTGTGAGGCATGCAATAAATGTAAAAGGAAACTCATGTGAATCAAATCAATTCAAGTTGTATCAAAATTTCAACAAAAAAGTTAAGGCCAAGATAATATCAACCTCTGTCAGATTTTAGATGGGCAGGTACAACTTATTGGTAAGTAATTTTTAATCAGCTGCTTATTCTTTCCTATAACAAAGACATTAGCTTATACATTTGCTAGTGTGGTGTATATAGAAATTTATTGGTTGAAACAACCTATGTGACAAAAGTTTTATGGTACCAATAATAAAACACCTACATCTAGCTGTCATAAACCCCCTCCCCCCAAAATTCCTTATTAATTTGCTAGTGTGGTGTATAGCTGTCATAGACCCCCTCCCCCCTAATTCCTTATTAATTTGCTAGTGTGGTGTATAGCTCTCACAGACCCCACCGCTAGCTATGCGACTGTTTTACAAGGCATTATGTAATATACAACATGAAACACACACTTGTCACTTCACAAATACAAAAAAGAACACTGTTTAGCGGAATCCTAATTATCATGCATTGAGGTGTTGTTTATTTAAAAAAATCTTATTGAGCACGGCGTCTCTCTGTGAAGTTTGGTGCTCAGATAGAAAATTTGCTAAACAATATTAATGACTGTCAGGAAATTGAAATAATTTTCTTGGATTTTCTCCAAACAATGTCACGGAATTCCGGATCGCCTACGACGCTCATTCGAGGCAATATCCCCGACCCAAAGATAAGAATTAAAGAAAAGCAAAACATTACGCTAGAAATAAGAAGAGTAAATATTTATGCGTCGTGCGTTTGATGATAACAGCATGGTTATTTTCGCTTTAATTGGAAATTAGTTGCACAGGTAATAAAAGATGTATGTGCCCAGACAATGGCCAAAGAGTATATAAAAAACTTAAGGCTTTTAAGGAAAAACAAACCAAGTCATGTCCTTAAAATAAAGATTACTTTAATTAGGAAAAAATGATATTGTAAATAACAACGGTGCCATGAGAAAGCGAATTGTTTCTGGACAATGCTTTTACAACAGCAAAGTTTGTTTACTGAATTTATGTCAACATAGCCCGGTAGAAACCGAAACAATGCACCGGTCGAGGAATTTCGCTTGTGTTTTCTAAAGAGTTATGCGATAAAGGATAGCTGAAAATATAACCACTTGACAATCTCTTTATCTTAACTTACCTTTCAGTCTCTGACAAGCTTTTTCCTCGAGATCTATTTTCGAGGTTCTTTGCCTCTTTTAGTTCGCGTTTCATTTGCTTGTGTTGTCTGATCAAGTGTGTACAAATTTCGTGTAATTCCTTTAATTCGGGCTCACTCCATTCACCATGTGTCACTTGCTCCTGTAAATCATCTATATTTTCCTGCAATGATTCTACTTGGAACATCAAAGAAGTTCGAATTCCCTCAGCGCGCAAGTCTGGAGTAAGAGCTAAATTCGAATTCCCTCCGGTGCCGATAGAATCGCGAGAAGTTGAGCGATCATGCTCCACATTTGTTGAGGGGCTCAGAACTGCCTGATTAGCCCGAGGGAAGTCAAATATCCTAGGTTGTTTTCCTGTGGAAACACTTATCACTTGTCCTCGTTGTGGAGGAGGTAGATCACTGTATAAATTGAGCTTAGCTCCTATACGCAGTTGGTCTATAGTATTTTCAGCTTGAGCATATTTAGTTAATAGGTTATCGTATTCTGCTTGTAGTCTTGTATACAACTGATCTGCTTCTTTACGATGACTCCTCTCTCTTCGAAGTGCTTCTAGATCAACTTTTGTGCCCGACATCTCAGATAAACTATCATCCACAGTGGCGTTTGATCCAGTTCTTTGTCTACTCGAGGTCGACGGTTGGATTTCAAACCCTTCCATGTTTAACCGTCCCAGAATTAATAAAACATTAAAATAAATACCCCAGCTACTGTCGTCAACTCCATCGATGTATTTAGAACATGTCTACAGCCTTGAATTAAACGCATCTCCATAAAACTTATAAATTGGCGCGATTTTCAACTTCCATGAGTTCATTCACATCATATGGTCGCTTTCCTTGGAAACGAGGCCACGCGTTTGCGGCCGGAAGTGGAGCGGAACATTTTCAACAAACGCTATGATTGGACGATGTAGCGTTTTCTTTGTGTTCTATTGGTTATCGTCAAGAGCCACAATTTGATTGATTTCTCGCATCTCGCAAAGATCAATTAGGCCAATCTGGATTATGTACACAATAGAACAAACACGCAACGCGTGACTCATCTGCTTCATGGAAAACACTTTTGTTTTTGCATAGAAATATTCTATTTATTCTCATGAACGATAAACAATATCGATAACGTAATGTAACATTTTTTTATACGAACTCTGTTACACAGGAGTAGCCATTTGTATAATTTCCAATATCTCGGTTTTTTTAACTCACCGCTAATTACGACACATTTTAGAAGCATTCCCCAATAGGTATATACCTCATGGATTGAGGCTAAGGCGTAATTAACGTGAATTTTTTGTTATTTAAACGACTCTGCTGGGTTTGAATTCCCTTGGATTTAGAACCAGGCCTACATATACAGGGGCGGCAGAAGGGGAGTGGCAGGGGGGCGCCAGCCCCCCACTCTTGGAAGTCGCCCCCCACCCCACCACTTTTCTGTGCGGATTTTTTTTTATATATATGAACGTTTTTTAAACCAACAACGGGTTTCACGCGGTACATATGGCAACCGAGGACAAATTTGTTGAACAGTTTAAAATCTGAAACCACAAACCATCCCTCCACCTGAAACCAATACCCACCCCTCCCCCCTAACTTTCGCCCCCCCTACTTATGGGACCGCTCCGCCGCCCCTGGTATAAGAACGAGTCAGCGGCTACACGTAGGCTAAGTTAATTCGAACTCCCCCAACTCCTTCTCTTCTTTTCCATTGACCATATTCTGCCCACTCCACAAAAATAAAGTTGATCGTTTTGGTGAGTTGCATATGGATTATAGTGTTCTTTGCAGCATAGTGTGGGGTGTGTTTACCCATGTTATTCTTGTGGAATTGCTGTTGTCTAATTTCTTTCTCTGATTTTTTCTCTTTTCATTGCAGAAACGCCCAGACACAATGCTTAATGCGTTTTCTTAGAAAGGGTCCTAAAGGGATAGAACTGGGGTTTGGATTTGCCTTTATTTTAGCCCGGGAAACGGGATCTGCGTCTACCCCCCCCCCCCCCCCCCCCCTTTTGGCTGGTTGCTCTAAAAATCTGCCTTCCCTGTGTATCTGAGCATATTTCCTTATCATTGCATTTTATTTAAGTAGAAAGGGTCATAGGTTAGCAAACCATATTGATGGTTGCTATGTATAATATAAAGTTTCTTGTTCATTGAATTGTACTATAATGTATGGTCTGTACCGTTTTTACTCTAATAAGCGCCCCGGCGCTTATAGAAAAACTTTTTGACTGTCAGACGGAGCGAGGCGCTTATTTGAGGGAGGCGCTTATTTAAAAGGGCAAATTTCGAACAAAAGGCCGAATTGTTAATATCAATTTTATACTTCATCAGTTTCTTTTCTCTATATCAACTTGAAGCAGCTTTTTACAATTTTCATCCATTGAATACTCTCTTTCTTGTCCTTTCTAGGAGCTCCAGTGCTTTCTTAGAACTACATTATGATAGTCATTTTACTCAGTTACATAAAACCTGGGAAAGAGAGGGGGCGCTTATTCGAGTAAAAGCGGTATTCTCAATCAATCTCGTTCCCACAGCTCTCCTCCGCTCCTCAATGGCTCCTCCGCTGTATCAGCATGACCGAGGAGCTCTGGGAATGAGCGCGATCGATATGCATCATGGGATTCACCTTTTTGATTGCCATTTTGATTTCGGTTGCCTCTCAGTTCCTTCAGATTTACTCGCATATTATCCAGTTCTACATAAAGGAAATGAAGTAGAAGCAAACTTTCAATCTTACAGGAAAAGATTTTACAAAGCTGCAAGGAAAGAAAGGAAATGGAACAACATTTCATTCAGCCCAGTGAGTACGAACATCTAGACGCGATTAAGAAACCACATTTTCCCAAGTTATCAGCTTATCCTAAAACTTGTTTAAAACAGGTTGTTGTATGGTGCTTGGTAAAAATAATAGGCTTTGCAGCCTCTTAAATATGTTCTTAATTTTTATGCCTTAAATATTAATGTTGGCAAGGCTTCAGCAAAATGGTAAGGTATTTGGCACCTATTCTCGTCCACTTTATTTTGAAATAGGTAATGGTACCTATGTATTATCGGACACTTTAGATTTACGCTAAAATATCTCGCGTACAAAACTCAATTGAGTCTTAGGTTTACAGCTAGAAATCACTGACTATTAAACATAATAATTCGACCAATTTATCAAAAAATTGATGGTTAAATTTAGGAGAAAACAATCGTTCGTATTACTTGTTTTGAAGCCCTATTATCGGATACCTAGCCCTATAATCGGACACCCTAGCCCTATTATCGGACACCGATTTTTTCTCAAAAAACAACGGGAAAATCATGCTTCATTTTCATTAAAATACAGCAGGCAATTATTGTTGACATATGTACTTTGCAAAACTCACGATAGTTTTTAGTTTGAGACTCTTTCTTCTCCGTAGCAAGCGATTCAAAACACATGCATCTCGCACATGACAAACTGCATGGCGAAATGCGCATTTGCTCATCAATCGCTCAAATTTACGTTGAATCGTTCAATGATTGCTCGACGGTCCGATAATAGGGCACCTAGGTTAGGTACGAACAATTCGAGCTATCCCGAAGTGTCTAAGGAAACAGAGGCCAAATAGCATCCTGGGAGATCAACAACAAAATGGCGGATTCGCCAAGCGACTTTCATCACAATCAGTAAATCTTGGACTTTTTTACGGCTTCTTTTCTTCCTCGCGTATTCAAGTCAAAGAGAGGATTTCAATCGCCATTTTGCGGTGCATGAGAGAAAATTATTTCTAGTTTTGCGAAACAATAAACACTTGTAAAAAGCTTCGTAATACATGTTTTCTGAATGTTGTTTTTTCGACTCGATGGGTCATTTTTCGGCGTGTTTTCCTATTGTTTGAGATATTTACAATTTTTTTCGTGTCTGATAATAGGGCACTGTCCGATAATAGGTACCACTACCTTATTTGCGGCAAAAATCTCAAATCAAAGAAGAATATTTTGCATTGTTGAGCTTCTTCCATGTTAGAGTAATTGTGTAAACTTCGACTATTCTTTTTTACCGAGAAAAATTAAAGTAAATAATAAGCCTTCGCTGAACCTATTTTCGCCCATGCGAACCTACATGTATTCTCGTCCGCTCGGAACCTATTCTCGTCTGTTTGGAAAAATAGCACGGAAAATTTGTTTCATTTTAGCTAAAATACTGCAGACAATAATCTCTGATAAATGTAATTTGCCAAAGTGCCATTCAATTCTAATTTAAGCTTCATTTCGAGTGGTTGAAAAAAGGTGCCGTGACAGAGGCCTAAACAATGAAAGCTAGCATGAAACCAAGGCTGAAACAAAGGCCAGAAAGCACCCTGGGACATCAACAACTGAATGGTCGATTTGCCGAGCGATTTTCATCACAATCGGTAAATGTTGAAAATTTGAACAGCATTTTTCATCCTCGCGTAGTGCAATCAAACACAATTTTTGTATGTTTTTATGATGCGTAAGATAAAAATTCTCTATGCTAAATGAAAAAATAAACATTCGTTAAAAGCTTGAGAAAGCATGTTTTACCTACGTCTTCTTCGACTCGATGTGTCATTTTCTGCTTGTTCTTCAGAGTTTACTAAATAGTTGACATTTTCGTGTGGTCGAGAAAAGGTCCTGGACGAAAATAGGTGCCAATACCTTAATACTATCGCATCTCTCCCTTTATAAAGTAATCTTTCAATTGGGCTTTAAAAAAGCAATTATATGGTAATTGCTTATATAGTAATAAGATACTAATAGTGCAATCCTCGCGTAGTGCAATCAAACACAATTTTTTATATGTTTTTATGATGCGTAAGATAAAAATTCTCTAAGCTAAATGAAAAAATAAACATTCGTAAAAAGCTTGAGAAAGCATGTTTTACCTACGTCTTCTTCGACTCTTTGTGTCATTTTCCCCTTGTTCTTCAGAGATAACTAAATAGTTGATATTTTCGTGTGGTCAAGAAAAGGTCCTGGACGAAAATAGGTGCCAATACCTTAATACTATCGCATCTCTCCCTTTATAAACTAATCTTTCAATTGGGCTTTAAAAAAATTGCTTATATAGCAATTATATGGTAATCAAAGCAGGCTGCACGTCTCTTGACCGATTCAATGTTATTTATGTCTCTTTGTGTGTGTGGCGACCAGGCTGGAGTGGCGTACTCCAATGTTGGCCTCACTAGGGCGAGGAAAGCGCTGTTTCACTGCCTTAGAGCAGCAAGCAAGGTTCCTCTAGAGGACTGCAAGTACCCAGCTGGCCTTCTTTTTCACCTCAGTGCATTGTTTTTGTCAATTCAGGGAATGTGATATGTACTGTACACACCAAGATATGTTTAGTATTGCACTGCATCATAAAATCAAAACAGCATCATAAAATTTAAAGTTATCATGAGTTGTATAAGCATTTCATATTGAACTACAGTATGATGTGTTCGATTTTTAAATGCACCTTATATTTCTATACCTTTCTATATTTTTTTAAAAATCTTTAAGGATCTTGAAGGATCATCTACAATACTGATAATTACATATTAAATACAATACTCATATTTATATATAACATATTTAAATAGATGGATGAGATTAAATGTGATAAGACATATATTATAGCATTACAACCCTGTATTGAAAGAGCCTTTATCTCTCTCTTGTCACATGCAGAATTGTTTATGCAAGGGGCTAAGTGTTTTACAGATTGCTCAGAACGAATTTTTTTGAGTGCCGGCACATGGATGTGAACTTGTTTCTTTAGATGAGCTTTCCTGTAACACTTGCCAATTCAACGCAGACTTATAACACACAGACTGCTGTCCTCTGTGCTTTCACGGGATAGCGGCTACAATGAACTGGCCTCTCCAGAGCCCAAGCTTGGGCTAATATGTATGGATACGTTGCACTGCCCAGACAAGGGCTGAACGGTGCCAAGTTACTATTTAACAAATTCTGTCCTATCACTAACAATGAAGGCTGAGTCTTAAGGTGTGTTATGTCTGCTTTGTAGGTGTATTTAAACACTTTTTGAGTTCAAGAGTTAAATGAGGGCATCTTGGTCCCCCCACCAAGCCCCGGGGTGTCACCCTGGCCAGGGGCTCATTGTGGCCAAGTATCATCCAACAGTATGGTTTTCTATCCATGGTTTAAATGGTTATCTAATCCTTGAGGCACTTGAGAGTAATTACTGTATGAAAAAAAAAACTGAAAACAGACAGTGCCAACAAAAGGGTAAAAAGTTTTACCATTGCAGCTGTGCCAGCGTCTCCAGGTTTGTTTGTCCAAGAAAACTTTACATATATCCCCCCTTTTCACACCCTGCCTCTCCTTAATCTACTTTAAGGTGGCTTTGCACCTGGTAAAGTTTACATCATTACTAAAAGTAATGATGTAAGAATAGCATACACCTATTTCATAAAAGGTTGTCAGTGCAAATGGTAAATGGTAAATGGCTTATAATTACTAATTATTTGTAAAATTAAAGGTGTTAAATAAAGTCCAGCAATGCTAGGGCCAAGCATTGGTACCCTTTAATGGATAAATGTTTTGATTTATTCATATTCTTTGATACGCATGGTTACTTTTGGTCGTAGAACTGCCATTCGACAATCGCCATTTTCCATTTGCGACAACCTTTATTGAAATAGGTGTATATTGTTTTTATGTGGGGCAAGCTGCAAATTTAGTAACTCTCTTTCATTTACTCTAAAGTTCAAAACACCCCTATTTCCACAGCCTTTTGTTGGCTGAAGATACAAAATGGTGAGTTTTTGCTGGTTGAATTGAGCTTTACCTTGGCTTTCTGTTTGAATTTGCTTCATCAATCTGGCAAACAGTGCCTGGCCCACCAAATGTCATCCTGACAACATATACCCTACAACTTGTTTGCTGATACCCAGCATTTCTGTCAATATCTTTTGCTTCAGATTCTTGGCCGAATTCTTGGCTTCTACATACCATTGTAGCCACGCGTCTTTGGAAACTCACCAAAGAAGGAACCCATTCTTACCAATGTCCTACATCGGGCATTTCCAATAGTGAAAAGTGAAACATATTGTATAAGCTTAAGACAAATTAAAAGATATGGTATAAGTTACTATGTTAAGTACTAGCACTGGCTAATTTCGGGTATCTCCATTCTTCTCGAAAGTGCCGTGTTTTGTACAATTTATATGTGCAATTTGAACATCCGAACTAATTTTTCGATTTTTTTTTTCCAAAAGCGAATACAGAATCAGTGAACGAAAATGGGGCCTTTTACCGGAACCGGAAATAAATTTACTTTGCTGATTCGAAGGAAGTGACGCTTTGTCACATAATATCCACGTTTTGTTCACACCTTCGGCTGGGCACATGCAACACGATCGGCTTCAGCATGGCGGCTGAGAATTTGCAACTCGAAGCAGCTTTCTTGGCATTCAACGCCGAGTTTGCAAGGAATGGGTAAGACAAGTATATCATTGTCTTTCGACGATTTTTAGTGTATAATCAGTATTCCCCTTTGATTTCAGATTTGGAAAGGCGCCCGCGGGACTTCTGAGTATTCTGAGGCAGTTTCGCCTCCGAGAAGGGGAGAAGGTTAACGAAGGCCGCGCCAGGCTTTACAAGCGCCTCCGGTGCTTACTGTGGGTAGGTTTCGCCTGAAAAACTCTAATCAAATGTAGTTAAGTGTCATTAGATTTTAAGTGAACAACAAAAAGTCTCTCATCTTTTTGTGTTTTTCCTCAAACCCTGCCAATAACATGACAGTTGTTTATTATTTTTCTTTTCATTGTAAAAATAATGCGGCTTCGGTATCCTTGGATTCGTATTCACCCATGTATTTTTGTTATTATTTTTTTAGGTATACAAGATCAACATTGCACTTTTGGCCGAGGCAAAGTGGCCAAAGACGAAGTAGAAACGTAATGATTCGAATAAGCGCCCCCTCTCGACCTTGTCTTTTAGAATTATCGCCCCCTTCCCAATGAGCACTCTGCCCTTCCATACAAATACGTCTAAAAGTAGTAACGTATCAACCTTTAGTAATTTTGTTTCAGTTTTTCGTAAAAGATCGACCTTGTTTTTCTCTCTCCGCTGAGAATGAAATAAACACACACAAGAGCCCCGTATCATTGAATGAGCACTCATTGGAATCATTACGATATGATTATTATTAATAGCAGCTTTTGGTATTTTCTGTAATCACATATATTATTACAACAAGTGAAAAGTAACAATGTAAATAAGAGTATTCAAATTATATTTTTATTCAATATGTATTCTATGCCAAAATCACTGTACATATGTTGTTGTTCGTGCTAAGATGAACCAGTTGTTTTATCAGAATTCATCAGGCAAGTTTTAAAATTGAACAATAAAAAAATGTACGTTTCTGGTGTACTGAAAATTGGGTAAGCAATAATTCCCATTTCTTTTTGTCTATTTTTATTGATTTATCTACATTTTATTAGTTACTTTTCTATAAAAAAGTGTTTTCAAAAAACCCATAAAATACACTTTAGCGTATAACACTTTATTACGCTCTATTTCCTTTGTTTGCTTTTGTCTTCCCTTTACTATCGACGCATTAGCACCTGTCACTCTTTGTTTCACAGGTTTATTAAAACTACTCTATCATAAAATGTTTAAAAAAAAATAATAAAACTATTTTAAAATCAATATCTTCCTCAAAAACCAGCCCCAGGCTTTCTGTTAGTTTTAGTTATGTCTGTGTTAGATAAAAAGAACCAAGACTAGAACTGAAAAACATGTAAATGTCTGACACTGACCAGCCTCATTTTCATGTATAAACTTGACTAGAACATCTATCATATTTTGTATGCTGTATAAAGTGTATAATAAACTTGAACATGTTGTGTAATTCTACTCTTTGTTTTTGGGATTCTCACTACAGTCCTTGTGAGAAGTGCGCTGGTGGGTGGCTGATTGCATGCTCTCTGCCTCTCTTATCAGTGCTGGATCATCATTATCTAACTCGTCATCATCTTCAGTGCCATATGTATGCAGCACTGCCTGCCTTTTGTTCCACTTCTTTCTCTCTTCCTGGTCTTCCTGTCTTGCTTGCTTATTGCATATTCGCTGCTTCTTGGCTGCCTCTGTCTTTTGTTTCATGAGGTGGTTCATCCTGTCCTCAGTTGCTTTATCAAGCGCCTTTTCAATGGAAGGAAGCACAGGCAGATGAAGTCGAGTGTAAAGGTCCTTTATCCAGTGGTATTCCTTACCACGATTTTCCCAGCACCATGTCATATTCCCTGGGCCAACCCACAGTTTGTTGATGTAATATAGTGCAACCTAAATTGGGAAACATCCAATGCGCATTAGATCACATAGATAATGAATTTTGCGCTATATAAATAATAAAATTATTATTAAATTATTATGTATTTATTACTAATTTAAAACAAGGCTGGGGGCACTGGTATGTTACACATGTAGCGAAAAGCATGAAATTGAATCTTTCATTACTTATCCCACTTCTTATTCCACCCAAGGCACCCTTCCTTTGAAACAACTGTCCAGGGCATAATTTTTCATACTAACACAATTCATTCACTGAAACTGTTTAGTGGATGTTCTAAAATAGTGCCTTTAGCATAGGTGATTTATAATGATGCCAGATTCTGTCTGCTTTCTATATTTTGTTACATGTCTTACCTATTGAGACTTTGGTCTTTAGCACGAAAATGGGGAAGCACGTTGAAATGAGCCTCACACTGATTGGAATGGCCACGGCCCATCTCAGGATGTATTACTGATTTCGCGTCAGCAACTCGTAGCTCGCACTCCAGTTGGTAGGCCAAGAGATGAAATGGACACGACAACTTGTTTTTTGTCGAATATGGTATTCCCTCACATTTCAACTCAAATTCGTCTTTGCATTCTCCACATGAACAAACTGTTTCTGGATGGAAACCACAGTTCCCTCCCTCCCAAGAGTGTTTATCAACAACATGGTGCTGGCTCAATGCTCTCATGCGTCTAGCATATTCTTCGGGAGAGTCACACTGCTGCAAACAGCAAAAATGGTTAACTCTAGCATTTTTCAGAAACTGCTTTGAAAAGCAACCACAGTTCTTTGAATGGCGTGTGCAATGGCACTTCAAGTTCTCCATTTCTGGAAACAGTTCTTTCCATTTAGAAATATGGGTACTGGTGAATGCCTTCTGCTTGGCAAAGTCCTTCAGATTATTCCCGTGGGATCTACCCACATGCCCACCACACTTGTATACTCTTTGAGGGGGTTCCTCCCCATAGACATTATGAACTGACTTCTTTGAAGAAGAGTCCCCATCCTGCCAAACACAAATAATATCACACCCTTCTTCTTTTGCCTGTCCATAGCATTCCTCAGCAAGAACTCCTTCCATAGACTTGGCCGTGCCGTGGTACAATTCCTCACCCTCTTCCTCCTCAGTTATTTCTCCCCTCATTGATTTGTTCCCATACCACAGAAGCCCTTGGGTCATATAATTCTTTACAATGAATGACCCATTTTTACTGAAGTGTCCACGGTTGTGCCAAACCCCGTCTGACGTAACGACAGCACGGTCTCAGCTCCCAAGATCTACACTGTTCGTCTTTTTCATTTTTTCTTTTTCATCTTCGCACATCTCGTTTACGATTTCTTCAATGTGGGGATATATCAGTTTAATCACCTCGTAAAATCTGTTCTTGGAAATTGCGGGTATCCCAAGGCAATTGTTCAGTGTTTTCTGGAATTTAGAAAATCCATGTCCAGTAACAATAAACCCCACTGCAAGGGCCAGACCAACCACAGTGCGACGAGAACCTTCAACAGCCAATGATCCTTCAAAACTCAAGCGTCTGTTGGTGCAGCCATTACAAACATAAAGAACATTTATAGTTCCACCAAGGCCAACAGTATCTATCTTTGCTGGAATCAATATGCCTAAAAAAAAAACAGTATATCAATATCTGAGTATAATGGTCAGGATGGAATTAGAATGATCGATTTTCTTTTGCCTTTTTACTAGAAAATTATATGCAATAGTTCTTTTTTTTTTCAATATGTTTAGCTTGGAATTATAATATGAAGGGTAATATGAGGGTCAGGGACCTGGAGTCTCTTGCTTTATGTAAGCTTATACAGTGCAAACAACATCGTCTAGTGAGTGTTTTACAATGCAAGGACGCCGTTGCCTGTCAATCAATAACAGTCAAAATCAAAGCATGCAAACCAAAATTATGTTGTACCTTGGCAACCTGGTGTAGCACATCGAGAATTACGGTTGACCTGATCAACAAGATTTGTTAGCTGCGATGATTTAGCGACAAATAGCTGTCGTTCGAGAGTTTTTGGACTTTACTCTGGCTTGGCAAAAACTCCTCCTGGGAAGAATCCTCATACTCGGAGCTTTCATCGTGTAAATTAATGTCTGTGTGCTTTCTAAGGAAACTCTTTCCATTGACAGTCCAGATAAAGTCGTACTTGAGGTCTTTTCTGCAGATTAAGGCTTTCTTGAATAAGGATTTATTTTCGTTAGACTTTTGCTAATGTAGATTGACGACGCCGGGGCATGCTGCAAAGACTTCATTTCTGAGGTCTTGTGGTCACGCAGTCTACCGCGTGACTTGTAGATTTCATCTCTTGTATCTCGGGAGGGCATAAAGGTGTGTGTAGGACTTCTAGCTGCTCTCTGCTTCCCCTCACCAACCATTAGAGGAGGTATTGCCTCAACAAATCCATCTGAGCATTCAATGTCACTGTTCTCTAAGCTGCCATTTCCCTTCACTATAGGGTTGCGCTGTCAGGTGCTTATATGCCTCCTACGTGCTTGATGAACATGTACGTGCTTGATAAACATGTACGTGCTTGATGAACATGTACGTGCTTGATGAACATGTACGTGCTTGATGGACATGTACGTGGTTGATAAACATGTGCGTGGTTGATGCACATGTACGTGGTTGATGAACATGTACGTGGTTGATGAACATGTACGTGGTTGATGAACATGTACGTGCTTGATGCACATGTACGTGCTTGATGAACATGTACGTGGTTGATGAACGTGTACGTGGTTGATGAACGTGTACGTGGTTGATGAACATGTACGTGGTTGATGAACATGTAAGCGGTTCCTAAGCAGCGAAGTGTGCAGTGGACTCGTAGTGTCAACCACAGTGTAGAACAGTCATCCAAGCTTGATTTAACAGCGTTTATTACAATCAACTCGTCCAACTATCGAACACATGCGGTGATAACTACGAAGTAATTAACAATTCCCAAATTTAGGGTAAAAAGCGAACGCTTACAGCCAGTTCCGTAAATCACAAAAAGGCAAAATCAATATTTACAAATTCAAATACAACTCCAAGTAAGCTTGTAACTCTTCAAACTCCACTCTGACTCCTCTAACTCTGCTTCTCTGGCTCTCAACTCAGCTCTTCTCTCTTCGATTTCTCTGCTCAACTCTTAAAGATTCCTAAACTCTTATTCAAAGGGAAATGCGTAAACTAAAATAAATCTCATTAGTCTTATCATAGGAAAGGGTGGCTGTGCTCAAAATAGAGGGAGCCGCGGTAGCTTAACTAAACAATTATCTTAATTATCTAATCCGTTGATATTAAATCAATGTTCTTTTTTTGTATTTTCCATGTTCATTACATTCCTAGCCCAAGGATTTCAATCATTGCTATTCTATTCTACTCTACCCTACTATTGGCTCTCTTTGTCATCATCTGCACGGATAACACGGCGACGTGCGTAGATGTCTGTGGGTAAGAAACGGCCTGGAAGAGGTCCAGTCGGGCGCTCTTTCGTGCTTAGAAGCATCGCAGGTGAGAGGGGCTGCGGCTAGTCAGTTAGACAAGCTTT
The DNA here is from genome assembly GCF_932526225.1 of Nematostella vectensis. Classification (NCBI taxonomy): domain Eukaryota; kingdom Metazoa; phylum Cnidaria; class Anthozoa; order Actiniaria; family Edwardsiidae; genus Nematostella; species Nematostella vectensis. The sequence goes on along the minus strand of NC_064041.1, from coordinate 4,265,326 downwards.
CTCTGTTGAATGTTGGCTACATAGACATAAAATTGCCGGCTTTCATTCTTTATGTAACTGAGTACTACATTCGAGTCGTTTTAGTACTTGACTTGGGATATCTCGATGTCGATCTCTTTCATAACCTTTTGTTCGGCTTGTACTGCAAGGACTGCTCCACATAGCTCTAGGTGTGGTTTGCTGGTTGGGTTTGATGGTTGGATTTGCTGGTGCGTCTCTGGCTTGGCTATACACTAGGGAGACGGATGCCTTTTTCAATTCGTTCACGAGTCGGAGGTAAACGGCGGTCCCGATCGCGCCTTGACCCGCATCTGAAAACACATGTAGTTCTGCCGTGGAAACAGTGGCAAAAATTTTTGGGTGGTAGCAGCGGGGTACCGACACATTTTGGAGGTCTGAGAGCGAGTCTTTCCATCTTGCCCATCAGTCTTTCATCGTGGTGGGGAGCAGGTCGTCCCATGACATGGGGAGTCGTCTTTGCTTTTTTGTTTACCCATAAGCAATAGCTTTTGTAGTATTTTCCTTCCCTCGAGAGTCCATCTCTAGGACGTCTTGACGCAGGTCAAGGTCACGCAATCCTTTGCTCTGTCTTTAGCGGGGAATGCTTCCATGGATTCTACCGAGTTGGATACGACCTTGTGGAGTCTGAGGTTAGCCTAGGGTGCTTGTGTTTTTTAACTAGATCTATCGCTTGTTGGGCTGTTAGAAGCGAAGCCAGTCCGTCATCGACGTAGAAGTTGCGGCAGATAAAATTCTTTGCCTCCTTGCCATACTCCTCCTCTCCATCCGCCGCAGTTCTACAGAGGCCGTATGTGGCTATCGCTGGGCTGGGGCTGTTTCCGGCTGTGTTCTCTTCAAACTACAGGAAGCGGAGGAAATCTTTGTGAGAGGGGTCGACAAGAAAGGAGTGAAACATTTATTCTCTGCGCACATGACACCAGTGTTTTCTTTTCGAAAACGCATCAATACGCCTATAAGGTTTTTCATTAAGTACTTTATTCAGTGAGATTCCTTGAAATTATCAACTGCTATCAAGAACTACTTTTAAGGTGTGTTCAATGTTGTGATAGGTTGCGAAGTGCACTAGGTACCAGGAATTGCCTGGTTTTGGCGGGGGCTCATCGTGGGGAATGGGGGAGGCGTGTCCTTTTTCGAGGACTTTTCCTATGAACCCAAGGTACTCTCGTTTCATCTCCCCGGTCTCCTGTAGCATATGGTTGGACACATGGGTGTGGCGGCTTAGGATGTGTGTGGGACTGTTCGGAAATCGAGGCACATCTGGCCGCTGATGGTCCATCCAAGGCTAGTCCCACACACAGTCGCTGTGCCCATGTGGCTCCTCCCGGGCCATTCTTGAACTCTCTCACTTTAAGTAGTTCTGGCGCATCTCAACTTAACATCTGGTCGGCGATTGGTTTAAGGCGCTGGAAGCTCCTCGCCATTTCAGGTGTGGGGATCTCGAGCTTGTCCCCTGGAATAACGTCACACACAACGAGTGTAGGCAGCGAAAATGCAGCTCCGCTAACTGATCGAGCCTGGATGCCTGTAACTCGTCTACCACTCTTTCGCTCTCTCGTTGCTGCATGTGAACAGGTAGTAGACTTCTCTAGGGCCATCGGCGCCTCAAATGGGAGGTAAGCGCCGCCGTTAGCGTCAGAGAAATTCCCTATCTCTTTCTCCCATTTTGCACATATAGATTTTGGTAGCTTTTTAATTACCGGCTGCATCTCCTTCGCAAAATTAAGGCAGGCAAGGCTTGGTAGTTGTTCGACTTGGCTCTCGACGTCAGCGCAGAGATCGGCAAACTGTTGCAATTTTTCTGGCTGGTTTTCACTAAAGCGGGCGGCAATTTTCAGTCGTTCTAGGAGCGAGTTGCTTATTATCGCGGGACTGCCAAAGCGCTTCTCTAATTCGACCCAGAGTTGCCCAAGTAGCATGGCGGGATAATGGAATCTATTTCTATAATTGTCGACCAGGGCTTGCGGGGGCCTGCTGTTTAATTTTCTTAGATAGTTTATCTCTTGGGTCGGTGAAACTATCGCATCAGAAAGCATAGCTTTGAAGGCTGGAATAGCGTGGCGTCGCCGTCAAATATAATGGGCTCAGAAATTGGTAAGTGTTGACGTGCTAAGCTCGTTACTATTTGGTTATTGACCGTCGTTAGCGAATATATTACTTGGCTATGCGTGATGTCTCTGTATCATATCAGGTGTTGATATGATGGGATGGTAATTGACGTCTTTGTCATGGCCCTGATTGGTAAACATCGTGTCTTGGGGTTCTATGTGTTCTGGGTAGGGCAAAGCGTTGTTGATTCTTTTGGTACGTTCTCTGACCGTGGGAGGTGGAATGACGACATGGTGTGTGGTTTGGGTGTGTTTTTGGGCCCTATGGCGTTGCGTACATTTGGCCTATCGCTTTCGAGTGCGGGGAGGAATGGCCTGACTGTCCCGTGATGTTCTCTCCATTCGTTTTTTTCTACGGGCCCTTTCCGAAATTCCTCCTCGTTTATCGCTTGTTCTATCGCATAGAGTTTTGCTTTGGCTAATGTCGCGTTTTTGTCTGCAGTTAGTAAAGCGAGTTCCTTTTGTTTTTCGGCCAAAATGTGTGCATATTCGGCTTCCTCGCCTCTGCTAAAGCTTTCATGCGGGCGCTACTTCCTCTAGATCTGGACGATCGCGACGATCAAAACGAGCGCTCAGAATTCGCATCAAATTCTTTACCGTTGTGCTTAACACTTATCATATACTTAAGTCTCTCTATTTCTTTAAAAGCTAGTTACAGGATTTCGTTTTCCTTGGTGAGTTGGACCTCGTGTCCACGTTCACCGTTAATATTTTGCTCGTGCAGCTCTGTTGCATAATTGTCCCGTATTGTTGCACCTCAGTTGTGAGGTCGTGCAAAACTATATCTAAGTTACTATCTTGGCTTAGACTTTTAGACGTTTCGATAACGCAAGGGAGCTTTTGTTTCGATACTTCTACGCCCGATCGTGTTTTGCTGTTTGCGTCATTTTTGTGGTTCGGCATGTAATTTGACTCAGCGCCGTGGCGTTCGGGATCTCCTCTCTCGCTCATTTCAGTATAAACTTGAAAGGGCCTACATTCCAACGGTGTTTTCTACCAGACTTATCACTGTAAGCGGTTCCAAAGCAGCGACTTGTGGGAAGTGTGCAGTGGGCTCGTTTTAGTGTCAGCCTGAAAGTAGAACAGTCATCCAATCTTGATTTAACAGCGTTTATTACAATCAACTCGTCCAACTATCGAACACATGCGGTGATAACTATAAATTAACAATTTACAAATAAAGGATAAAAAGCTAAGGATTACAGGCAGTTCTGTAAATCACAAAAAGGCGAAATCAATATTTACAAATTCAACTTACGTCTGATCTTGTCTCCGGGGCTTAAAGAAATACAACTCCAAGTAAGCTTGTAACTCTTCAAACTCCACTCTGACTCCTCTAACTCTGCTTCTCTGGCTCTCAACTCAACTCTTCTCTTTTCGATTATTCTGCTCAACTCTTAAAGATTGCTAAATTGGTACTATAATTTATAGGCAGGTGGGACGTTTCCTAAAGTAGGACGTGCCGCATTCCTGAACTCTTACTCAGAGGGAAATGCGTAAACTACAATAAATCTTATCAGTCTTATTATAGGGAAGGGCGGCTGTGCTCAAAGTAGAGGAAGCCGCGGTAACTTAACTAAACAATTATCTTAATTATCTAATCCGTTGAATTTAAATCAATGTTCTTTTTTTGTATTTTCAATGTTCATAACAGAACAGGTGCTGTATCCTGAAGGTACTCAGGGAAAGCAAGTTCCTATGTAGTAGCGGTTCCTTGCCCGTGTGATCTTCACACTTTAAGACATACAACGGCCCATCCTCCTTGCATCTTAGTGTAACATGTATCACATCTTCCCAGTATGTATGTAAGTTCCGAACAAGGACTTTGAATCACGATCTTTCACCCCGAAGCTAGACGAAGAGCTAGAGTGGAAGAGCCAAACGATCGAACAGCATCAAAGCAAAGAGGCACTTGGGCCAGTCACTGTTCTGTTGTAAGAACAGACGAAAGACATAAACGACAAGCATAAACGACAAGGCATATGTGCGCCCTGGGACTTCTGTTAGCCTGCGTGATGTCAAGAGGAGGGCATCTTTCAGCCTAGCGATGACAGTGTGGACGGAAATTGCCTAAGTATGACTGGTAAATGACTATGTCTATGTCACCCCATCCACGCGTGATTTTCTCCTCGTAGTCAAAGGGAAGCCTTGTCTTGCATTTTTCGTCTTTGCAAGATCCCGAGCCTCAATTCTGATCAATAAAGGGAGGATCGCAAGGCCATTTTGATGCTTCTCCTTGATCGAAGTTACGAGGTCTTTCTAAACGTCAACTCAGTTCTTACATTTGAAAAATTTGCACCCATGCAGTCCAGTCGTAGCAACTGCAATCCGTTTAACCCATTTTCCTTTAATGATTCAGTTAGTCTCTTCTTGTTTTGGTCTAGAGTTAGAGAATGATAGTTTCCTATCAAACAGCATTATCACTTTCTTGATCCTGAATGGTGGCGTGATTCCCGAGATGCATCATTAACCAGTTTGTAACATTTGCAATGTACTAATGTGTTGCAGAATATGATTGTCTTGTCCAAATGGAAACCCTTTTTATTGCTTTCAAAGCCCAATCTCACTGACTCAGCATCTCCTGCTTCTCCCTTTTTACTGTTAGGAAATTTAAGGTGGTGTCTAGAAGGGCACACCGAAAGCTTCTCAAAGTTCCCTTATGGTCTTCTGAGTGTACTGGTCTGCTGTTCCGGTAAACTGCATTGCATTGGAACTCCTGGAAAAAAGATGAACCCTAGTTTAGTTGAATTTATCTCCTGCCTTATATGTAGCAAACTGGAAGCAAAATATTCCCATCTTAAGAACGCAATTGTAACATGAGGGTATGAATCTATATTAATGATAATCCTATTTAATAATTCGATAATTTCTATAAATTAACATTCTCTATTATTCTTGAAAACATTTGAACTTCTATTATTTGTATTCCATGTTCGAGAAACTGCGAAGATTACTTTATAACATGATCCTTAAATTAACCATATCATAGAGCTGATGAGTAACTGCTTATTTCCTTGCGTCTCTTGTCTAGTTACTAGATAACCCATCTATAGCTCTATGTAAAATTGGAACACTTGCGATGTTTGAGTAAATATTAGCGTAAGATCAGATAGCGCTAAAACTATCTAATAATCCTTGCTATCGCTATCTGTACTTATAATAATAATAATAATAATAATAATAATCGTTTATTCATACTTTTGTAGCATAAGCTAAATTACAGTATGTCGGCCGATGCACACTACACTTAACAATGTATAAATAAATACTGGAATAACTACTGGAAACGAATTGTGATAAAGTTATTATACCTTTCAGTTACACCAACTGATTTATCCAAACGGCTGCAACCCCCCCTTAGCGAATAACCATGGGCGACCTCAGTCCCAGATTGTATTATATATTTTATAGGCTCAGTGCATCTTGCTTTAGCCATGAATCGACGGCACAGTTCTGCTCTGCGGACTGTAAGTGAGTCCTTCGTCCTCTAATCGTCTTGTCAGGAAGGAATCCTTCTCGAAATACCTTTGTCTTGCTCGTTTTTTTTCCTGCTGACTTTCTCCTACGGCTTTGGTATATGCGAGGTACCGCAAACATGTCATCGAATGGACAGGAACTGAAGGTTTTTTTTTGTACGAGTGAAAATTGTGTAAAATCGTCATAACTATACATTGTCTGATCGACCAGGCAAAAACAAGAGCAAAATTGACATGACGTGATGTGGGCCATATATCTTGAAATAAATATTTCCTCACTTTCACAAAATGGTTTCCAGGTTTCTGTAGCATGTTTAGTTGTTTTAAAGTAACAATCTTCAATTCTCTTAATGAAGAGAGTAAAAAAACTAAAAGTAGGGTAAATATAATTTTCTTAGCCAATATTCTTCATTCGATTTCCACCCCATACAATATGCTGTCTGGTGATGGTTTGTCATCAAAGGTGACTCTCTGTAGGGCGTATAAAGCTGGTGGTTTTGAGTTGTCTAGGTCTCTCCAGAGGAAGCGATGGACTTGCTAGTCATCCTATGGGAGGCAGATCTCTACAAAAGTTTTTTTAAATGTCCCGATTCAAGTGTTGTAGTCTTTTAGGAAGTATAACAGAGATAGTGGACTGGCTTGACGGGCCTCTCAAGACCTTTTTGGGTAAGCTCTCTTGCCCAACCATTTTCTTAGCATTTAAGGGTTACTTTATGATACATATCTCCCCTTTCGTTTCTGGTTTTTCAGCAGACATTTCTCTAGGGACCATCATGTTCCGCAAGTGGACGGTTGTCAGGGAGAAGAGCTTTCTCTTGTTTCCTTTGTAGCCCAACAACATTACGGTTGTCTTCTCTTCTACCAGTCTTCATTATCTTTCCTTGTCTGTCTTTAGTCGGAATTTGGCTGCCTTGGACATACACAGTCATTTTCTTGTATTCCTCTCAAACCCATAGAACTTTGTATGGTTGACTTGACTTATTCTCAGTGACAGAGTCAGTGACATCATCCGAGCTTCGTCTTTAAGGCGGTACGAAAGGAAAGACAACTTGCCTTTAAATTTTTACAGTCGATTGCATATAAGATTAATATGAAGTCCTGAAAATTCGAGCGTCTTAGTGGTTTCGGTTTCGAGATATTCTAAATCGAAGTTGCGTTGTGAAGTAAAGTTTTGCGCCAATACTTTATACACAAGCTTCGAAAACAATGGCCAACAAAGTGGACCCATGAAGCTAGTTTGACACATATTTATCAAATCCCCTTTCCAAAGTCACGATTCCCAGGAAATGATTGAAGTTTTGTCATCAGAAGTTCTCCGATTTCACATATTGCTGCTGTGCCACGCCGCTCGGGCATAACAACAGTGCGTTCGATCTTCTCGCCCCTTCGCTGTTCTCAAAATATAAATTAATTTTGAAGCTGTTGAATATAAACAACTAATTTTGTTACACATTATGCTAGCAGAAACTGCATTTAAACAAATCTGTGGCGATAAAGCTCTGCAGGTCATGACCCGAGTGCTGGACTCTATTGTTCTCTGTGACAGTTGCTGTGCGACGTCTCCAGAACGGCATGTGATTGGTTTTGCGCGGGAAAAATAGAGCTTCATATATGGTCATTTTAGCGTGTATTTTGAATGTTTTTCCGCTGTTTCGATACAGCAGGCTCAGGTTATACAAGATGTTAACACCACGAGCATTTGAGTAAGTTCCGGAGGAATGAGGCGAAGAAATGCGCTCAATTGGCTGGATTCAACTCGAGACAAAGACACATAGACTCACAAAATACGCTCTATCTGTATCAGGAATTATTCGATCGAACTGAAACTTGGCAATCAAAAACTGAATAATCTCCAGCGAAACTTGAATTTTGATTTTTCGCAACTAATTTCTTGCATTTCAATTTTTTTTGGCGCACTCTGTTTTTTATCCTTAGGTATTATATATTGAATTCATGTTGGGTTACATTGAAACGCGTCCGCTCTAGAGCGAAAAAAAAGGCATTTTCGGCTTAATTGACAGCCTGCGCTAATTAGCCGAATTCCTGGAATTTTTCTGGAATTTTGTCATGAAGTTGGATAACGTATCTGTTTGTTGTAAAAGTTTCCATCACTTTTATCCAAAAGCAGCCTCATAACTGTAATTTGTAATTTAGGGTAATTTGAGCGCATATTTGCCTTGTTTGCCTTTCGTACCACCTTAAGCTACTGGTTGGAACGGTGTCCCTTGACGTATTTCCTTCTCAGCGTGGATATGGCTGCAATGGACTACCAAGTTGAGATCAAATGGGCCGGCTCTATGCGTGAAATCGATGCCACGAAGGTGATTGAATGATCTTAGCCCTGGCGATCTATGAGAGGAACATCGAGCACTGTATAGCTGATTTCGTGAGCTTCAATCTTGAATTCCTCACCGGCTTTGAAACCAGACATCCAAAACTCAACTTTTCGGCTTTTCTGGTGACTCTCCCTCTCTTTCCTCGAGTCCTCTGGTGAACGTTTAGAGTAATTGATCTATCGAACTCTTGAACTTGTCCGTGCACCAATCAAACATATTGAATCACTAAGCAAACAAAATGCTTCAAAAATACTAGCTTCTACCTTAGGTTCTTCAGATTCAAAATAGTCATTGCTAATAACGACAAGAAAGATTATGTAATCTAATATTATCTTCTTGGAATGTCGAATTCTGCTCTGGTTGCCTATTTGCATAATAATGATGTGAGAATTTAGAATTCTGTAAAATCCTCAGTAGTATTAAACGAGCAAACTCCAAGCTCATCATCGTCTCCATAATCTAAAAAGGATGCCACATTTTTTAAAAGCCTTCCACGAGTTTGGATGCGTCGAGAAGCTATCCTTTGAAGCTCTTTTGAAACGAGGAGGTGAAAGCTTTGGAGTCCTGCCTTCTTCATGTTGCGTTACTCAGAGTAAGGGACATTTCAACACGACATACTATGTTTGCTTTCATACGACAGAAGCAAAAAAAGGCAAAATTAAAATGGAAAGGTTGTTTAAGCTTACATTTTATTTATATTTTGCCTAGAGGTTCCTTGCATAATATAAAACAAAATAAGCTTTAGTATTTTTTGGTAGGTGATCCGTTCCTGAGATATGCTTGAGCAAATTTGCCCGCCCAAATTGGGCAATTTCAGACAAATCAAGATTCTTACAATTTGCAATATCTCAAGAACGGATTATCTACTTAAAAAAATACTAACGCTTATTTTGTTTTATTTTGCACAAGGAACATCTATGCAAAAAATCAAGCGAATATAAGCTAACACGACCTTACCACTTTACCATTTTTTGCCCCTGTCCTTTGATACAGGCATACAGGTATAAAATGGGTAATTATGGGTGTGACCCAAGTTTATGGTTACTTATTCGAATGGGGAGTGAGCCAAAAGTAAGCATGCATAAGAAACTTCATTATAAGAAAAAACTTTTCCAATCTTTACCGGCTTGAGGTATCACCTTCCTCATCTCTTGTTTCATCTAAGTCGGTCTCCTGCACCATGGACTTTTTCAGTTGTTGGCTCTGAAACGGAGCTAATATCCAACTTACTCTCCTAGGACTGTTTCCTCCGACTCAAGCATTTGCTCCTAATCTTCAAGTTCTCGCCCTAGTTAACAATTAGACTACAAGTTCGAGTTTCCCGAGTTGACTGTTTGACTCATAGAAAACGTGAACGAGTAGTCTAATTGTTTTAGTATACATCCACTCACATACTACCTTCAAATAAATGACAGTTTTAATATTTCTCAGTAATAAATAACCGCTTTTGTCGCCGATTTTTCGCTACTTACTATCTATTGCTCAATAGATAGTGAGTACGGGAGCCAATCAAATTGCGAGATTTGTGATAGTATGTGTGTGCATTAATACGTAAGCGGGGATTACAGTCACATTCTCATCAAATCAAGGACGATTTTTAATAAGCTCTATTGCATGGATTTACTGTGTCAACTGAAGTGAAAATATAAATATATTTGCTCTGAGAATGATCTGATTTAGTTAATTATTAATTTTCTTACAAAATATTGCAAATTTGGAAATCAAAACAAAATCACTCATCCAGTAGGTTACTATATCATAAACAAATGTTGGAAGCTGTTTAAGAAATCACGGTTAAAGTCTATAAAGTTACAATGTACAACATTGGGAATAATTTCCCTCTGTTTCTAGTACTTTCCTTTCATTTGGCTATATGACTAGACAGAACCACTGAAGAAAATAGAAAACCAGTCCCCTAAATGCTCCAGCACCATAAATGAGGCCTTCAGCCTCTTTCCTGTCCTCCTCAATTCTCACTGATACTTTTTTGGTCGCACTCCTGAACCTTTTGTACTGTTCCCTTGACCTGGTCTCTGCCTTCTGGACACTCAAGGAGTTTCTCCTGCTGCTGGCTTTCATGGGGGAGCTACCTGGTGGAATGCCAGCCAGAGACATCACCTGATGCTTTGCAGTAGCACCTGCGCTGAACTGGAGGGCAGCCGACACAATTGCCATCTCCACTCTTCCCCTTCCAAACCCATTGTGCTTAGGGCACCGGTTCCACACCAATGAGTTGATAGACTCATTTGGGTTTTGGGTGTACCCACCCAAGCAGCGTCTCAGTAGGTTCTCCTCTGACAGCCTGTCATATATGGGCTCAAGTTGCGCGCAGAAGACAGGGTCGAGATGGTGGCTTTTGGGGGGTAACCTCACGCCCAGTGGTTTTGAAGGAACACCATGAATTCTCAGGGCAAAACTTGTCTCTCCTTACTAGGAAGCTTACAGCTGTGGTAAAGCCCAGCTTTTATCTCCCTTTTTATGGCTTCCACTGCTTTCGATTTTTCATATGCACTTAAAATCCACCTCTTTACATTGTTGCGTATGGCCTTCCCATAATAGTTTTGCAACTTCTGAATTGTTTTTATTGTTAGGCGGCCACCTCTACCTGCAACAGGCTTACCATCTGGCAGCTTTCCTCTTTTTTCTTGCACAGTTCGCAGTGCTTTTCCCATTCGCTTTGAGACATAGTTGGTACAGTTCAGCTTCTCTACATGTCTGCATTCCGTACTACCAAGGGCTTGCTCATCCTCAGATTTCTTGTATTCCTCTGAATCCCTCCATTCTTTGTACTCTAGGGAGGATTTGTCAAGACTATGATGAGCCTTAAAACTGTCACATAATCCATTATTGTCCCATATCTCATTATACGCTTTGGAGTCCCCATCCTATACCATGTACCTGTACTCTAGATCAAGGCTCTTGCTTCTCTCCCATATCTGCTTAGCACAAGCAGTCTCCATACTAGGGCTAAACTCCTCATAATCTCCAGGGCAATCATGACTTGCCCTCTACTCCTCGTATTCTGCTTCAGAGAGATTTCTCAATTTAAGCTTGTAAGCATTGCACGATTTTGATACAATTGAATAGTCAATGGCTTTGCTTGTATCTGCGGACATAGTGAACCCAGCTCCATGGTTGGAAGTGAAACCCCTCTTCGCCCATGTGCCATGGGGTTTTAGTGTTTTCTATGTCAGATTGCTGCAGTTCTTTCCGATTATCTTCAAGCATTACTTGAACAGCCACCCCATATGGCTTCAAAAGTTCCTGTTAATGGGTAGCCCAGGCTGTGACATTGACAGGGGGGAGGCATGTCAAATATCTCACAGATAGCTTTGATACCCTCCCTGCCAAGACCAAATTCGCTTGCAGCAAAAACAGCTCTTTGATTCACATCTTTGGCTTGTACTGTCCTCGGCACTTGATCGCACAAATCGTGCTTTCCAGTGCTGAGAAATTCTCTCATATCACAGCCATTGCACGTGGCGTAGATGCTGCTGCTCAGGCCATAGCGTTTACTGGTGTCTTCGATCAAAGAAACCTTTTCTAGAGGGAAAATTAAAAATATTATTCATTTATATATTTATAATATTATTTATTATAACCATTAGTATGTGTTTATATCTCCGTGCGGTATACAGTATACACATATATCCATAGTGCTTAATATAGCACAGAAATAACCAACCAAGCTCTAAAAAGAAATTATAATTTTACCTTCACACTTTCCAAGCCGGCGATGGATCCTTTTAGCTTCATTGAGGCTGTCTAAATCCACAAACCGGTATTCCTCAATTACTAAAATTGAATAACTGTAATTTTTTTGCGATATCGTTTACATACCTGATGAAAAAAACTTGTCTCCTTGAGATAGGCAGGATTCTACTCTGGTTCAAACCCTGAAATATTGTTTAAAAAAATTTCATTTGGTATAAATCTTAGCTGTAGCACCTGGGCTGGGAAGATGAAAAAGGGAGAAAGTTTAAAGGAAAAAAGGGATAGCAAGGTAAATTATACATAATGGAATAGAATGACAAGAATGAAAGAATGACTAAAAATATTTCTTTTCTCTCACTCTACTTTTTCTTTTAACCTCTCCTTTCCCTTCCTTCTTTCAGCTGCAGCCTCTTTGCTACAGTCTTTTGCACATCAGGCTTGAGGACATCTTACCTTGACCTTAACCTTCGACCCATAAGCAATACAACAGGAGGCTGCCCTGTGGTTCCATGAGGAGCATTGCGATAAGCTAGTAACACGATGTCAACCTTTGTTTGTAGTGGAACTTTCTCTTTGAATCCAGAGATGCCCTTCTTAAATGTCTGCACGAACCTCTCCGTGAGTCCATTAGTAGATGGATGGTAGGGTGCGCTAGTGATATGTCGTATACCATTTCTCTTCAAAAAGTACTCAAACTCTTCTGACACTAGCTGAGGGCGATTATCGGACACTACAATCTCAGGAACTCCGAATATTGCACTGTGTGTTCTAAGTACATTAGCGGTATCTTCAGAGGTAGAGGACTTCATGATAGTAACTTCAGGCCATTTGAATATGCGTCCACAACAACAAGAAACATACGATTATGGAATGGACCAGAAAAATCTATGTAAATGCGTTGTCATGGGGGCTCTGAAAACTGCAAACAATGTAGTGGAGCTGACCTGGGTGAATTCTGCACCTCTTGACAACCCTGACAGGACTTAGACAAATTCTCGATGCTCTGGTCGATACCAGGTCACCATACACGATCTCTTGCAAAGCCCTTCATTTCGACTATTCCATTATAACAATATGACCTTCATGAAGTAAGTCAAGGACTCGGTCTCTAAGCTTTAGTGGTACAATAACTCTGATTCCCCACAGCAAACAGCCTTCATGTTCCAGTATGGTTGTAGTTCACTAACCTCACAAAGTCGTGGTGACCAACCGTCCATAGTTTCTTGTAGTACTTGGGACAACACAGGGTCTCTACGCTTTTCATTCTTGATTTCTTCTGCGGACACTAGTAAGTCATGAACCTGACTCATATGAAACATACCGACAGTATCATACTCGTTATCATCTCTCTCAGTTGTCTAAAGTGGTAGCCTAGACAATCCGTCTGCATTGCCATGACCGTTAGTGATTTTCTATACAATGGTCTAGTCAAAACCACTCAAGAAAACTGCCCCTCGCTGTATGCGTGCAGCGGTGACCAGGTAAAATGTCTACCTTCTAAATACTGATTGAACTTCTTTACTCACCATACAAGCGATAATCCCTCTTTCCCAAACTGCGAGTAATTCCGCTCTGTTGCAGTGAGAGTCCTAGATGCGAATGCGATGGGTCTGTACAGGACCCGAAATGATCCCAGGACCCGAAACGATCCCAGGACCCGAAATGATCCCCAAAAGTACCCCAACTGATCCTCGGACCCGAAACGATACTGAGGAGTCCCCGAAATCAACCCCAAGGAATTACGGTAATGGACAAAGGGAAAGCAGAAGAAATACTTGCAATTCTTGAAGCATAATAAAGGGTTAACAGCGACTCGTTTCTAAACAACGTGACTTAAAAATATTAAATTCCAACACAATACTTCTATTTATTACATTGCCCGGCGTTAAACCCATAAACAGAGTCCAAAACAAATACACAACTTTAAATTGCTAGTGAAAGGAATATAGCATAAACATAGCACAGCTTTGCTCAGATCAACAAAACTTTTGACCTTCCATCACACTCTTAACATTTTGCGGTTCCGACACATGACTCCGACACTATAAATCTCATTTCCGGTAAACATCACCCCTAAAAATTAATATTCATCTGACAACCAAACATGTATTTCACCACGAAATACTTGTTCACACGAGCGAATATTTACCTGTACCCAGGACAGAGGGCAAAAATAGGAAAATAATGATAATGATGACAATTTACTGTAAATAATCTCCCTAAACAAAGAATCTTACTTGGTCATCTGGCAGGTTGCCATTTCCTGTTACTTTTACTCGTTTCACTTCTTGCTGGAGTGCAGACCTCTTTTTTCTCTTGGCAGTTATCATCAAGTCTTCCCACCTCTTTCGAACCTGGTTACAATTGTGATGTGACATAATGCGAACAAAAAAAAAACACAGACCATGCATAGTTTGGGTGGTAAAGCAGGGTATGGTTCACATTTCACAGACCAAAAGATGGCTTTTTTATGTTCTAAAGGCTGAGTTGAATAGCGTCATAAAAATAACTTGATCTTGAATAACAGGAATTTAAAACAAATCATTTTACGGATCTAGCTAGATCATGGAGACTCAAAACTACTGTATTGTATACCTGTTCCACGGTTTTTTCTTCTCCAGTGTTGACCGCGTTTACTGCGGTCAACTCCTCCCATAACTCCTTCTTCCTTGCATAAGTTATAGTTGAAGAAAATTTTGCCTGTAAAAAGGTCTGCAACATACACAAAACAAAGCAGATAAAATTGCAACTATAGATAAATTATGCATTTAATTTCGTATACTAGTGTATACTATGTTCTCTGCAAAAAATTGAAATAAAAAATGCAAGGTCAGGCTAATAGAAGTAATCATGTAGAGTAGTGCTCACCTTGTGTTTGGAGAAGTTCTCCACCAGCACTCTGTTCATTTCCTCGGTGAATCGTGTTGCCTTTTTTTAAACATCTTTCGACAGTTTTAAATATGATTTAAACATTTCGGGACAACATTTAGGGACTACCAATAAAATAACGAAAAAAATAAATGAAACTTCATAATAAATCTAAGGCAAAAAGCTTAACTTAAGTAAACAAAGAGCTCTTAGCTGAACAATAACGAGAATGAATAACGAGAAATCTACTGAACAAACAATAACACCGAAAAATTAACAATAATCTTAAAAGGTAGGGTGTGACGCGCCACTGTAGCACGCATGTTTGTAGTCAGCCTGAGCAACCCGCTCCCCTGTGGAAGTCATAACATACCCCGTTTGTCATACCCGACAAATCCCTGTCCACGGGCTGCGCCTCTTGGTCTGAGTACCTTGGGAGCGAAGCCATAGCTCGGAGTGGATTGCATCCCAAGGCATTGCAGATGCCCTTGTCTCCTGCATTGATCTAAAATTCTCATCGTGTAGTTGCCAATTCTGCCCCCTGACAGCCAAATCCCGAATGACATCCCAATACTTCATGAGGGCTGGGCCCTCATTAGGGTACTTTCGTAAATATACCCCAACAAAAACATGGAATGCTGATAGCCAATCATCTATTGAGCGAATACGTTTTGGCTTGCTTGTTGGCTCAAAACAGAGTGATGGTCGGTCGCTTTCATCTACTGAAGACATTCTGATTTGAAATCTGCCTTCACCTAACTATCTATCAATAAGCCAAAGCCGATGAATTCGTTATTTCAAATCTTACTGTGTAATTTCGTAGAGACGCGGTGATCTATAGCCACACCAATGGACATAAAGCTTTGGTTGGGCTCCATACCTGACAGAGCGTCCTGTATCGATGAAACAGAATCCTCCACGATGGCAGGAGGCAATGTTTCCAGTGGAGGGACAGGAGGGTTGCCGGGAATCGCTGCAGGGTGCACTTGCTGGATTAACGAGAGCAGCTGTTTCGTCACTTCAGTGGTAACTGTCTAAATTACCTCTGCAGTCACTCTCCTTACTATATCTGCGACAAGAGTAGCTGATTCTGTTGTTGAAGCCGATGTCGCTGGAATGATAGCACCCTCTTTTGTCTTGCGGCCAGCTCGTGTGCGTTTGTTAGGAGGGACAGGCACCTCTACTACCAGGTTAGGCTCCGCATCACGTTTTCGTTTTCTTGTTGAACGTCTTGGAGGCATCTGAAATGAATATAAAAGAAGGATGAGAGATGCCTGACCAAAAAACATCAAACAATAATGTATGAATAGTGTATAATTAAATAAATAAAGAGGTTGAAACCTCATTACTGTAGGTAGAAACCCACATAATAAAAAGCGAATATAAATTTGTTCAAAAAATATAAACAAATGCTAGCGGCTTGATAAAGTATTTCAAAATTATTTGTTAAGAAAAAAGCCAATTCGTCAGTAAACGGCCACAATTTAGGTAAACAGCAACAAGCAGCATGCCTTTTTGTTTTTTGTGCTTCCCGGAGGACGTGGGAATAGTTCCGTATCACCCTGCGCCCATAGTGGGTTTTTGGTTTGACTGCAGATATAAAGCCGCGAAAAGGGTTGATTTGATTATCTCATTCTCAATTAATCATTTTAATCCCAGTAATGTATATTCTAAACTGTTAATTTTATTATGTGGGCCTTTTCAGTCATTTGGCTGAACCAATACAGGTTCACCTTATCCTCTACATTTTTGAATTTTGTCTATTTTGCCGTTTCAGTATTTGTGTGGGTTGTGGCATTTATATTGGAAAAATTCTATCAGACCGTTTTGTTTCTTGCAATATGGATTTGTTAGCGACACGCGAGTGAAAGCCCATTGACGATTGTTGGTTTGTTAACCTGCTGCAATGCGAAGTTAAAATCATTTGTATACATTAATTTTAAGCAAAAAGGAAGGGATTCTGTAAATGTTTTTATTGATTCTAAAAATTATAGAGACAGAATTTTTGAGTGATACGGAACTATGCCTGCTGCTACTGCCACTATGTGCAAACAGAAAATACCATATAAATCACAAAATTTGAAAATGTGTAGTCTTTTCTATGCATATTATATGCGTAAGTAAATTTGTATTCGTCTTAAAAAAATCATGAACATTGGGCCCTCGGCAAAAACTGGTCATCGTACTGTAACTAAAGAATCTTCAGCTCAACTGCCTTCACAGCATTGCTTTGGAGGTCTAGACTGGCCAAAGCGTGTTAGCCCAGCCCACAATATATCATCTAGCCTTTTTTGCTTCTTGATTTCCTTCTGAGGAACCGTTATTGTTATTGTTTCTTGTACCTGAAAAGTAGTTTTTGCGTTCTCCTGAACTTCATCTTTTAGTCACCATCATAAAAAAAAAAAATTTTTTAGGTAAACTGTACTACAGCAGCATTCCCATTTCCGCCTGCAGTAGACTGCAGCAGAAGGCTGCTTATCGATAGCTATTAGCATATGAGTAAAATATTCAAGAACAGTTAGGCTATGATTTTGAGTCTTGGCCAACCGAATTTCTAGCTCACATGCCATTTCGCAGTCCTTTTAGTTTTGTAGCTCTTACATGGAGCATTACAAAGGCATTTTTTTTCGTTGCAACGTTATCATTATTATTGTTATATCTAAAATGACAAAGTCTGTACTGTACTGTACCTTGCTCAGTGCGGATATTTTTACGAGACCAGGCTAATACAATAGCTTCTATTCTGTACCAACTGTCTATCTAGTCTTTCAATAAGAAATGACCAATTTTTTTGCGGCCAGGAGGGAGGGGTGGGGGGGGAGGGTTGGACATGCCTGGTCTCAAGTCCCTTAGTGATAGGAGAGACGCTGCATGCAAGAAATTATTTGTGCGGGCCCGTCTCCTTCCTCCCCTCAAGAACATTATCCCAAGACCACAGCAGAATACTGACAGTTATAACCTACCATCTAATGCTTTATGACCTCAGATAGGACACACACATAGGTTCAATGATTTTATTTCTGTAAAATATCAATGTGTGTAATTCTTGCTGGCGCTGACGGACCCAGCAATTCAGTCACTACTGCAATTGGTTTTAATATACCAACATCTGTCCGTCCGTCCGTTCCTTAGATTCACCGTGGGTTCTTTTCGTAACCTTCTGTCATATACTACATACTTTTTGAACCATATTAAGGCGGTTGGCTAGATAAAATACATACTTTACGGCACTGATGACCGTATTAGCTGGCGTTAATATTTAAGGGCGTCAAGTCTTGACAAAGTCGAAAATGTTACTAAAAGGAACACTCTTCAGGTTTCTGAAATAGAATACTTAATAAATTAGGAAATAACGCGAGTCATTGGGATATATCCCCTTTACTAACATACTGGCCACCAAGCTTCCTGAAACGTTTTAATTCGTGTTATAATTTAAAAGCATCCAAGTCTAGTAGATGTACATGTACTCTATAATAGTCGACTAATCCTTAGCAAATTTCGAAAAGTAGTAATATTTGGTTCCCTGCATAAAAACGTAATATCTCTTTAAATTCACAGTCTAATGCATTGTTATTTATAGGTTAGCGAGAGGAATAGCTGAGGATGATGACCAATAATTTTGGAAATGTTTGGTTGTGTAATATAAAAGAATGGAAGCAATACGGTCAAGCAGAAGAGAGTTTAAATTTTTTTCCTGAGTTCGTTCAAAATGCACCAATGTTACGAAAAGGAACATTTGCAGGGTGTGCGACAGGATACACAGAAATGAGTATTCAGTAGTTTTCGGATCACAATTTTCTTTTCTTTTCGTGTTGCATATTCTTTGGGAAGTGCAGTAAATCTGAATATTTAATGTTACAAAGTCTTTTCTTTTTTTATTCAAAGACTCTAAGAGGTTACAAAAAGGAACATAGTGAAAATTGTGCGTTTTACTAATGCGAGAGTTCTTTCCTCAAAAAGTATATATTGGTCGATACTAATGCAAGCGCTGACAAATTACCCTCGTATTGTTAACCAGGGGATATTTAAAACAGAAACAGAGGATATTTTCTGCAATAATTTGTAAAGCTTGATTGTATTCCTTTAGATAGCCTCTTCTTAACAATTCGAAGCATCGACGTACTAAACATATCAGACTTTCAAGTCATCAAATGAACAAAGAAAATGATGCAATAAACAAGACGAATGCTCCTTACAGATACTCTAAGCGCGTTTTGTTCCTGAATAAAGAAGGCGCGTGGTACTATTAGCGCGTGTCGTGCGGTTTATTTGGCGATATCAATGCAAAAGCTGACAAATATTTCACTCCAGTTAAAGAATGTAATCAAACGCCATCACATGCTAAGAATATTTGTGACCGCGGGGGTATTTGAAAGAGCAATATAGTTGTTTTTCCAGCTTTTGCAATGATTCACATAGCAAGCATTTGATGCTAGACAATGATAAACTATTATGTTTATTCTGAGTTCTGCAAGGTTGTCTCTTCTTAACAATAAAGCATCGAAGCCCTTGAAAAGGGGGCTTAACGTATGAGTTGTTCAAGTCATAAAATGAACAAATACAATAATAAAAGAAATATTGCTTGCTCGATTAACAAATTGAAATGTTTTTTCTTGAAACGAGGTATCAACAAATGGCTTTTCTGGAAAACAGAAGCTGGAATACACAACATTTAAGTCATAAAATCAACGCCATGATTGTAACAAAATGGCTTGTCAGCATGGTGACAGCCTAAAAGTTAGTGTTGTTAATGACGAACAAATTTTTTCTTGTCTAGATCACGTTTAATCTTTCTGCGCTCTGTGCGAATCTTATCCACAAGGTGTCGTATTGTAAAGCCGATAATCTCCCTCTTTTTCTCCTTGTCTTCTTCTATTTTGGCCACAACAATAGGTTGGGTAATCGGCTTGTTACTTTCAATCAGATCTTTAAACAATCTCCAGTAGATGTTTGTTTGGTAACTTGAAAATGCAGGTCCATTCTTGCGGCTTGCTGGCACAGAGGTGGACGGTTCGTTGTACGGTAGCAGACGTAGAATCTTCTCGTTGGTCGTTTCCATTTGTTTTGGCGGAAGACAAGCTGATGCAGTCTCCTTTGCTGGAGCTGCCTTGATGAAGTATCTGACTTTGACCGTTCCTATGTCTATACCTTGATCCTTGATAGCTGCTTCAAATGCCGTCTTCACCGCTTCATTCTCTTCGGCTGTCCAGCGATGTATGTCAGATTTTCCTGAAGAGGTCTCACCATCTTACTGCACCTTGTCCGTTACTTCATTTGCGTCCGTCTCGTCTTTCTCGGGGACTTCTTGCGGGCTGTACAAAATATTGCGCAGCGCAGCAGATGTTTTTGCTGCGTTCTTTGATTTTTGTCGGATCAGGTAAAACTTCTCTGCTGTCTTCTGATGATGGCCCATTAAGTCTGCAAGATCTTTCTTCAGGTGATCGTGATCCTCGTGGATAACAGAGACGGCCGCCTTTCGAAAGGAGGCTGCGTTAACTCTATCCAGCTCCTTGCCCATAGCTTTGTGCCAAAACCAGTTGAGCGGAAATCATGGACGATGACATGTCGTTTGCAGAGAAGCTAATGAAGACATGATCATCGTTGCTTTCTCCTGCGCCAGGTAGCTTGTTGCGCATGTACTTGACGAATGCCTTCAGCCAAGTTACAATGCAAGGGCTAAGTACCAAATAAGCAGGCCCAAGAGAGGCCAAAGTCTTGTTTCTCAGAACAGTCACTACCATTTGCTCTTTATCTTGTCTTGCTTTCTCTAGCTCTCCTAATGTCATGTTGGCGAGCGGTCCAGCTCTGCAGGCATTCTCGATGCACAATCGGGTGATTATATGGTCCCTTACGAGACAATAATCTGTCATGGTGGGCGAATTTGGCGCGTACTTGGCATCCATATGCTCACCTAGAGTGGAAACAGCCTGTCTTGTTAGATTTCTGGACTTCAGGTGTTATAAGTTTCTCCAAATCTTCCATGAGTTTCTCCCATCTTCTCTCGGCGAGTGGCTTTTTAAACGAGCTTTATCTTTAATCTTTAATTAGGTTAATTGCCCCTAGCAAGCTAATCCGGCAATGAGCGGTCGACGACCAAGGACCAATGGATAAAAAAAAAAAAAAAAAAAAAAAAAAAAAAAAAAAACTGACTACAACAACAGAATAAATAAATAAATAATAATAAATAATACATAAATAAACAGTACAATCAAGTAATAATAATGATACACAAAAAACACATTTAAAACAAATAAATAAAGCATACGATCATTGCAGGATTAGCTCGCTAGGCAAGGCCGCACGAAATTGTGTTACAGTTGATATATTGTTAAAGCATGATTGAGACAGTGAGTTCCAAACTGGAACAGATCTTACATAGAACGAAAACTTGTAACAATTTACTGCTGGTGTTGGATGGTCAAACTGGAAACAATGACGGGCACTAGTCCTAGTAGCATAATTGAAGTGTCTCAGCTTAATGTCAGTGGGAAAGTCAATGTTTACGTGATGAAAATTAACATTGTAAAATAACGAAATATCATTTACCACTCTACGATTTTGTAACGATTGCCATCCTAGTTGGGCAATCATGTTTGAAACACTACTATCTCTACGATAATCGTTTGTGACAAAGCGGGCAGCGCGGCGTTGAATTGACTCGACACAGTTGATGTCCTTTTGAGTGTGTGGAGACCACGCTGGGGAGGCATATTCAGCTACAGGACGCACAAGACTAATGTAGGCTTTCTCCTTGACCTCAGCGGGACATGATGATAAGTTCCTCTGGAGAATGTTTAGCACCCTGTTCGCTTTCTTCTTGATCTCGTCACACTGTTTGGACCAGTTTAGACTGGGCGTGATGTAAATGCCTAAGTACTTTTGAAACCGCACACCTTCCAGAACAGAACCACATAATGTGTAGGAACCTTGAAATGGGAAGCGCTTCAAAGTGATCGACATCACGTAGCATTTTTTAGGGGCGAATGACATCTGCCACCGTTTGGCCCATTGCTCAAGGTAATGCAGGTCTTGTTGTAAGATTGCGTAGTCGGAATGGTCATGGATGGGGCGATAGAGTACACTGTCATCAGCAAAAAGCTTCACTTGTGATTGGATACCAGATGGCATGTCATTGATGAACATTAGAAATAATATTGGTCCCAATACAGTGCCTTGCGGCACTCCAGACAGCACAGTTGACCAGCTTGAACAGGCACCATTTACAACAACTCGTTGCCTACGGTCAATCAGAAAGTTTCTAAGCCATATAAGCATTTTTCCTCTGACACCATAGAACTGAGCCTTAGCAAGAAGACGTTCGTGGGGAACGGAGTCAAATGCTTTGGCGAAATCCAAAAAGATGACATCTACTTGGCCATGAGCATTTAACACTGAGGCCCAGTCATGAATCGCTGAGACTAACTGCGTTGTACAGGAGAGACCTTTCTGAAAACCATGCTGGTGGTGTGAGATAATGCTATGTTCAGAGAGGTGGCTTGTGAGTTGTTTACATACTATATGCTCCATGACCTTGCATACGAGGGAGGTTAGGGATACCGGTCTGTAATTCTTTGGGTCAGCTCTGTGACCCTTCTTGAAAATTGCAACAACGTTCGCATCTTTCCAGGAAGATGGCAGTTTTCCCGAGTCGTACGACTGCTGGAAGAGAGAGGCAAATATTGAGCATTGTCATTCATGGACTTGCTCGCGGACTTTCGAAGCCTCCTTGCCACACTCTTCAAGACTTCGAGGCTTTTCCACGATAATAAAGCGCAGAAATCTCTCGAGTGTGCCCAAGTAAGATTTGCATGTCCCTGGCTTCTTTGTTTTCGCCATCTTTGCCAGCCATTTATCACGGAGATCTTTCTTGTTTAGAATGGAAGATACATTTTGCCCTACGGGATCGATAAGACTGATGATTGTTGAAATCTGTGAGACGTACTGTTTCGCTGTTCGCAGCTCTCTTCTCCCTCCATCTATACCTTGTAACCAGTTCTTGAAAGAATCCAGAATCAATTCTGTGAGCGAATTGCCACACGCTCCCAAATCGCCTAGTTCTTCAACTAAGTCATCTTCCATTTGATCGTCCTCGTCTTCTTCACTGTCGCTGTATTCGTCTGGAGGTTGGTATTCATCTTCATCTGTTACTTCGGATTTTTCAACATCATCTTCAAAAAATCCGCCACTTGTTTTCTGGATATTTCTGGTTGGACGTTTCTCCGCTCTAATCACAACGTTGCGATCAGCATCCCCTCCTTCCTTATGAAGCTTTTTCCCCTTCGGTGGAATGGTTGTACTAGCGGCTGCATCCCACAGTGTCGACTTTGGCTGTTCTCCGTGAAGACTGTCAGCCTCTCGATTGGGCAGTTTCTCTTGGTAGAAGATGCTTCGTTGTTTAGAAGGAGGTGATGAGGGGATGATGTCTTCATTTGCTTCATTGCTTACAAACGATTTATCTTTATTGTGCGAGCGCTTTTTGCGTTGGACTGGCGGAGAAGAGGTACTTGAGTCTGACGACCACGGGCTTAGCTTTGGAAGTTGAGGTTCTCCCCCCGACCTTCTCATTATAGATTTCGCTCTATCAGACTTTATCATTCTCAAGTTTCTGAGCATTTCTTCTTCCTCTTCAGATGACAACGAAGGTGAGCTCTGATGGTCATCATCTATTTCTATCTTGGCATCACGCTTGTTACGGCTGGCATGGGCATTATCCTCTTGGTCACTTATGTCAGACGCCGAAGATATAATCAATGGGTCGTCGTTAGTGCCTTCAAGCTCTACAAATCTTGCGTCTCTTAAGTATTCCTTGTACCGAGGGTCTTCTCTAGACAACTTATGCTTCCCGACAGTCAGATGGTGATGTATTTTACGAACGACCTTGTGGCACCCAGGGTAGGGGCATACATGGCGTTTGAATTCGCGTTTCTTCTTGTCTGAAGCTCCCTCTTCTCTTTGTGTAGTGGGCTGACACATAGCAGTTTCAATTTCTTCTTCGTTCATCCCATGCGCCATTTTGAGGTGACGATGTATGTCAGCTGCTGACTTGCTGCAATCTTTCACTGGACATAGGCCTTTATTTGCCTTGGCTCGCAGATCAAAAACTGACATGGCTTCCAGCGCTCTATCTTGCTCCCATTTATGTACCTTTCGAAGGTGACGCGGTATGTGTGTGACACTCTTATTGCACTCTTGGCAAACATGCTTTTTGCGTTCGTACTTGCGCTTCTTCTTAGTTACACCAGTGTCTGCCATCAAATTTTTAAAAGGAAACCACGCCTTTAATCATTTCGTAAATACTTTTTGGCCAGTTTATGCTAACATAGTCCACCATCATAAAGGGTGCCTGACCTTGTTTTGGTGCCGTTCATGAGCAGACACAGCCTACTTTTGTCAAAATTAAGCTATTAGTGAACATTGTCTGTTCAAGTATTAATAGCAACATGATTAGAGAAGCCCTCTGACGGGTGGCTCGTTACCTATTTTTTAGAGCTTTTTTTGATATTTACTTGTTTAAAAATTGACGTCTAAACTCGCAATCCCCGATTTCGTTCATGCTTTCACAGGATATTATTTAATCATTGCTGCTTAATTAACTACTGATTCATTTTATCAGATTCTTTTTCTTTAAATTTGAGGAGAGACATTACTTATACTAAGGAATGATGGTAATCTTAGTGGCAAGTCTAAACTGACCATGCAAATGTTTTTTGTCGCCATACTCCATTTTGTACCTTTGTATTGCGTTATCTTTCAATGTGTTTCAGAGAAAGCAAATACACATTTGTTGTTTTCACCCCATGAAAGCTTAGTGGTTGTCTTTATATGTACGCAAAGGGCAGGGTATATAGATTATTTCGATTAGACATGACCAAAGGGTGATTTCGTACAACTGTTATTTTGAAAACTCGAAATAAGCGATTTCTCGATACCTCGTTTTCGATACAGTTACTCGACAAGTTATGTCCCTATCCCGTCAGACAATATCAATAATGAACAAATTTTTACCCGTTTTCTATTCCGGGCCCAAAAACTTGCTCAATGGAAACCCTCTAATTATTCAAGTTGTAGGAGACATTTGCACGTGCAGAGACATTTCGAAAGGGAATAACGGGCGCTCTATGTATGGTCATGCAGCAAACTGATTATAAGATTGCGTCAACAGGATCACGGACAAAAAATGGGCAGAAGCGAGTCACTTAACCGTCTTTTTCATCGTACACCGCCTTAAGTCCTTGCATATGGTCGCAGGGCTTAAGGCGGAGTATGATAAGTTCAGCACTGATGCGGGGCTTCTATAATCAGTTTGCTGCATAACAATAAACGCCCGTTATTCCCTTGCGAAATGTCTCTGCAAGTGCAAATGTCCCCCAAGTCCGCAACATGAAAACTTTTAGAGGGTTTCGTTTGAACATAAGTTTTTTGGACCCGGAATAGAGAACAGGTAAAAATATTGACCCGGAATAGAGAACAGCTAAAAATCACTTCATTCTTGATATTGTTTGAAGGGTTCCCTAAGCTCCACTAAAATAAGGTATCACGAAATTGTCCTTTGCGTACATATAAAGACAAACCAAGGTGTATTTGCTTTCTCTGAAACACATTGAAATATAGCGCAATGTTGCCCAAAGCAAAGGTACAAAATGGAGTATTTAATGCACAGACAAAAACTGCGCATTCGGCAAATCGCGAGATTTTTTTAGACACAAAGTTGAATATTTTATGCAATAGACAAAAACTTAAATGTTTTGAAGCAAATTGTCTCAGTTCGTGACGCCAAGAGTCAGATATTGTTGGCGATTTGCATAATGTGCCATGACGCAAGCCTAAACATCCAATCGTGTGTGACAAATAGTCACATGTCGTTGTGCAAAAAGTCCAATGTCGTAACGCAAAAAGTGCAATCTCGTGAAGCACAAAGTGCGTTTGCAAAAAGTGAGTTTTTTTCTACATAGACCAGCATGCTTTGCGAATATACTAGAAACGTAATTGCAAAATCCTGAGCTTAAATTGAGATATATATGTAAATATAAACATTAAACCAAGATTATAAGCCATAAAGCTCAGTGAAATAAATAGCATTGTTGATAAGACAAAGTAAAAAGTTCAGCATTGCGACCTATTGTGAGTCGTTGCGATTGTCAAAAAAGTTAGATGTTATTAGTATTAATGCGATGAGCCGCCTAAGTTAAAAACAAAGTCAAATGCCGTGATTTATCGTTTGGAGGAGAGGCTTCCGATGTAGAGTAATCACTGGGGCCTTAGTCCCGACGGCGAGCTAGAGGTACCTGCATCTGTAGAACACTGAATTAAGCTCGAGCGGGTTCTCAACCAGTTCAGTCTTTGATCCCGTACCGCTAAGGCTTCTTTTCTTCGGCCTATCCTGAAGTTCTGTTTAGTTTTTAGACCTTGTAGGGAGCTCACAGGTCATTCGTATAGAATCCAGTTATTTGAAAATTTTCTTCAAATTTGTGAAATGAAGTTCTAAAGCACAAAGTTAAATTTTTTATGCATAGACAAAAACTGAAATTATTTGGCCATTCGGCAAATCGCGATATTTTAAAAGACACAAAGTGCCATGTTATAAAGCACAAAGTTAAATATTTTATGCAATAGACAAAACCTGAAATGATTTACGCATTCGGTAAATCGCGAGATTTTTTTAGACACAAAGTACCATGTTATGAAGCACAAAGTTAAAAATTTTATGCAATAGACAAAACCTGAAATTATTTGCGCATTCGGCAAATCGCGAGATTTTTTAAGACACAAAGTCCCATGTTATAAAGCACAAAGTCAAATATTTTATGCAATAGACAAATAGTTTTCTGTTATAAGCACAAAGTTGAACGTCGTGAACGATATACTGAAATGTTTTAAGCAAAGGCAAAATGATGCGTTTTTTAAGACACAAAGTGCGATGTTTTGAGACACAAAGTGCGATATGGTGCGATATAATAGTTCAAAGTCGTGACCGAAAGGTGATATGTTGTTAACGAAAACCTTGAGTGGCCCTCATGGGCTTCCGTAGGTTTTCGTCCAGAGGATAGCAAGGGAAGTGCACAAAGCAAGACTCTGATTGGCTCAGAATGGTTTTACTGACAGAACAGAAAACCAAAACAAATCGTGTTTTGAAAACGCGGGTCGCGATACAACGGATTCGACAGTAATGAAACTTCTTGCAGATTACTTCATGCTTACCCTATGAGAAAGCAAAAAAAAAAACTATTAATTAAGATGGTCTTTGTTATCCATCATTATGATCGAAAATCTAGCATGTCCACAATGCCCATTACATTCTTGCAAATGTTTAAACGGATAATCTAAGTATAGTTAGACAATGAGTTTAATAAAGCCTCTTGCAGTGTAAACTGAATTACAGGCAGTGGCCATAACAAAAAGCCATAAATATATAACAGTTGAACCGCTGACCATCATGGCGGCCAGTCACGTCTCCCTGAGATCTGTCATCATTTTGTTAGCTATACGATCCTTGCTACTTTTTGCTCAGCCACCTATTGCTAATCGCAATGGCAAAGAGACGTCATTCTATATATGGAGATTTTGCAAAGTGGGTTTCTCTAATAGGCCTGATTTCGGGAATCAACATCATTCCCTGTTTCGCCCAAGACGGGACTTCACCAGACCAAACTGCTACCTCGTTGGGCTTCTGCTTCTCTGCGGAGATGTTTCATCCCATCCTGGCCCACGGGCGTTCTCTAGAGGGAAAAGTTATTGCTGTACCACCGTGAAATGCTTGTATATGAATTCTAGGAGCGTCGCTAAAAAACGGAGCGAACTCCAAGCACTTTCCATTGGCAAGGACTTAATATTCTGTGTGGAGTCTTGGCTGAATCCAAATTATCTGGACTGCGAATTATTCCCTAGTTCCGCGGACTACACCATCCACAGACGGGACAGACAGTCCCGTAGAGGAGGAGGAGTGTTCCTGGCGGTCAAAAACAGTATCGTGAGCCTCCGTCGATGTGATTTAGAAACCGACGCTGAACTTTTAGCATGCGAGCTCCGTCCTAACTCACGACGCAAGATTCTGGCTATCATTTATTACCGACCGCAGGACACTGACCTAGAGTATCTAAAACAACTCAAGAAAACTCTGCGCCTAGCTTCTAAAGCGAAATACGATCAGTTAATAGTGATTGGCGACTTCAATCTCTCTGAGATCGACTGGACGACAGGAGCCGCTAAAACCGGCGATTGCCTCACAAACTATCTCTGCAAAATTATAAAGGAT
Source organism: Nematostella vectensis (assembly GCF_932526225.1). Taxonomy (NCBI): domain Eukaryota; kingdom Metazoa; phylum Cnidaria; class Anthozoa; order Actiniaria; family Edwardsiidae; genus Nematostella; species Nematostella vectensis. Next base: position 4,237,554 of record NC_064041.1, on the reverse strand, counting down.
AACTATTTATGGCAGCTTATTGATTTTCCAACAAGGGGAAGGAACATTCTCGATTTAATTTTGACGAGTATCCCATCCAAATTTCATCACATACACGGATTCGATGACATTATTTCTACCGACCACAAGTTGATCAGTTTCGAACTAGACTTGAATATCTCTAAAAAAACAAAGACCAAACGCGTTGTGTACAACTTCAAGCGTGCAGACTGGACGGGACTTAATGAGTCGCTGAAGAACATCCCGTGGGACCTGTGTTTCTCTCAAAGCGATAACATCGATTCATCACTCGCTAATTGGACTGATCTATTTCTCGCCGCTGTTATCGAGCATATTCCAAAATCCAAACCAAGGAATGTGAGCGATTACCCGTGGATAGATCACGAACTGCGTTCTTTGCTCAAAAAGAAGGATGCGCAGCGTAAAAAAGCTAACAAAACCGGATCACTGGCTGCCGAAAGAAAATACAATGAGCTTCGACGCGCTGCGAAACAAATGCTTTCCAAAAAGAAAAAAGAGCACGACGAAAAACTAAAATCTGTTATATCCGACAACCCAAAGCGTTTCTGGACATACGTAAAATCATGCACTTCTAACAAGCCTTCGCCGAATTTTTTTCGCGATGGCCACGCCTTCGTTACAGATACCAAGAACATGGCTCTGTTAAACAGACATTTTCACCACATATTCAGTCCATCCGCCAGCGAGGAATTTGTTAGGGCCCAGCCTACCAACCGTGAGCCCGTGTTGGGTCTGGGCTCTATCCAACTCACTGTCCCTGAAGTACTGGATGTCTTACGAAATCTTGACTCCCATAAAGCCTGTGGAACGGATCAAATCCCTGGTATTCTGCTGAAAAACACCGCTCATCAAATCGCACCATCGTTATGTCGGTTGTTTAATCTGTCGCTGTCTCTTGGATCTGTTCCCGCGCTTTGGAAGGACGCAAATGTCACACCTGTGTTCAAGAAGGATGACCCCACCCTGGCAGAAAACTACAGGCCTATCTCTCTTCTGTGTATCCTGTCAAAAGTCCTTGAACGCTGCGTCTTCAAGCGCTGCTTCAACTTCATTTCCCCCCATATTTACCAGCTTCAACACGGATTCCTTAAGAGAAAATCCACCATGACGCAACTTGTTGAAGTCTATCATGACATCGTAGACAGACTAGCAGGGGGGCAGGACATTGATGTCATTCACCTAGACCTTTCCAAGGCCTTTGACAAGGCCTCTCATCATCTGCTTATTTCCAAGCTGCAGCAGTATGGAGTCACGGGTTCTCTGCTGAAATGGTTTGTGTCCTACCTAACGGGAAGGAGGCAGCGTGTTGTCCTCGATGGTGCGTCCTCCTCTTGGCTGCCAGTGACCTCAGGGGTCCCACAAGGATCTATCCTTGGGCCCCTGTTGTTCCTAGTATATGCCAACGATATGCCTAACTACGTGCAGCAAGGCTCAAACATCGCTCTTTATGCTGATGATTCTAAGCTCTACCGCTCTATAGACACTGCAAGTTCTTCAACCTCGTTGCTGGCTGACCTTGACTCCCTGTACAGCTGGAGTCTAGAGCACGGCATGGAGTTTAGTGCATCTAAGTGCAAAGTGGTGCACATGTCAAAGAAGCGTTCTACCAAGCGTCCTCCGTACCCTTACCAACTATGCGGTCGCACCCTGGATCCAGTAGCGCAGGTGACTGACCTCGGCGTTACAATTACTAACGATCTGTCTTGGGGTCCTCACATCGAGCCTATGTGCGCAAAAGCAAACAGGGTGCTTGGACTAGTGAAGCGGGTCTGTTCTGACATCCTCGACCCAACTACAAGACAGCTGCTGTACTGCACCCTTGTTAGGCCCCACCTGGAGTATGCTTCTTGCATTTGGTCGCCTTCGACAGGCAAGCACAAAGCTCTGATTGAGAACGTCCAGCGTCGAGCATCCAAGTTTATTTTGAACTATCCCGCCGATGTTTCATACACAGAAAGGCTGAAAACTCTTAAGCTCCTCCCATTAGAATATCGAAGAGACATAACCGATCTAGTTCTGTTATTTAAAATAAAAAATGGTGACGTGAGCATTAGTTTAGCTAGCCTTCTCTCTCCAGCCACGTCCCGATACAATACTCGAAATTACCATCCTAACAATTACCGCCTTTTTTCCACTCACAACCAAAATTATTACAGGAATTCGTATTTCCCTAGAACTGTCAAACTTTGGAATAGTCTTCCTTCACTTATGAAATCTTGCACTACGCTTTCGTCTTTCAGGTATCAGCTGACAACTCACTATTTAGAGAAACTTGCCTTTTACCAACCTCCATAATTTCAAAGATCTTAAATTTATGTAATTCAATTTTTATTTTCGTTTTAGAATTCTTATTGTTTGTAATTTGTTGGGAAAGAATTTCAATTGGGGCTTACGCCCTGTTTTCTTCTCCCGTCACATTGTTTCTTATTTTCTTTATTTTGTTTATTTCCTATTGTAAACCATAGTATTTTTTTTGTGTGACAAAGCCAATAAACTAAACTAAACTAAACTAAACAGACGCAAATAAACTCTTAATTGTTCACAATGTCCCTGACGAATTTGTGGTTAACGAAGTCTCTTAACCGGTTGGTATTACTGGTCTTTAACTGTGGGACAGTGTTTCGTTGGTACTAAGCACCTGAATGTGCCAGCCTGCACTTCACAAGATTATATGGGGAATTTCCTTAGGCATATTGCTAATAAACTTTGCGCATGCAAAATCACGTCTGTCAGCAAGTGATTCAAGACGGCTGATACCAGCGCTTCAGCGTATGACATATTTGGGTAGATGGATGCAAGTGCGCGCGTTTTCACTTTCTCAATAGCTCGAGAAGTTTACAGTCACTTCGTCCACAAACCATGTCGTCCACAACCATTTCGTCCACAAATTGAGTCAACTCGTCCACAAGTAGAGACAACTCGTCCACAAAAATAGAGTCAATTCGTCCACACATAGTTTTCAAAAAATGTAGCCTCATAAGTGTTTCATATAAAAACGGCTAACTGTGAAAAAGAGAGTCTTTTTAACTTCATATGCACAGTTATTCGGAACACCAATTCGACATAAAACATTGCATCAAAACGAACCCCTACGTAACTAGCACCGAATCAATCCCTGGAATACGTAGATTAAGGATTGTGTAGTTATTTTTATGGGATTTCAGTGAAGCGGCTAAGATTAGCGATGTCTTTCACACCGCTTCGAGACCGTTGTGTTGTTTGACAAGAAAACACTGCCGACACACATTCAATACGAAAATTTCGCTCTTATCCCTTTAATACATCACGAACCCCTACGTAACTAGCACCGTATTAATCCCTGGAATACGTAGATTAAGGATTGTATAGTTATTTTTGTACGATTTCAGTGATGCTGCTAAGATTAGCGATGTCTTTCACACCGCTTCGAGACCGTTGTGTTGTTTAACAAGAAAACACCGCCGACACACATTCTATACGAAAATTTCGCTCTTATTACTTTAAGACATCCCGATAACTCTTATTGTGGTAGGTTTGCAAATACCCCCGAGGCGTATTCTAACAGGTGACACAAGATATGGGTTCATTGCTGAAAAAAGTTGTATTAACATCTGCGCAGTCTCGTTCCCAGATCTTCTGGGGTGAGGGATTGAGGTGGATGGGAGACTAGGAAGAGGTAAGGGGAAAGCTTGAGTGTAGAGAGGAAGGGAGAGGAGAGGGAAACGCGCGCACGGAGAGGAAAGGATTTCATCTCCCTCTCCCCAACATGCACTATCAGCCTTTTTTTTTATTGTGTTTCGGAGGGGGGTGGGGGGTATCCAGAATCCTGTTTGCAAATTTGCAGAAGCAAGTATACACCAAAATCAAATGATCTATCTCTGTTTTAACATACAGGCACTAATATGAAAGGTATAAAGGTTATATCATCTATGTGACACAACTTACTTACCTTATCAATCAATCAATCAATGGTTTATTACACCATTTTGCAGCTAAAGGCTGAATTACAGTGCCCGTCAGCAGGACACGAATAATATTTAATACATTTGAAATTTAAATGTTACAAAATCGTAAATGCGGTTTGTCCTCGGCACTGCTTGCTTTGGGTTATAATCATCAGACTAGATCGATTGAAGACCACTCCCGACTGTCGGGCATATAGCCACTGCATTAATTATACTGGTAAAAATGTACCTAAAACATATAGCCTCCTCTACATGCCAATGTGATAACCATGTGACAGAAAATGGGCAAAACTGGCTTGACTATTACACTTTAACTATTACATTTTGTTGCACGGGATTTTGAAAACCGGATAAAAGCCGGATATCCTTTAAAAAAAGGATAATTTGCTTGACTTGGTAAGTAAAAAAATATATATATAATGGTAGCATCTGCCCCCACTTGCCTTGCTTATGAGTGCTTTGATGCAAAAGATGGCACGCATATAAATAAATAAATGAGTGGTACTGAGGAACAGTTTACGTATTCATAGGTGACTCATCATTGCTAACTTATTGTCTTCCAGTCCATCTATTATTCTATCAATGTGGCTAATTTTATAACTTTTATTATTAATTAGTTCTTTATATGAAAACCCTAGAGGATTTGCACTTTACCACTTTACTGTTAAGTATGAGATATTTGTTACTTTGGCGCCACAGAGCCGCTTAACCTCATCCCACCATTTCTTTGGGTTTTCGCCCTTTGGTTGTTTCACCTTCGAATCGTAAAACCGGCTTCTGCAGACCTCCCTCTCCCTATTCATCATGTTTCTGAAGAACTTGAATTGAACTGACTCGGGGCCGTGATTTTTAAAGGCCTCTTGTCTCTTGAGTATGATGGATTTAAGACCTGGCGTCATCCATGGTGCGTCAGCTGCACAAATGTGGTACTCTTTCTCGGGCATGATGATGTCAAGCCCAGTACTCACCACTTCAATAAATGTATTCCACATTTGATCGCAGTCCGATAAAAGGGCGAATAACAAGGACCAATTAATGCTGATCAGATATCTTCCGAGTGCGGCCTTGGAACTGGTGCGCAGGTCCCGCTTTATGATAGCACCGTGTTGTGGTCCGACAGACCAAAAGGTGGCGCGGCGTAATGATCGTGCATGTAGTAAGAATCAAATCCAAGGTTGCATCTTTCCGCGTTGGCACCTTCACAATTTGCTTCAGGCGAAAGTGTCTAAGCAGGCCGCTTACGTCCAGACGGTTGAAATCGCCAGTAAGCAGTATGCCAGAGTTGGGGAACTTTGACTCCACGAGCGCGAGGGACTGGAACAGATGCTCCCGCAGTGACTGGTCGTCTGCGCTGGGTGGGTGATATATTGCAGCGGCAATAATACAGTGGAAACCTCGAGGAAGGCGATTAGGTCTTAAATGCACCCACAAACTCTCATGATCTTCACAGCAGTTCAGCTCTTTTAGATGTTGGAATCTACAGCCATCTTTGATATACGCGCACACTCCACCATGCATCTGTTCCATCCGATCACGGCGTACTACACTAAAGTCAGGAATATTAATGACTCCGTCGGACACGCTTTCTTTTAACCAAGTTTCGGTAATAAAAACAAGGTCGGCTTCTTTGCGCAAAACGAGTTCTATTACTTCATCGATTTTTGGAGCAAGTGACATAACGTTAGAGACAATCACATTTGGAACTTTGGCGCGTAAATGTCTCCGAGTAGGTCCGGTTTCGGTTTCTCCAATGTTGTTTTTGTCGCTGGGCTGGGTGTCACATTGAATATATAATAAGTTCTGGTTTGGAGTATGCAAATTGATCCCTTCATTGAGGTTGGAAATATCGAGAACCGAATGCATTTCTGCCAAGCCAGGAACTGCACTTCCCTCTCTGCGACTAGTAGAACCCAAAGTAGGTCTTTGCTTCCGTTGTCCAGCCCGTTTGCTCAGACGAGTAGGACGAAAACGTGATATCTGTAGCCCGTTTAGAGTATCCCACAGGTTACGGCTGAGTGGTTTCGCCTTGGCTGATGTAAAAACTGCTTTTAAAGCTTCCCTGGTGTAGAATAAGGCCATTTCCAATCAATGAAGAGTAAAACACATGTAGGGAACTGTGTAGGTCTAATGGTGGTACGGATTTGGTCGTAAAACTGCAGCCGGTTAGGCGCACAACATTCATTTCCCTCAAATCTGTGTGAATAATTGTCAACAAAATAATTGACCATATTATGATTACTGATGCTTGAAGACTCTCTGTACTTAAAAGTTAATTACTACATCTGTACTTAACATTATTGCAAATTACCCAAACTGATTGCATTATTCTCATTACTCTCAATATTATTTGCATATGTAACAACAATGAATTCTGGTAACACTGTTATTAGCAAATGTAGATATTCTTTTTTTCTTGTAATTTTCTATGCATTTACTCAATGGCTTGGCCCTCTACATGACTGATTATCTTTTTCTTATTCATGAAATGGTTCAAGAGAGTTACTCATATGTAATAATGGCAGGGGAGAGGGCTTTGAATATTAAAATGTAATTTTATGAAATATGGATGTTTGTTATTAGATGGAAGATGGATTTCAAACAGGATATAAGAGAAAGGTTGGTGTATATAAAAAGGATTTGATTTATCAAAGATTTGTAGTTTGGTACAATTGATATAGCAATTAGTAAAAATGTATCAAAGGGATGAGTATGAGGTGGTGTAGAATTGAGGATCAGGTATTTTAGGGTGTTGAAAGTTTCAACACCCTATATAATTTTGGACTCTCTAAGACCCCATAGTATGATAATAGATTTGTAAAGAACTCTATAAAGGATATAAAAAAGTCTGTAATATCATCCTTTTTAGTACTCTTTACATATCTTTAATCATACTACTTCGTCTATTACCAAGTGCAACCAACCAACCACAGCATGCTGAACACTATCAAATATTGTATTGACTGTGTAAATCCAGTCATGATTTTCATTTTTGAAGAGTTTGAGAGCTCTATATACTGTTTACTTTTCTCTTATTTATTCAAGGGGAAAATAAACTTGAGGGAACTTATTTAGTATACTTCTCTGAAGTATACTAAATAAATAAAACAAGACTAAAATAAATAAATAAATAAGTGTGGACAAATTTAACAAGATCTGATTATATGGCAAAATAGAGATATATTTTCTGTATCAGTTGTCTATCAAGTACAACTCTAGACTTCAAATCCCTCTTTTTAAGCAAATGTGTCCTGAGTAATGTCTATAAAAACTACGAATAGTGTCATTGTTTTGGGTATTCTCTAGAAGGATTGGGAGGAGATCATTTTCATAATATAAAGAGTAAAAGTTATAAGCCATGTATTTTTATGCGTTTAGGTAGGGTTGATTTTAGGGAGATGGGATACCTGGAGCAAAATCAAAGTGTAGAATCCTGTTGTTATGTCCCTCACTGAAGTTTGGTCTCTTGTTGGGGGAGGGGGGTTGATGGGGACATACCCCTAAGTTAAGAGTAAAAAAATGCTGGCTCCGCTTTTAGGCAGTGCCTAAATCTATATATTTTATTATAAACTTGGGCTTGTTGTCCGTGAGGAAACAGTGAATACATCGTTGAAAACTTGACACCATGCCTGGCTAATCTTCGTCACCATTTGTCTTCAAGATATATTTGAAAAACTTCGCCAACAAGTGGTTGAGCTCGGTAGCTGGTAAGTGAAGAAAGTTGCTTTTCCTTTCTCTACCGACCAAAAGTAACGCTGGATTGTTTTCATGTCACTTGCTGCTCATTTTGTAAATATAACGTAAAAAACATTACAAAAAAAAAAACAACAACAACAACAGCAGATTGTGAAAAGTTTTCGTAGGGCAATACGCCCTCAATGGCATCAAGGGAATGTCATGACCACCAAATAGCCAATCACAGCGCGCATACAGTAGTTGCCATATAATAACATTATTGATTGACAGTGCCCAGGAAGATGGGTTATGGAAGAGTATGATAATTTTAATATATCTCGCCAGGTGCGGATCCATACCTTTTCACTTCTGTTTACTTAAACAGGTCAAAATGTTTGCAGTTAGTATATTTAGTATGAGCTGCATGTATTTATTCTGTTTATTGCGTTTTTGTTTTCGTGAACAGGTCAGGCTTTTACCTGGATCCGCGCCCGCCAAAGTCTTTTTTTATAGCGATGTACGGTGCAATGTACATTGCGTAGATGGATTAGGGTACAGGACAGGGTGTGGCGTTATACCTACTCTGTAGCCACATCTAGATGTCATGCTTCTCCGTAGCTACAGTATTGAATGGTATTCAGCTAGCTGTTGCGGCATTAATACCGAGGGTACTCTGTACGGTATGCAAGTTTCGTATAGATGATAATGAATTGATAAAAATGAATAGTATACATAAAGTTTATTAAACGATTTTTTATGTTTTAGTCTTTTCCAAAGCATCTCTCTGTGCTTGCCCATTTTCGCGGCACTTTTTTTCGCGTCAATTCATTTAAGCGAATTTTAGAAAAATCAGCGTACAAATATCTTCCAAAAGTCTCCGTCTGTCACTTGATTTAAGTTGTCGTCGCAATTTTTTATAACCGACAAATAAATAAAGCCATTGTCAAAGATCGCATGGTCATACATCCTCCTATCCGGGGCCAACCGGTCTGTTTCTCCCCAGACTCCCACATGGTAGTCGCCGCTTGCGTCTCTGCCCCATCTCGCACACCGACCGCTTAGCATCGAGTTGTCTGTGGCGCCCTTGGTGAAGGAGTCGCAGGCACGTGGGAAGTTGTTTGTCTTCGCGGTGAAGAAGTCCACGACGGCTTTTCCCTTGCTGTCAGGGGTGGTGATGATGTGCAGAGTTCGCCCCGCTTGCTGCTTGTGGCAAACGAATCGCATTTGGGTGAATGAGGTCAAATGTTGGAGTTCTCCCAATGCATCCGTGGTTATGCCTAAACGAGGGAGAGATGGTATATCAATACATCCGTTTTGGAAAACTTGTTTTTTCTAGTTTGCTCATTACATACCATATCAGGGAGTCCGCTTCAATAGTGTTTTTGCTATATTTTTTAGAACAGTGTAAGTCGTGAAATTTCACATTAAGTTATAGTCTCGATTTCCAGCTCGTTTCTGTGAGCCCGCAGTACTGCCCCCATCAACGGCTGGATAACTGGTCTGATCGTTTGTCTTGCGATAAGGGATTTCAGCCAATCAGAAAGCGCCTGGATAGCTCTCATGCAGAAAACCGCTAACCATTAGGAAGGCTCAAGTAAAAGCTTCAAGTCTTGAATTCAAAATCCGATGGATTAGGCGTGTTAAAATGTTTCCTATTAAGTTTTTTGTATTCCCTGTAAATGGCTTTGAATTGTCTTTTACACAGTTTACAACGTTTATCTTACAGGCTTCGGAGAATCGCTCGGGTTGAGAGTAGGAGCTTTTATAGGGATGTTTACAACCCTTGACCGATGAAGCGACGGCAGAACAATGAAAAAGTTCGAAAGTGTGTGAGGATGAGCGAGTTTCATACTTCACGGCCTCGGTAAAAATGTTTCACAGCTAGTCAAAATCCTTATTTTACTTTACTTTACTAAGGGACGAGGTCATAACAATCAGCCAAGCTAGGGACCCGATTTAGGAGGGTGGGGTATGACCCGCCGCCTTCCACCATTTTGGGGATGGGGGGGTATGGAAGCCCGCCGGTAACCTTACGACCCGGTGATGGCGGGGGAAGAGGGGGGTATGACAACTTTACGAGACCGACCGATGGTGATGACGGGGGGTGTGGTATGACCCGCCGCCACCCACTATTTTGGGGATGGGGGGGGGGGTATGGAAGCCGGTAACCTTATGACCCGATGATGGCGGGGGAAGGGGGGTGTGTATGACAACCTTACGAGACCGACCGATGGTGATGAAGGGGGGGGAAGACAGCCCGACGATTACGACAGATACACCAATTCAGGGAGGGTATGGAGCGCTTCCACTGGCAACTAGATTCCCATTTGAGGCAGCTTTCCATGCATAGGGCCTATTCGCACTAAGCAAATGTTTGTTTGTTTTGACAAAAAAAACTGTCAACGCTAGCGGGAACAAGCGAATGCGTTTGTTCCACCAGGACAATTTTCAACGATCTTCAAAGGCTACGCTGGCCTGTTCTGGAGGCGGCCAGAACTAGGTCAAACGTCAAGTTTTTCAATTCACACCAAGCTTTACTTGAGCAGAAGTTGTTGTTCTTGATATTCATAGAATGAATTTACTTCCAGTAAGGCGATGAGTCTAATAAGGTCTAACTGATATAAATGATATTGATTAGTATGATTAACCATACTGCAGGCGAGGAGTATTCTACCAAAGCAGACAAGGCTAGCCTAGCCGGAAACGGTAAAGATCCTGGCTCACTGAAAGAGTGAGAGCGAGTTCAGAGCGACTCATGGTGGAATTACTATTTTTATTTTGGGGCAATACAAATAGAGAATCTAAGGGTAGAGGCAAAGAAAGTAGCTGTTATTTACTCATTCTTTTTGATTGAACAATACCGACACAATTTCGAGCCTGATCCGAGATTGGTTTCCATATTTTTTCGTGATAACTGAAATTCATTGTTAGTTAGATAATCGAAAACCACAGTAAAGACAGTACCTGATTTTCAACATTCTCTACATGTGACTGGGAAGCCATTCAAGATTTCGGTATTGGGTTCATTCACTGTTACTGTTAACTCATCCATATTCAATAGGTGATTCGACCAATCGGATGACCCTCTTTAGACACGTGAGTAGGCTTTTACATAGGCAAGTCCCCAGCGATATAACTGTGTCCGAATCAGTTTCAAATCCTTGCACTTTCTCTAAATCAATTACAAAACAGCGCTATGCTGTTTTTTTGCGGACCCTTATTTTCTCTTACTATTTGCCATTTCGTGTAATTTCTGATCGACTTTGGATTACATAGTCTTCCAAAGTATTTTTGATCTTCAGTCTCAGGAGTTTGGCGGTATAAACTGCGACTTCGGAGGCATTTTGTTGTGAACTCAACAGCGCTCGAGGAATGCCTGAATTCATTTTAGTGTCTACTGTAGTTATCTGGATTCCCAGGAACGCAACATGCATACTTTTGACTTTTCATCTAATCAATGAAGTACTATTTTAGGCATTGAGTGCTCTTGAGTATATTTTTAATTCACTGATGGACTAGCTTTGATTCCCTGATGAACATAGACTTTGTGTTTTCACCTCGATTGGTCAAAAGCGCCTATTGAAATTGGATGAGTTAATCGTAACAGTGAAACTGGACCACTGGACTTAGCACCGAATTCTGGAAATGGCTTCCCAGTCGCACTTAACATTCGCGTCACGTGTTTTATCGGGTACGAAATTTTATACCCGATAAAACACTGCTACTACTGCTCGTGTTTTAAATAGTACATCGATACTAAGTGAAGGGAAATTTCTTGCTGAACATTCTATTTATTGTGTATCAGCCTTACAAACGAAAGCCATCAGCGGAAATAAAGAAAACCACGGATTATGCCTGGCACAACGCAAAAGCGATAATTGCCGATAAGAGTTGCCGCAGTGTCGCTCGATGTCCTGGGAAATCTTTACATAAAATCTACAGTAGATATCTTAAAGCGCAGCTGAAAATATCTGTAATTTGGGCCGTGTCGCGTATTGTCCCGAAATAAACATAATCATTCCACCATGAGTCGCCCTGAACTCGCTCGCATCCTTTCAGTGAGCCAGGATCCTATTACCGCAAGTGTCCGATGTCAGCTATGCTAGCCTTGTCTGCTTTGGTAGAATACTATTCGCCTTCACTATGGTTGATCATACTAATCAATGTCATTATAACTGTTAATAAATGGGACAGTTTTCCGTGGAAAAGAGGTTTACCCCTCGGAACCAAGTATAATAGAGAATTAGACCTTATTGTGACTATAGATAATAAAGCGCTTTTGACCTTTCAAACGACGCGCTATAAACCGCCGCCGCCTGGTAAATAAATAACACGACCCCGAGCGGCGCGTTTTTTTTCCTTCCCCATATATAAAATAATGGCTTTACCTCGGTGTAAGAACCTCACAACTGACGTCACAAGCCACTAACAGTGTTTATGCTGATAACATGTTATATCAGTACCTCTCAATCAACTGCATAAGTTATCTCAGGAGAAACTGACTCGATGGAACGCTAGATCCGCATATCTTTAAATCGCTAGACCGTTGGATCACTAGACCGTTGGGTTGATGGATCGCTGGGTCGATGGATCGCTAGGCCGATGAATATCTGGGTCGATGGTTCGCTGGGCCGATGGATCTCTGGGTCGATGGATTGCTGGGCCAATGGATCGCTAGGCCGATGAATATCTGGGTCGATGGTTTGCTGGGTCGATGGATCGCTGGGCCGATAGATCTCTGGGTCGATTGAAGAGGCCGCGTTTTTCGGTCTGCCTGTGTGGCTAGGGTCCAGTCGAAAAGGCTTCACGGCCAAGATGGCGGCATCAGTTGGACTTCGTGTTCGGCGTGTAACAAACGAAGAAATCACTTATATGTGGGTAAATGGCCGTAGTTAGTGAATAAGGTCACAATGTTGCTATTTTTAGTTATTCTGGACATTTTATTTTATTTCAGACTGAAGGGACTACCTCGGACCGATCCGAGGGCTCAAGAAGACCGCTGACAGGTCTCCCCGGTCGGCCATCTTGGATCACGGTCATTCGTAATGCTCCGAGATACAGAGACACACTGACTCTTATTCGTAAGTTTGTTACCTTAGATGATTAGCCAATTGTTTGTTTTAAGTGTTCATACGTTTGCATATCGGTTTGTATTGTAGAATCGTATCATCGTTTGTGATTAAAGACCATAAACAATCTACAATCGAGGAGTTTTCTTCATGGACAATTTAAAATACGGCTGCGCAGGAACCCTACCGATTTCGAGAAATTTCATCAGAAACAGCAGATTGTAGTAAAAAACAATCTCAAAGTAATTTCAGCAATTGTAAATAAACCCTTTTAAGGGGTATTTTCAAAGTACTAGTGAATTCTATGATTGTATTGCTTGCAGACATAATTGTTTTGTGTGGAAAGTTGTTCGGTACAATACACTCCAGGCAATTAGCTGAATAAAATTCACAAAGTGAGAATTAAGTGAGAATTAAGAATTCAAAACTTTCGTAGATTTGTTCCCAGACCGCTGTATTCAACAAGGCAAGGGTGTTCCATTTTTTGGCTAACAATAGTGTTCCTGATGAAATGCATGGGAGGGATGCTAAAGTAATAATAGAAAGGGAATAGGAAAGTGGATCTCCTACACCTCCAAAATATATATGGGTTACCCTGGGTACGCCCTTATTCACAATCTTTCATTTTGAAACAACTTTGGTTCACAGGAAGTGGCAACTGTCCCTTTATAATGAAGAATACAGAATCCACAAAGGAAAATTTATAAATACCAGGAGTTCAGCATTGTGAAGAACATGTTTCTCACAGTTTTCATTTATTTCTTGTTTCCTTATAGTAAATAATAAGAACTATAATACAATTCATTGATATTCATAACAATAACGTTTTGTTTCAAAGCTATTTACAAAAACATTAACTTGAAATATAGCAGAATATGAACATTTCTTTGAACAAGAAAAGCAAATAAGTTTTAAAAGTATTATGTACATGCTTAACAAGTCACTGTCATCCTTAGCCCATCCTCTGGTCCCTCATAGGGGGGTACCTCTGGCTGATCATCCTCAAAGACAACCCCACGTGGGGGTCTTATAATAGCAATGTTGTGCAAAACCGCACAAGCCCCTATTAGCAGGGTTGCCTTTGAGGGATCCACCCTGATCTCTGTATGCATGAGATGGAATCTCCGCTTAAATATGCCAAATGTCTGTTCAATCTTCACCCTTGTCTTTCCCAGTGCTTCATTGTAGGCCTCTTGTTTTGGGGTTTCAGGGTGAGGGAAAGGGGTCATTAAAAAAGGCTTGCAGCCATACCCACTATCACCAATTAGAACACCATCTTCGACGCTCTTGTGCTCCAGCTGCAGCTTGTCGTGTATTCCACTGTCTTCATGGGCATTTCCAGGCCATTTGGCTCAACATTGGTGAATAGCCCTAAGAGTGAAAAAAAAAATATTTATTACAAAAGATATTTTTCATTTGTTTGATGAGATGACAGAAAACAAATATTGTAAAAGATAGTTCATTTGACAGTATTTTTTGATCGTGGATAATTAATAATACAGTATAAAATACAGTAGCTGTGATTATTTGTTTGAGAAAATTCAGTTCGTAATTTAGAAAGGGTGGACCTATTAGGGAGAATGTGGATCTGATTTTCTTACAGGGGGCTGTCATACACCAAAAAGTTCACTAATTGGTCCCACCACCACTACCCTTGTTTATTATGAAACTTTACTGCCTTTGTTGTCACAAATGGCTTGAACGTTGATTGAATGGAATCCTTTCCTTTTTACGAAGTCGTTCTCGTTCCTGGGAGGTCCTTGAATGCGAACATGAGTGCCGTCGATGCAGCCTATCACTCCAGGAAACCCTTTTTTTGCGAAAAACGACTTTTTGATTTGTGTTTTTTCCTCGTCGCTTGGCCAAGCAATGAATTCTTTATTGTTGGCAACAAGTTCTTTTGAAACGTCAGTAATACACCGTGATACTGTAGACTTTGGAAGTCCAAATGTGTCCCCATAACCTCAAGAAAATTCCCTGAGGCAAAGTACCGAAGAGCAACAAGAACTTGCAAGGTCGGACTCAGTGCATGGTTTCGCTTTGTGCTCCTCGCTAATTGTGGTGAAAGTAAGTCCGCAATATAGCGAATAGAATCGCTATTGAAACGGAACCTCGACTTGACATTTTTATCATTATAGTAATCATCTAATTCTGTGCGGAAATGACGGAACCGACGCGGTTGAGCAGGCCTTTCTGCAAGATTACCAAACAATAACATGTCCGCCATTTTGTTTGTTGCTCGACTTTTATTCCCGGATTAGCGAGTTATACCCTCCTCGCTAGGTGGTATAAAGTTATGCCGATTTTATGCCTAGATTAGCGCTATTCCCGCTTTCAGGAACGCGATTTAATCCTGGTTTAAATTTATGCCCAGATTAGAGCAGATTTATGCCTGGATTAGCGCTAATCCTCTTTTCAGGAACCGGCCCCTGTTTATTATACATCATTGAATTTGTTTCATAAAATTCAAAAACAGCATTAAAGCATATTGTTTTCTTCACATGCAAATATATCAAGTTAACGTGCAAGAGACCATCTGGTGTTTATATAATAAAATGGAGGATTACATTGCTGTGTGGAGTTGAAAATGTATCCGAAGAGTGAGCACAATGATTAAGTTATTTAGGAAACAACAATGAGATAACACCAAATTGTAATTTTTATGAAACCTGAAAACAAGCATGACGCACATGCCAAATGTGATATTTCACATGTGAAATGATATGCCATTTTCATGTGTGAAGATATCAAGTTTTCACAAGGGAGATTACCTGGAGTTTCACTGTTGTTTATATAAATAATAAAGAATATTAACATCAGAAGGTATTGTCTAGTCATCTAGGTCAACATTTTGGTCTCTAAAATATTAACATCAGAAGGTACTGTCTAGTCATCTAGGTCAACATTTTGGTCTCTAAAATATTAACATCAGAAGGTACTGTCTAGTCATCTAGGTCAACATTTTGGTCTCTAAAATATTAACATCAGAAGGTACTGTCTAGTCATCTAGGTCAACATTTTGGTCTCTAAAATATTAACATCAGAAGGTACTGTCTAGTCATCTAGGTCAACATTTTGGTCTCTAAAATATTAACAACAGAAGGTACTGTCTAGTCATCTAGGTCAACATTTTGGTCTTAACATCATTTGTCTGGGGGTGATTTCCCAGCATGGACTGCTTTTGCAGAGATGTCAGCAGATCATCACTAGCTAAAAACTGCCCCTTGTATTCATTAATAGCAATATTGAAATTACCCAGCTCATGCTCTCTGTGCTGGAGGACAGACGGTAATTCTTTGTAAAAGACAGTCATCCTGCCAACCTTTTTGATGGTGCCCAGTTGTGCAGCCTTTAAATCTGACATATACTCTTCAACCTTTTGTGGCGATGGCCTTGCCGTTGAAGAGAAATGACTGTAAATCCTTTTACAGTTGCTGTAAGGCCCTGGGGTGGTAAGGATTCTGTGCTTCACATCCTGCTCTGAAATAGACATCCTTATACTTGCCCCTTTTTTCAACTGCAAAGACTGTAAAATTAAAAATTCAGTCAGAAAGTATTTTTTCTGTACCTGTCAGGGAATATTTCTAAAGCAGACCAGTGAAGCACAAGACAAGAGTGCTTCACTGATATCTTACAAAATACTCGCCAACATTTGAGAGAAATACATTCCATTCAGGGGGCACCAACCTTAAAGAAAAGAGCTCAATAGAGTTATGCTTCACACTGAGTAAGCTTACCGCTTCAGCAATGCCTCCAAACTGCAGCATGGTGTCATGTAGTGTCAAAGCATAGCCCATGGTAGTATTTGAGATTACTTGTGGAGTTGGTCCTGCCAGCCGATCCAGTGCCGCACCTAGCCTATGCCAAAGCACGTGAAGTGCCAGGGCCAGTCTGATTGCATTTTTCCCCGCCTTTGCATTGCATTCGGGACTGAAACCCCCTGCAGCTTCTGCTCCACTGCTCTTCTGTTTGCAGTATTTGTAATAGCGCTCCCTGGCAGAAGCACTTAGTAGATACTCTACTGGATGTTCTTGGTGGTGGTCGTTGTAGAGTTTTTCATACACAGTCCCAAGTGACTTCACCGCACATTCTTTGAGAAGTGTGCAATTCTCCTCCATCACCTCGATATCACGATCCTGGTTTTCCTGGTACCAAATTAAAATCCGGTCGACCAGGCCATTTCTACAAGAAATCATCTTTGGCCAGATCTCTGTCAGGAACCTTCGTGGTGTTGTGAATGTTACCATTCCCATCCTTGCGCTTGGGATACCGACACGTTTCCCCTTGCCCTTCACACAATACCAATAGTCCCCGTCGTACAGTTTGTACATTCTTTCCATGGTGAGAGTAGTTTGCGATGACGATTTCGATGTCGATGTAAGCTTGATCAAGAAGGTATAACCTTCGTCTATGCAGAGTAGTGTCACATGGTCTCCGGTCGGGCTTTGCTGGCTTACATAGTGATTGAAAAGTCCGTTAGAGGACGTTTCATCGACGAGGAGACTCCTCTCGACACGTGGCTCCAGGTGTGAAATTAGCGGACTCACACAACCGATGTTGCATGCTGGCGTTTTTTCTGCACCTGATGGCGCCAGGCCAATTACAAAGAAATTGCCATGTTCTTCGAAGCTGTCGAATAGTTTTACAGTGGTGTTGCCGATTAGGGAGCTTGAACATTACAGCATCGACGCCAAAAGCATAGCAATAGCATCATAATGGCCAAGACCAGATCGATCGAAGGCTAGATAGAGTGGTGTACTTATCACTGTACCTTTAGTTGGTGAAACAGGGACCACAGGGAAATTTTGCATTTGGGACAATAACACTATTGGCATTTTCAAAATATTTGCCATTCCTAGAACCATGATATTTCCAATAGCTGCATTGAAATATCCATCATTTAAAAAGGCATTTGCTTGATCTTCTAGCGATTCTCCGTTTAGCAGAAATAGCCTGTATGGTTCTGGGTCATTTAGCCACTCGTTAACATTGAGTAACCTCAACTTGAATGCCATATCGTACATGCCTTGTTCACCATGTAACCCAAGAGAAGACAGGTGCTTCCCAATATCAGATGAGGAAGTTATATTTGGTAAGCCTGTCGTAATAAGGCCATGCGCCACTGCATTGTAGAAACAATTTCCATCACCAGGGACTGGGACTTTAGTCATTGCAAAGTTTGCAAGTATGTCATCTAAACCTGAGGAGTTATATTTACCAGGCAAACTGGAACTGACTAGACCCAACATGCTACTCTCAAACATAGCAATGCTTGGTTTGAGCTTTCCATAACTCCCCTGAGACTGATCACCAAAATTTCTTATTAATTCTTCATATGCCTTCGATGTAGCACAAATAAACTCCTTCTCAGCATCCCCGAGACTGAATTCATGCTACTCAGAATCTTTGACATCTTCACTTCTATCTAATTCTTCATCTTCTGAAAGGTTATCACAATTTGTATTATAGGATTCCTGCAGTCTAATTAACACATCTAAAGCTGCATCCTCATTTGAAAGAACATCCTGTTCTCTCAAATATTGGTTGAAAATTGCATGATGTTCTGTCCCATTGCAATATGTTGTATCATTGAAGTGTGTTTCAACTGGGGGAGTAACCCTGATCTTTCTCTTTTTGTTTGTCATAGACAGTTTCTCCTCATTCCAAATATAGAAAAACACCTCAAGCAATGCCAAAGCATACTGTAGGCGAAGTCTCGATCTTTTCAGTGTTTTGTTGAGTACTCTGTGTATACCTTCATTACGATTGGTGCCACCTGAAGGAGGAATTCCAGATAAGCAACCTTTTCTGATATGAGCCAGCAATTTGTTTATCTCAGCTATACCTTTCTCCGGAACAATCTGTTCACCTTCATACTCAACACTTTCCCATTGCCTCAGAAAAGAGTCAATATTTGCTTCCATTATATTGCTTGATGGTGTTGATTTTACTCTGTCCTTCCCCTTGTCAGTTGGATCCCTCAGAAAATAATTAAACTCTGCCAGCATCTCAGATCTCAACTTCCTCATTGGCGAATTGTATCCACCTTTCTTCGGAATTGTAGAAGTAAAACGTTGTATAGCATGGAAAGGATCCAGCTTAACTGAAGATGCATCAAACACAGAATTAAGTTTCTGGCCCCATTGGCAGCAGTTATCTACATGTATTTATTCTATTTGGCAATTGAGTCTATCCAGATTTGCTTTCAGATCCCATAGCAACTCTTCAATTACTACAAAGCTAGTACCTTTACAAAGCTTCCAAGCCACAACAATTCCATCTTCATTCATCACAATAAAGAGGCTGTCATAAAGGCGGACCCACTTCTCATTTACCCAGCAACCAACATTGGCAGGTACCTTGAAAGTATTATCAGCACTTAAATACTTTGCAGTCATCTCTTGCATTCTCCTTTTGTACAGGTTACCCTTCTCAAAATAATCCTGAACAAAACAGGCAACTATTATTTTTTCTCCAACTTTGCTTGGCTGGGATATGAAATCAAGAAATGGGGAAGCAGTTGCAACGTTAGTTTTTACAAAAGAAAGTTTCCGTAAGCCGTACTCATCGTTTAACATTTGCTGCCAGAGTACCTGAATATCGCTAATTGACATCCCTGTTCTGACGTGTGAAACAAAAAACTTGAAGAGGTCCCTTGTGATACCACACTTGTGAAATAAAACAAACGGGACGTGTTCTGATCCGAGGGGTGTTACAATTCTCTTGTCGTGGCTAAGGATCTGATGTTGATTGTGGCAAAAATATACCCTGCTTACAAAAAGGGCACTGTAAACCAAATAGCATTCTTGGCTGGTCATGTACTGTTGCCCCATCCTTCCATCTTGTGGGACGAAGGTACTCTATTTCCGATATCTTCAAGCATGGTGGACACTGGAAAGAACTATCTGGGAACGCTGAAATGGGGTCCCAGAGAATAACGTCAGGGACAAGAAAGGCTTCTGCTGAGTTTCCAAGGGCTGTCTGAACACGTGGGCCGCGTGGGAACGCAGTTATAGGCGAAAATGTACATCTATCGATGTCGTCAGTAGTCTCAAGTACCAACTTGATAAATTTTACACTTTCCTCATTGATGTGGGCCGAAGAACGCATAAAAACAGCAACATAAAAGAGTAAAATCGGTAAGTAATAATAGTAGTTTACGATCGCCATGTTGTATTCCCTACCGCTGTCCAAAATACACAGGAATACCAACAAGTGAGAAATTACTTTTCTCTAACATTTATTTTTTCGTTTTTTTTTTCACGCAATACTTTACATGAAAACAATTAGCATTTGATGCTATAACCTTTTTTTAGACGGGGTCTTGCTTTTTTAAGATACAATATTAAATCATTTGATTAGTTTTATACGTACGGGGTCGACGGGATGCCGCCATCTTGGCCACACAGGCAGACCCAAAAATGCGGCCTCGACGACCCGATCGATCCATCGGCCCAGCGATCCATCGACCCAGAGATCCATCGACCCAGAGATCCATCGACCCAGATATTCATCGGCCTAGCGATCCATTGGCCCAGCGATCCATCGACCCAGAGATCCATCGACCCAGCGATCCATCGAACCATCGACCCAGCTATTCATCGGCCTAGCGATCCATCGACCCAGCGATGCATCGAACCAGCCATCCATCGGCCCGGCTACCCAACGGTCTAGTGATCCAACGGTCTAGCGATTTAAAGATATGCGGATCTAGCATTTCATTGAGTCAGTTTCTCCTTAGATAACTTATGCAGTTGATTGAGAGGTATTGATATAACATGTTATCAGCATAAACACTGTTAGTGGCTTGTGACGTCAGTTGTGAGGTTCTTACACCGAGGATCAGAGTAGGCAAGACAAGTTACTAGGGACAGTGATGACGGATCCGACCTTATCAAAACAAATCCAACCACCAACGCCCTCAGCTGGGACTGCTTTAGACTTGTCTTCACAAGGGAAATGTTCACAAAAGCGGCAGAGAATCTATTTGATAAAATGCTTTAGCTGACTTTTACGGGGCTTTCCTGTTCAATTTTATTGAAGGCAAGAATGAAACTTTGAATTTAACTATAAAATCAGTCTTATCTCTGTGTTGCATTCGTTAATGGCACACGGTGTCGCAACGTGAGTTCGCCGAAGTCCGGTCAATGAATAACTTGACAATGTGCTGGAGAAACGATAATTTTTGTGTTCCTGCACTTGCAACGCATGTATTGAGATGAAAGCCATTGTGATCTCAATCAATTTCCTCTAATCATCTCCGTCTTAAACAAGCATTTTTGCCTTTGGAGCTGAACTAAAGTTTAGTTCAACATCATAAATAGGACACAAAGGACTATTTATCGTTATATAGCCCTCCTGAATTATGTGAAATTTGCCGATCTAAAATTTGTACTCAGGGAGTAAGAAACTTTATTTTAGTTAGCTAAGGGGCATGATTGACTCATTTTTAGTGAATGAAGATGAAACGTAGTATTTCAGAGCTCTACATTTTTTTCCGTTTAGAGTGTCATTAGACCGGTACCCTGGGTACCAGAGGCTCCGAGCTTCGCGGCGAAAAAGATTTGTTGTCGCCGTGTTGGACGTGTATCAAATGGCAAAGGCGCTGTCCAATGTTTTAATCCTGAATGGCGTTTTCCGCACCTATTTCCTCTGAGGGGATTCCGTTTCAACTTGTAGCTTAATTAACTTTTTAATTGATCAGCAAGGAGTCTAAAGGCTTTAACGACTTACAAAATATCGTACTGCAAAAGGAGACTATATACCATAAAACGGTCGCGAGCCAAATATACGGATTGTGATTGGCTCGTATAGACAGTGTGTCAAGTGTATGTTGCAACAACTGTGTGTGTGTGGGAGGGGGGGTTATACAGCCCGCCACCACTGAAGTTGTGGGGGGGGGTATCACCCGCCACTAGCAAACTATTTTAAAAGTCGGGTCCCTAGCTTGGATGGTTTCTCGTCACCATGTGGGTGTTGATGGGGGGGGGGGGGGTATCACCCGCCACCCATCAACCTTTTTTTAAAGTCGGGTCCCTAGTTTGGAGAATTGTTTTGACCTCGTCCCTAAATGCCCGACAGTTTCTAATTACTTAGTGTTATAAGTTCAGATCCTCACGATTATGCTTTCAATTCGTGGTTTAATTCAACTAATATTTCTCAATATCTAAATTACAACTAACTCCGAGCTTCAACGAGGAACCAGCCCCTACGGGGGGTCCCAATCAAACATCAGAGGCCACAGGGAACCCAAGGAGGGCAATATACATATTACAACATCTCCCCCCTTTCAAAACTTCAATAAATGTTCAAAGAAAACCCAAAAAATGTTCTTAACATTGTTCAATAAGTCTTTGTGGCTTCTTCACTTCACGACCAGCTCTTGTTCTGATGGGTGAATGTGCTTCTGTTTCTCTCTGATCTTCCTGTACTTTCAATGGACTTGGCGGTTCATTGATCTGCGCTTTCCTAGCGACCACTTGAGGTTGAGGACTCATGTATGTGGGAGCCACTGGCATCTTCGGATTCATGGGTGTGTCCTTCGGGACAGAAATGATGTGCCTTCGATTTCTTCGAAATACACGTCCTTTCTCATCTTCAACTACATATGACCTTGGCAGGACTTCTGCTTTACACCATTCTTTATCTTTGTTTACACGAACTCTAACTTTGTCCCCAACTTCCAAAGGGGGAAGGTCCCGGCTGTGTTGATCATAGCTCATCCGTGAACTTGCTTGTCGATGGGCTAATGCCTTTACCACTCTGTGAGGGTCTACTGGGTGAGGTACCAACAAACGTCGATGGGTAGGTAGTGTTGACCGTGTACGCCTACTCATGAGTAGTTGGGCAGGTGAGACACCTATGTCGTCAAAAGGTGTATTTCTGTACTTTAATAAACCTTCAAATGGGTCTTTATTCTCTGCTGCTGCTTTCTTAAAGATTCGCTTTGCAGTCTGGACAGCTCTTTCCGCAGCACCATTGGACTGGGGATACTCGGGTGAGCTGGTTACATGCTGGAATCCCCAAGCTTCTGCAAACTGCTTAAACTCATGGGTAGTACTGAAAATATTGCGGGTGTTACTATATTGTGGGCCATTGTCGCTGATCACTTTGGCTGGAATGCCAAATCTTGCAAAGATTTGCTTCAAGGTGTTGACAACACACATGGCAGTGGACTGCCGAAGTAGTTCAACTTCAAAATACTTCGAATAGAAATCAACCACAATCAAGTAGGAATGGCCAGCAAATTCAAAAAGGTCAGTTCCAACAACCTGCCACGGTAGACCTGGAAGGTCATGTGGATGTAGGGTTTCTCTCTGCTGTTGGTTGCGGAATGCATTACAAATCTGACATGAACGTACTCGGTCCTTAATATGGGCAGTCATGGAGGGCCAAAAGACATAGTCTCTTGCCAAACTCAGACTCTTACTCTCACCCATGTGTGCTCCATGTATATCTTCAAGTACTTCAGCTCTCATGGATCTTGGTACTACAATTCTATCAGATTTGAACAGCAAACCATCTTCAACACTAAGCTCTTCCTTGTAATTCCAGTATTCTCTTGCCAGTTCGTCAACCTGATCCTTGTCTTCTGGCCAACCCTCTAGGACATATTCCATTACTACTCTTGAGGTTTCATCGTTACTTGATGCATCTCTGAATTTCTTTAATGTGGAATTCTCAATTCCCAGATTTTCAATCAGATTGATTCCAATCACATCCTCTGGTTCACTTACTGGCGTAGTGTCAGTGAGTGGGGCTCTACTCAAACAATCAGAGATGATTTGTTTCTTGCCTGGGACATATCTCACATCCAAATCATACTTGGTTAGCTTCAGAAGCATTCTCTGCAATCGTGGTGGGCATTCATTTAGGGGCTTCCTAAAAATTGCCTCCAATGGTTTGTGATCAGTTTCTACAATCACTCGCCTGCCATATACATACGTGTGGAACTTGTCTGCTCCCCATAGTATAGCTAACAACTCTCTTTCAATGTTAGCATATCTCTGCTCACAAGACGACAAAGTCTTTGAACCAAAGGCAATCGGCTTACCCTCTTGGATGATGACTGCACCAAGGCCAGTGCTACTCGCATCTACATTCAGAATGGTCTGTTTGTGATTGTCAAAATAGGCCAACACTGGTGCATGGGTGATCACAGCTTTGAGCTTCTCGAATGCCTCTTGTTGAGGCTTCTCCCAGGTGAAAGCTGCTACTTGCTGGGTCAGCTGGGAGATTGGGCCTTGCAGATCAGCTTTGTGTTCAATGAACTTGTCCAAGTAGTTGATTGTTCCTAAGAATCGCTGCACGCCATCTTTGTCTGATGGGGGTGGCATCTCACTAATTGCACGCACTTTCTCAGGATCTGGTTTCAAACCCTCGGATGTGAACACATGTCCGACATAGCTTACTTCTGGAACTCGAAGCTTGATCTTCTTTGGATTAAATTTCAGGCCCACCTCTCTGCTTCTTTCAAGTACTGCTATCATCTTCCTATCAACATCACTTATATCTTTTCCATGGATTAAAAAATCATCAACAATTATTTCAACTGCAACTCCAGCGAAGAGCCTGTCCATCTCTCGTTGGTATATCTCAGGAGCAGATGAAATTCCAAATGGCAGCCATGTAAATCTATACCGTCCCCAAGGTGTGTTGAATGTCAGAAGTTTCGAGCTTTCCTCATCTACCTCCACCTGCCAGTATCCACTGCATGCATCCAGTGTGGTGAACATTGTAGCTCCAGAAAGGCGATTGGCAACTTGCTCAACAGTGACCATGGGGTAGTGTGGCCTCTTGAGGGCCTTATTCAGATCCCTGGGATCGATGCAGATACGGACACTGTCTTTAGATGGTGGGTTGGCTCTGTCCTTCTCTTTTCGTTTGTCAACAACCAACATTGAAGACACCCACGGTGTGTGCTCTTCTTCTTTAACGATAATCCCATCTTGTTCCATCTCTTGGAGTTTTTCTCTTGTCGGTTCAAGCAGGGATATGGGGATCTTCCTAGGGGGGTGGACTACTGCAGGCACTGATGGATCTATCTCTAGGTGTACCTTGTTTGGCAGTCTTCCCGGTTTGTTACTAAAACAATCTTGGTACTGGGATAGAACCGGATCTTCTACCAACAATTCTGCATTCGGCTTGTTGCCATTCCCTTGTGTGGTCTCCTCGGCCAGTCTTTCTGGTGTGTCTATCAGGTCAAGATTCATAAACTTGAGCACCTCTAAGTCTAGGCAGGCTTCACAACTCAACAGGGGTGTAAACTCTCCATGCACAACAAGGTACAGCAGATCTATTTTTCGGTTCTTGTACTGGGTTGGAAGGCGAACACATCCAACAGGATGAATTGCCTTGTCTGCGAGCCATCCTTTAAGAGGCTGATGAATCTTTCGTAGCGGTTGT
The DNA here is from genome assembly GCF_932526225.1 of Nematostella vectensis. Lineage (NCBI taxonomy): Eukaryota > Metazoa > Cnidaria > Anthozoa > Actiniaria > Edwardsiidae > Nematostella > Nematostella vectensis. The sequence continues at coordinate 4,212,443 of NC_064041.1, read as the reverse complement.
GTAGTGATGGCCTTATATACATGATATGGCATCACATTGGCCTCTGCACCTGTATCAGCTTTGACTTTCACCTCTTTTTGTGCAATCCTAAGGGTAATCACGCTCTTCTTTGTGCTATTGGGGCTGGACACAGTCCCAAGTTCTACTGATCCAAAGTATAAGTGTGGATCACCCCCACGATCACCTTGGCCCATACTCTCAACCTGGTTTTCTTGCTCTACTGTGCTGACCGGTGTTTCTTTCTTACCCTTAAGAGGACACAACTTTGCAAAGTGTCCCTCTTGTTGGCAATTTCTACATTTCTTTCTTAAGGCAGGACAAATACTTGGTTTTGTGAAACGGTGCTGAAAACCACAAAACTTACAGGTAGGATTAGGTGCTCTCTCCTTTCCTTGAACTGGGTGTACACTCAATGGCTGCTGTGAACCAGTTGGTGAAGCAAACTTGAATTTCTGCAACTCAGCAGCTTCATAGGTTCTACAGTAATCATGGGCACTTTGGAGTGTCAAATCTGGCTTTTTCAACAACTCCCCTCTCAACTCATTCGAGAGCACCCCTCCCACGATACGATCTCTGATCAGTGAATCTCTGAGGGTCCCAAACTCACATGTCAACGATAAGCGTTTCAGCTCACTCACGAAATTGTCCATCCTCTCACCTTCTTTCTGGTTTCTTTGATTAAACACAAGGCGCTCATAGATGACGTTTCTTGCTCCCTGACAGTGTTCCTTGAACTTTCTACACACATCTTCATAAGATTCATTGCTTTCTCCTTCGTTGAAAACAAAATGACTATATTCTTCAATTGCATCTGCTCCAGCACAATTGAGTAGCAAGTTCACCTTCAACTTGTCAGGTTTCTCATCCTTTCCTTTCGCCACTAGGTAAATTTCGAACTGCATAATAAATTTCCTCCAATTTTCTGAGGCTTGGGCATCCAGCACCAGTGGACCAGGAGTCCTGTGCGACTCTACTTCTGCCATAATTTCAATTCTTTTCTCGATATTCTTTACCTTGATTCTCGTTAAACTTTTACTTGACTTCTGACACCATGTTATAAGTTCAGATCCTCACGATTATGCTTTCAATTCGTGGTTTAATTCAACTAATATTTCTCAATATCTAAATTACAACTAACTCCGAGCTTCAACGAGGAACCAGCCCCTACGGGGGGTCCCAATCAAACATCAGAGGCCACAGGGAACCCAAGGAGGGCAATATACATATTACAACACTTAGGCTACCTGTGGCAGCACGATTCTAGATTTACCTTTCCTATAAGTCTATCTACCTATCCGTCCCTCCCTCCATCCATCCATCCATCCATGTCGAAAACGTGTAAGCCTGCGATGCTCAGAGGTCTGCGGTATACTCTGCCTGAAAGCGAGGCGGCTTTTGTGGAAGACTCTTTTCGTTCGCGAAATTCGGAGGGACGCTCACTACTCACACAAATGCAATCGCCGTCTGCGGTAAACCCACCATAAAAGATGTTTATAACCGTATATTTTGGCCAGGGTTGTTTCAAGGACTGTCTAGCATGTTCTATAACCAGATATTTGATGAAGTTTGAATTGTTTTGCTATAAAGAGACTCGCTCCGCCTCGGCCTTTTTTCTCTGCAGCTCGTAATGCAAATATTTCTTAGTTCTAACAACTTCAAAGGACACATGTGATTTCGAAAGAAGAAGAGAATCAATAACAGCGAAGATAAGTTTTGTGTTTATTGTTTTGTATGCAATTTTGAACAGTGTCTCAAGCATTTTGTTGTTAACCATTCGCCATCAGTAGCGAGCGTTTGGTGTCTTATCCCAATAAAGAGTCAAATTTATAACAAGAATGCCGGTCTCGTTACGTTAAATCCCATTCTCTTCGGTATGTCTAGCACCGTATTACGACGTAAAGCCCCGTGCCAGCACAAGCAAGCATTGCTGGCGAATTCTTGCTCGACTGACCACAAGACAAAGGAAATGTCAGAAAGTCAATTTCCATTTTGACATTTTCTTTGTCCTATAGTCAGTCGAGCGGAAATTCGCCAGCAATGCTGGCTGGTGCTGGCGCAGTTTGCACGGGGCTTTAATGTGCACGAGCACCCGAGAAAACAGCTCACCAGCAGGTACAAAATGCAGACTACATTTTTCGGTGATTCCTTTTGTAGCCCGAGTTAGTTTATTCAAATAAAACCCTAAATTGTCGATCTAGTGAGTTCAAAGTATTCTATATTTGTTGAAAAAGGGCAAGCAAATCTGAATTGAGATTTTTGTCTAATCTTGGTATCGCATATGATTTTTCGTGTCCACACCACAGGCTTCCCAGTCGGTTGATTTGTATTTTTATTTCATATAGATAGATAGAAACTTTATTAAAGTGTCATAAACAACCTCTAGCCGGGGATAAGACCCCTACTAATTGGGGGACACAAAAAAAAAAAAGATAAAATTATAAAAATTATACTGATTATTAAAAATTTAAAATTGTAGATTCTTACTGATAAAGCTAAATAAATATATATATATATATATAAATACATGTAAATTGATTGTAATCTATATGAAATTATGAAAAAAAAAAAAAAAATTTTGACTAGATTTAAAAATTATCATGCGGAAACATAGGGCACAGCCCTTGCAATTTTCTATAAATTCGAAATCCTTTTTTCTCATAGTCACTTTAAAACTTTTTAAACTGTCAATTGATCTTTCTGCCCTAGGTAGGCTATTCCATAGTTTAGCCCCCATATATCTTAGGGAATGTTTCCCGTAAGTGACTGTGTTAAATCTTGGAATAACAAAATCGGACAATCTTAAATTATAGTTCGTGTTTTTTTTAGAAAACAAATCACTAATCCCAGATGGACAAAGGCCATTTTTAACTTTGTACATTAAGATGCAAATGTCTTGCAGTCTACGATTACGTAGAGTAGATAAATTAGCCTTTATTAATAGTCCGTGGTAAGTGCAATTCCAGTCTTTAAAAACAGCTCTTGAGGCACGTTCCTGTAAACGCTCAAGCTTCCTACTATCGCTTGCCTTACAAAAATGCCAGGTCAAGTGGCAGTATGTCAAATAAGGCAGATCAGCGGTCTTTTTAGCGCATGCGCGAGTTTCATATAGTGGATGCGATTTTTCGTGTCCACACCACAGGTTTCCCAGTCGGCTGATATGTATTCTGATTTCATGCTGATCAGCGGTCTTTTTAGCGCATGCGCGAGTTTCATATAGTGGATGCGATTTTTCGTGTCCACACCAAGGCTTCCCAGTCGGCTGATTTGTATTTTGATTTCATGCTGATCAGCGGTCTTTTTCGAGAACCCCTGTACTTAAACATTTTCGTTCCGTCCTCCGAGCATTCACTTTCTATTAGAAAGTTCTAGTTTATTGTATTAAACGTTTTCCGTTGACTATGTACACTATAGAATCGTAATTTTAGTGGCACTGGATTTTTTTTACAATATGCTGCTAAATGTCGACAGTTCTCAATTTGCTAAAATATCATGGTATATTGTCAACCTTGTGAGCTCAAAGTATTACATATTTGTTTAGAAAGGCAAGCGAATCTGATGAGCTTTGTTGTCGAAAAAAAAGTTTTTTCTTGCTTGTATACACTATAAACAGTGCCGTACATTACTATTTTTGGTTTTATCGATTTACCTACTTATTATGCAAATATTCAAAATGGCCGCGCGGAGTTTGAAACTTGAATTTGTTTTGTTAGCGAGACGTCGCATCGCAAAAATCGACCAAAACAGCAAAATATCCTGCTCTATACCAAGTTTGATATTTGATTGATGAGTTCCTGTGCTCGAAAGTAAAATATCGTTTGGGAAACCTTTTCAAATTGAGCGCTTTTATTGGAGACTGCCGTAAAATCGAACTCTTTTCGTAATGTTTACGTTTAGAAAAAGAGAAATATGAGTGTGATGGACCAAATTCTACGGCTTAGAACCTTGACAGGACTAAACTAGGATAAATGGGGATCATGGCATACTAAAACAATTTTCACCACAAGCCGAAACGAGTGCCCACAGGGTATGGTGAAAGTTGAGGAGAGCGGAGGTTGAATTGTGAGGACGAAAGTGCGAGTCAAGGCCCAACGTCTATACAAAAGGGAAAAATCGCCGAAGAATAGGTATGAAAATTCGTGTCAACATTTAGACGAAAAGCATTTTACCCTACCCTTGTCTCTCGGGGGTTCGCTTCTTATCATTCTTTAGCTAAATGTCTGCGACCACCACAACAACATTGGGGGGGGGGGGGGGCACTCTAGCTGTAAACATGACTGTTGGTTCCGACAGATACGAACATTTTATGCCCCCAAAAGAATGGAACCGCGCCACCCATAAGAATATACCTGCATCTGAACTCTATACCCAAAACTCCACCAAGAATAGATAGCCCCCCCCCTTCCCCCCAAAAAAGTAACCCAAATCTGAGTTCTATTCGTAAATCATACAAAAGCTTGAAACTTGCCAGTCCCGTAAAAATGTTTTAGAAGGAAAATTTGCTTATCAAATTTAATTTATTTTTATTCCCTTTTATAAAATAAAACTCTATCCTCCTCACCTCCAAGGCCCTAGTCATCAAACCCGGTACAATTTTACTTCCTTGTCTTCGCACCTTGTGTGAGCACACCACATGTGACATGCCCTCAGTCATCACAACCTCACTCCCCTTACCATGCATTTCTCAACCATTAATTTTACACTCTATGCCTTTTCCTATTTGTCTGCACACACCATAAAATAGCCCTCATTGAGTAAGCGCATTACATAGCCACTCAAACCAGTGCCCCCTCTAAAATCTAATGCTAGAGGGGCATAATATGTTAAAATAAGCATTTGCGATAAAAACTTTTTGATGAATTAGCCCCCCCTACTCATCTTCAAAAATACCCAAACCTGAGTTCTATACATAAAATATACCAAGCATAGAAACTTACCTCCCAAATAAATAACCAAACCTAAATTCTATAGCCCAAGCATACAAAATCTTGCTATAAGGGAGCTTCAACTCTCAGATTTGCTTATTAAATAAAATCAATTTTATTCCATTTTTATAAAAAAGACAACAAACAAACTCTGTGCAATAGTCACTGAGATAAAAAATGCTCCTGAAGTATCACCAAATATAAATATTTATTTTCCATACAGTATGATATCTATGACTGCACAATCATTCTCCTAGAATCTCCAAGGCCTAGTAATCAAACCTGGTACAAGAGGGGTAAAAAGAAGGGCATAATATGCTAAAATAAGCATTTGCGATAAGGACTTTTTGTCAAATTAGCCCCCCCCCCCCCAAAAAAAAAAATACCCAAACCTGAGTTCTATACATAAAATATACCAAGTATAGAAACTTACCTCCCAAACAATTACTCAAACCTATATACCCCAAACATATAAATTCTTAATATCACTATAGTTTTAAAGGGGAGCTTCAACACTCAGACTTGCCTATCAAATCAAATTAATTTAATTCCCTTTTTATAAAAAAAAAAGAATCTTTGCGCATATAATAGAGACTGGCGAGTGAAAATATAAGCCTGAAGTATCACCAAATATGAATAGATATTTTCCATATGATATCTGCTCTAGTGAAGCTTGGAGCCTCTGGTACCCAGGGTATGACTATACTCCTATTCTCCTATTATCTCCAAGGCCTAGTAATCAAACATGGTACAAGTTTACTTCATCTTCACAACCTGTGTCAGCACCCCCAATTAGACATACCCTTAGTCACCACCCCTTTGCCCTTACCATGCCTTTTCCTCACCCTAGTTTACACTTTATGCCTTTTTTCATTTGTCTGCACACACAATGAAATACACCCTCAATGGCTCTAACTTGGTGTAAGAACCTGTGTATTAAGCACGATTTGTGTCACAAAACTTCCTTTTTTAATAAAATGAATCATGATGAAAACAGAGCTGGATACAATGAAGTCCTTTGGGGATGGTTCTGACACTGAGGTATACATACACCCCTCATTGAATAAGCACATTACATAGCCCCTCAAACAAGTGCCCCCTCTAAAATCCATTTATAAAAAAAAGCCATAATGTGAGCATTTGTGGTAAGGACTTTTTTTACAACGAGTAATAGCAAACTAATGCAGCAATGAATAATGACTGCCATCCCTAAGATTTACTGATCATAGCAAATCTATTTATTCCAGGATTAAATATAAACATCTAAACAGTACTTTCATGTAGTGTCTTTAAATTGCATACAACAAACAGTGAATCGCGGCCAATCTGTATACGATTTAGCTTCATTTTTTTTAATAAGACTCGCTGCCATTCTGTATAAGATTCATTTTAGTTTCAATATCCCAGCTAAAATTTTTCTTGGAGTGTCTTCATTCCGAGTGCGAAAGCAAGATAAATCCAGGGAAATTTTGTGCATTTGTATGACTTGATGAAACGTACAACTAGATAATTGGTGATCAATGTTATAGCCTGCTAGCAGTGGCTTACCCTTCCGCGTTCATTACAGTACGATTCGGTGAAGTCGTAAAAATAACCCTGCAAATGAGGTCTGTTGCCGATGAGAAACAACACAAATAGGGTATATATGACGCACTGAGTCGCTGAAATCCCTGCTTAAACAGATAAGAAGAAATCACTGCTAGCAGAGAGTTAAAAAGCGGCGTTCAACATGATTTTCCCGATTCAACGGAACCGCCATTTTGTTTTCCCACTCTGAGTTGAGGCGTGTCCGCGTGAGACTGGGCATAGTAATCCTCATCTCTGATTGGTTAATCAGATTGTTTATCAAATGTAACCAAAAATGGTAATGTTCCGCACTGATAAACACCCTTCCCGACTGTGTTCTTGTAACGGAAAAAAATTACTCGCGCCAGCGAGTGATCGCTAAAATCCGTTGGCACTTATTTTTTACTTTGCACAGTTTAGCGAGCTATTTTGGGCTTTGAAATGCTGATTTTGCAATCGTGTATTCGTTTACCTTTTCGAGTGTTTATGGGTACTCGAATAGATGCAAAGAAGTTGTAAAATATCGGAAGTGACGTCACGGACAAGCGTTTGTGACCATTGATCCAGCCGTTAGTGGGGCCGATGAGGGCTAGCGACGGCTGGAAATCGAGCCTAATAAAGTTACAGAACCCTAACGTTTTAGATAACTACAGGTCTCCTGCGCGATAGCCACATGCTCTTTTAGACAATTTAGAAAAATAACAGCCATTCATTGATATTGTATTTGCAATGTTGTATGTCGTATGCTCTGATTAGTTGCCACAAGTGGTCTATAAGTCACTGTGGTCCGCAATAAACAGAGAATACGATGCAAGAGCTTGGATTCTGGCTTTCGATTCCATAAGATCGTTGTTCTATCTCATTTGCATATCCGTAGACGAATAATCTTTGAAATGGGTAGTCCTTTAGATGGAGTTTGCCTCAGATCTAATGCCGCCATATCCATGAGCGTATCTAGTGTGTGCCATATCTAGGGGTGTACCTAGGGGTGTGTGCTATTTCCGTGGGTGTACCTGGGGAGTGTGTGCCATATCTAGGGGTGTACTTAGGGTGTGTGTGCAATACCCAGGGGTGTATCTAGGGGTGTGTGCCGTATCTAGGGGTGTACCTAGGGGGTGTGTGCCATATCTAGGGGTGTACCTAGGGGATGTGTGCAATATCTAGGGGTGTACCTAGGGAGAGTGTGCCATATCTAGGGGTGTACCTAGGGAGTGTGTGCCATATCTAGGGGTGTACCTAGGGGTGTGTGCCATATCTAGGGGTGTACCTAGGGGTGTGTTCAATATCTAGGGGTTTACCTAGGGAGTGTGTGCCATATCTAGGGGTGTACCTAGGGGGTGTGTGCCATATCTAGGGGTGTACCTAGGGGGAGTGTGCCATATCTAGGGGTGTACCTAGGGGATGTGTGCAATATCTAGGGGTGTACCTAGGGGGTGTGTGCCATATCTAGGGGTGTACCTATGGGGTGTGTTCAATATCCAGGGGTGTACCTATGGTATGTGTGCAATACCCAGGGGTGTATCTAGGGGTGTGTGCCGTATCTAGGGGTGTACCTAGGGGATGTGTGCCGTATCTAGGGGTGTAGCTAGGGGGTGTGTGCCTTATCCAGGGGTGTACCTAGTGGCGTGTGTTGATAGTTAGAGGTCCTTCTATCAAGTTCATATATAATATTTAACAATGCTGTGCTCTATTTACCAACATTTCGAACCATTTCCTATTTCCCCTTGAGGTTGGAGTTATGTGAATAAGGACAGACAAGTTCTTGTGTCTTTTTAGAAGCTGATAACACAATTTATAATATTACAGGTGACTATTGAAGTGAATTGATAAAAGATTTATTCGAGATGAATTGTCTTACCCATGTATCCCTCTTCGAACTTTGCCATTGAGCGAAAAGATCCCTCGGGCGTGAATGTAGTCCGTGTAGCTTCAAATGTCAAGTTCAACGTCATCATCCACCCTCCTGGAAAAATTTGAGATTTTTAAACATCAGATACAAGAATAAAACAAATATTTGAAAAAAAAGTAACGTATAAAAAAAAGTTACTTGGACTAGTAAATGTCAAATTCGAGTCATAAGGGTCACAGTATTGTAAATTTACATTGTATTTACTTTGGTCACTAGACCACCAGCTTAATTCAAAGGTTGTGAGTGATGGAGCTCCCTTGAGAATATTGTCTACAATTTTTTAAGGTCAACTTGTTGTTTTTAGGTCCCAAAATGTGAGTTTGACCTCGTGCTTCAGGCACCCCCTTACACTTTAAATCGTTCTTAACCCTCCCAAACCAGTCCCACCAAACATACCGTCCCCCTACGCCATCCATCTTCCAAAACACCATCCCCCACCCACGTCCTCTGAAAAAAATCCTAAATCCGTGCGAGCAGTTTTTCATTATTATAATGATGTACCTTCTTCGTCCACCATGTCGCAATATACAGGAAATACGGATCCTGTGTTTTCCGGGTCGATGAAGTACTTCCCACTTCCGCGGCTCCTTCCTTGGTCTAGAATATTTTTGCATGACAAACCTGGCGGCTCTGAAAGATGGAATAACACATGAGACCCTAATCTATATAGCTTTCGTAGGCGGTCATCTCAGGGATATAAAACAGAGTTGAACCCTAAAGGATGCAAAATGGGTTTTGGTTAACAGGATTGTTAAAACCTGTTGAAAAGCAAGATGGAGGGGTCTTGACCTAAACCAGCTCAAGACTCCCTTGGGGTAGCACACCTATAAAAAGTGAAACGATGAAAAACTCCTAATATATAGATTTATGCATTGCCTAAAAGCGTAACTCTAGCTACGTTTTAAAATTTAAATATAAAGCCTTAAGCTTGGTTGTCTGATGATGTTTCTACCATGAGATATCAATATTTTATGACGGAAGGACGGACTACCTAGGGGATGTGTGCCTTATCCAGGGGTGTACCTAGGGGTGTGTGCCATATCTAGGGATGTACCTACGGGAGGGTGTGCAACATCTAGGGGTGTACCTAGGGGTGTGTGCCATATCTAGGGGTGTACCTAGGGGAGGGTGTGCAATATCTAGGGATGTACCTAGGGTGTGTGTGCCATATCTAGGGGGTACAAAGGGGGTGTGTTTCATATCTATGGGTGTACCTAAAGGGTGTGTGCTGTATCCAGGGGTGTACCTAGGGGATGTGTGCAATATCCAAGGGTGTACCTAGGGGGAGGGGTTCGCAATATCTAGGGGTGTACCTAGGGGATGTGTGCAATATCTAGGGGTGTACCTAGGGGGTGTGTGCGATATCTAGGGGTGTACCTATGGGATGCGTGCAATATCCAGGGGTGTACCTAGGGAGTGTGTGCTATATCTAGATCTTTGGATTTCTTTGCAAAATGTTATCCATTACTGAGTTATCACATCCCATTTTCTAGGATTTCCTTTCCCCAACCTTGATTATTTCTCACTAATTCGGATATTAAATTATGACCAACTGTAATTAGCTGGGCCCAAAAGAAAATACAAACGAGAATTGTGAGAACCGTCAAACAGAGAGATTTGTCAAATTATCGGTACTTTAAACTTTGTTTCTAAATTCTGAAGCAATGATTATGACACTCCGGGTTAACGATTTGTATACAGTCGATTGACAAAACGTTGTCGTCAGCCGGCTTTACGACTACCCGACAAGTCCGCATGTAAGCATGGGTAAAAACCACTGAAGCGCCTAGTGCATATATCAGCCACTGCATAACTTCAGACTTAGACGCGGTAGCGGTGGCTAATATACGCAGCTAGGCGCTTCAGTGGTTTTTACCTATGCTTACATGCGGGCATGTCGGGTAGTCGTAAAGCCGGCTGACGACAACGTTTTGTCAATCGACTGTATACCTTCACAATGTCTTCCTGTGTACCCAGGACGACAGGCGCACGTGAAGTTGTCGTCATTGTAACTTGCTTGGCAGCTGCCGTTATTCTGGCAAGGTCGGAAGAAACACTGGGTCTGTAAAGATCATATAAAAATCGTTTTATTTTTTACAATAATTTGGATCTTACGCACGCTCTGATTGGTCCGATTAACACACTTTAGGAAAGTCGTGCGATGACCCAGCACAAAATAATGTAAAGAGAATTCTTACAGCATCAACAAACAACCCTGTGTTCCAACGATGATTTGCATTTGATCACTAAAAAAAATATTTCCTTTTTTTGAGGGGGGGGCATGCCCTATTTAAGTTAATTCCTCTGAATTGCATTGGTCTATTTTTGCTCGAAAAATGTATGCGGAATCTCGGGTTTCCAATATTCTGTCATTCGACATTCCACACGCCAAGGCTAGTACTTCGTGGATGTCATAAGGATTCTCATATTAGAGACGATCTCACAATTGAGTTCCTAAAATCAGACTACATGAAGTATATTGCTAAAGTCATCTCTCAAAATGATCCAGCCGCTCAAACCATGAAAGCTTTTAGCGAAGATTTGCGCTGAACAAACACGACCCAACTAGTAGAACCACCGAAAAATTAAGTAAATGCTGTTTAAAATACAAAACAAAAGTTCCCTATCTTCAAACTATGTATCTCTTGCGCGAGCTGACGTGGATTGGAATGACACCACAGTATTATAAAAGAATATTTTTTTATGTTTCGTTATTTTCCTTTTAAGGTGAATAAAAGATAATTATATTTTCAAGAAGAGCGAATCTAGCGGCATCTGATAATGCATAGATGTATTAATAAAATTTTAAAAAAATACGAAAATCGCGCAGAAAAGTAGTCTTCTTTAGGGAACTTAGTATAGCTTTTTATCCAAAACAACCTCGGCGCGCCACCTTAAAGGCTATCCTTTGTCTCAAAACAAATCAAAGCAATCATACAACAATTTTCACTATACAAAATTAATTTTCTGCCCCAAAATGGAAAATTTGTGTATATATTTAGAAGACCTGATCTTATAACATTTGAAGAAATATATATATTTAGGGCTGAAAAATAACCATTCGAAACAACTTTTCACGATTATTATATCGTTTTTTCGCTTGGTGTCAGTATCGGCTATTCGGTATCTTTGACATTGCAATCTGTCATAAATTGTGGCAGAATTTGAAACAGCATTATGCATAATGATAGAAAATTCCTGATCATAAAGTCACTTAAATTTAATGCTGTAGTGGGTCTGGTGTTTGTTTGTACTTACTTACATCAATACTATAATGGGTCCAACTGGTGTTATTCTGTACTTTAGTGGACGAGTTATAGATGTCGGTAGATAGCACTTCGCACAACAACTTGGACCTGCCGTCAGGTGTGTTCGCGAGGTTCAGCGAAAAGCAAGACTCATTCCGCAGACACGCCAAAACACACGCGCCTGGTCTTTCCACAATCAATGTTAGCTTTTCTGACACGTTCAAGTATTTGTTACTGTGTTTACGGAATTTTCCAAGACTTTTGGCATTTCTTCTATTAAGACCATTTGAAACAAGAAATACCTCCGCATTTGCCGACAATATGTACGACAACTGTACAATAATGTAACACGATAATGCTGCATCCATGTCTCTGGTTCCTAATGAACTTCGATCAACTCAAAGTATTTGTTATTTAAAAGCGCTTGTTTGAGCCTCGGATTTCCTCGGATACCGTTCTATACAATGCGTGCTACACAATAGCCTTGAGCGTTCACTATGGAGACAATAATGCCCATGGCCACATACTGTATATCAGAATTTTGTTACGATCTGACTAATTTCACCTAATCGTAACAAGGGAAAAGTGAATATTTTTTTTCGAAATTGGTTTCTTTCATGTAAATATCCGGGTTAATCCCTAGTGTTCTCTTCGGAATTCCTGTAGTTGGCCGTGAGGTAAGAGGGGCCTGGGCACTCTGACGTCACAACTGTACCAACCACAGAGAGAATAACCAAGGGGGACTAGAGGGACTAAATCCCTTTCTGCGCCACAATTCCCCTTAAGAACAACACACAAGGCTAATGTAGTAATGTAACTAGCTTTATTGAGAAAACAGTCAAGACACAACTTCAAATTATATTTTATTTTCCCGAACTCTAAAAATAAAAGAAACACACTTCTTCTCCAGTATTCGAACTCACCACGAGAGTATGAATAAGAAAGGAACTCTTTGTTATTACCCGCCCGCCATGTCAATTCCCATCTTTTTTTTTGTTTTTTAATAACAGCATTACTCGCCCTTTCCCGCGCTTTTGTATCGCCTTCTTGCCTTAACGTGATAAAAGGACTGTGATATTGAAATCGAAATAAGTTAAAGAAGGCCAATTACGCCGCCATTTTATGCTCCCGCTCAATGGCTAATTTAAGCAAGTAAATAAGGCTCAGTTCAAACGCCGTATTATCCATGAGCCGTATTCAATACAGATGCATGCAAATGAATATAGTCGATTGTTTCATCTTCCTTTCCAGTATTCGCATGTACTTGCATGTAGGTATTCTCAAACAATTATCGTCAATGACATATCAGAAGTCATCCTTTATTTTGAAGTTTCCTTGCGAATAAACAACTGTATTTTCAATGATAAACAATAACGAAGGAGTGGGCGATCGGCATTCTTTAAAGTCCGTAGGTCCGACTCTTTTGTTTTTGTTTTGAAAATTCAAAACTTGCGTCATTTTACAAAATACAACTTTCCCTGTATTATTTGATACTTTAAAAATATAATTGACCTATTTATAGTCATCGGATGGATTGAAATTAATCGTGATTAAAGCGGATTTTATTCACTTACTGAGACGAACGCCTCATTTACACGATTTCATTTCTGCATATATTACTATAGTCTCAATCTCTACCAAGTCATTGTGCAAAATCATCTCAAGCTGGATTGATTTCGCTGTATTTACTCGTGTTTCCATTTGCGACCCGATCAAGACCCGATACAAGTGGCGAGGCTCGAGATTAGAATTATCTATTGCCTGCTTTAGACAAATGCAGTTTACTTCAAGACGTAAATAAATGTACTTTGGACACTCATCATAAGTGGACTTGAGGTACTTAACTTGATTACTTAATCTATTTTGAAGTGGAAGAATTTTTTAGCTTATTGATGAAAATCGTCTCCTACAAATCGCGATATATATTAAATGAATCCCAAAGAAGTAATTACTACATCGCAACACTTGACCGGCTACCCATAAGACAAATTTTGTTTTCTTACTATAAAATATCTTGATCTTTCTCATTAAATGTCATGATTTTTTCACCACGTAGATTTCAATAAGTAGAGCATATGTGTAAATTGAGACAAGTTCCAACAGAATATCGAGCAGTTTTCATCAATATTCATAAAAAAGTATAAATAACTCAACTAGAAAAGCCTAAGCCTGCTGCTTTGGTTTGGTAACTTTTTTAGAGTAAACATGTCAGTAGCCATGTGTAGTGTAAGATATGTGAAACTATGAAAGTTATTTTGGTATTTTAGTGCTTATTTTTTGGTTTTTTGGTCCTTCCTTTAGATAATTTTTGTCTTCCCCCTAAAATAACTCATTGAATGTCATTTTCAATGAAATCTAGAGCCTTGTGTTGTCTTTCTAGTGCTATTAATATGTATATGCTATAATTTAAAGTCTGGATATTCTATAGCCATCTTATTTACTGCAAAATAAAAATGTTTGAACAATATGATAGCATAAAAATAGATATTGTTATTTACTTTGCACTAACATAATAAATTTAATATAAATTATATTGTTAATACAATATAGCTCACTTTGGGTGTTAACATAAATTTACCCCTAAGTGATAGCACATTGAGGGCAGTGAACAAATAAAATGTTTAAAAAATATTAAACAATTTTCAAACACATAATGTGTATGAATAAAAGTCAGAAGTGACAAAGCGTACCGCCCTTCGCTGCACTTTATCCTGCTCGTTTAGTAGATTTTAAGTATGAGGGGCCCAAACTGCACATGCGTAGTTCATGATCGGGCGGACCAAGCCAAAGTACGCTGCTTCCCTAGTCTTCACATCGCAGAAGTACAGGTTTATCATGAAAAGGCCTAGGATCTCGTTCGCCCTTTTCGTGACCTCAGCGACGTGCTTGTGCGAGCGGAGGTTGTGTGTTATAGTAACATCTAGGTACTTCACTTCCTTGACGGAGTCGAGCGCGCTACCCCTTAGGTGGTACGAATATGGGATGTAATTGCGCGTTTTCGTCGAGATTCGCATGGTTTTTCACTTAGAGGGGGCAAAGTGCATTAGGCAGGTATCAGCCCAGGATGATAGGCTGTCAATATCGCGCTGCAGCTGATTACAGTCCTCCGGTGAACGCACGGTCCTGTAGCAGATACAATCATCCGCAAAACGGAACTCTGAGCCGCTACTCACAACATTGACGATATCGTTAATAAATAAATTAAACAATACCGGTCCTAGAACGGTGCCTTGAGAGACGCCAGATGTCACGTGCGCCCACTCCGACTTTGATCCATACACCACTACCCGCTGCCTCCGGTGACATAAGAAGGCATCAATCCATAATAGCGTAGAACCTCATATGCCATCGCTGGCGAGCTTGGACTTTAGTCTTTCGTGCGGGACCTTGTCCAATGCTTTCGCAAAATCGATTATGAAAGCGTCGGTCTGCAATCCAAATTCAATAGCAAGAGCCCAGTCATGAATTACATGACACAGCTGTGTCACGCAACTATGATCCTCCTGAACGCGTGCTGGCGGTCTGACAATATGTTGTGAGATCCAATGTGAGCCATTATGTTAGTACAAATGATATGCTCCAGGACTTTGCACACAATACTAGTCAATGAGATTGGCCGATAGTTTTATTGCATGGGATCTATCGCCATTTTTGAAGAGCGGGCACACATTAGCGATGCGCCAGTCCTCCAAAAGTCAATTAGACTTTTGGAAAATGTGCGTCAGCATAGGTGTAATAGTGGTTGCTACCTCTTTAAGGATTGTAGGGTGCAACCCGTCGGGGCCGGCTGATTTTGATGTCTTGAGACCTTCTACGAATTTTAAGACGCCACCCTGTGTTACACGAATGTCAGTCATTTTCGGGCACCTGCGTTGGAGATGAGGGATCGAGTTAGTGTTCTCAGAGGAGAAGTTAAGGCAGAAATGCTGGTTTAAGACTGTCGCTTTCTCTGTATCTGATTTAGCGAGGGAGTGGTCATGGCTTTTGAGGGGTGGCATAGATTGGCCGTTTTTACGCTGGGAGGCGATGAGCTTCCAGAAGAGCTTGGAATTTAATCGGACATCCCCA
Organism: Nematostella vectensis; assembly: GCF_932526225.1. Classification (NCBI taxonomy): domain Eukaryota; kingdom Metazoa; phylum Cnidaria; class Anthozoa; order Actiniaria; family Edwardsiidae; genus Nematostella; species Nematostella vectensis. Next base: position 4,196,730 of record NC_064041.1, on the reverse strand, counting down.
ATGACATCGGTGATGTAGTTATTGTAACTGCGTTCGTCTTGCATGTAGAAGGCCGGGTAATGGAGGTAGCGTTGTATTGTCGGCAGTTTTCAGGAGATGACGTCATCAGAGGTGTGAACGACGAGCCCAGAACTGGGTCTGTACCAGTTGATTCCAATGGAATATTTGTTGACAAAAGTCATGACATGACATGAAATATGTCGAGGAGAAGTTAGGAAATAGACAGGCACAACAGATCCAGGTCAGCTTGGAGTTATTGCAGAATGCCTCGTAAGGATTGCGTAGATTGGTAAATACACTTTTGTGATACCACAAAAGACACTCCTCGCACTCGAAAGCAGCTTGATGAGATTTAACAGGCTTCATACAAGCTCCGCAAGGGTGCTTGCAAGGTCCAGGGTTGTTCAGAAAACCCGTATCCCCTGCCATGACGAGTAATAACAGCAAATAGCCGATATGGACCGTGACTCAGATAGCTTGACGCGACGCGTAATAATAAAGATAATAGTAATAATACAGATAATAAGTTGTATAATCGCAGAAATTATCCACATGTTCATACAGTCAGTAGAAATTTGACAAGTTCTGTGGTATTTTTTGATAGAAGAACTGGCATTTGACAATGGCCATTTGCCGTTTGCACTGACAACGTTTATTGAAATAGGTGTATATAGCGACTGATAGAATAGGGTTATACTGCTAAATCTTCATATTACCATTAACATGGTTTGATTTTTTTCAAGTCTCCAGGTAAAGGGAATAAAGAGTAAAGGTATGCTAAATCTATCTATGAAGGTCCTTTGCACCGGCTCTGCTAATACGGTATTTTTCCCCGTCTCTTGCCTTATATTCGAAGTAAGTAATTTTATACTTTTGTAACGATTCCCTTTGTCTTTGTTACGCCCTGAAGAAGATAGGAACTTGAGACAAGACGTCAGCGACAAAGTCGATAACCTTAGACGTGCCCGTCCTCGCTAGACCGAAAAACTTCAAGTTTTCACAACTTGGCTCAGGTGAAAGCGTCTGAAATTCACCAGGCAGACTGAATTTAACGTCTTACTCTTCAGAGTTTCCATTTTTTCTTTCTTACTCCCTTTTTGTCGACGTTGTTAGGGCACGCCACCGGATGATAAGGCGAATGTCAGAATTAGGCCGGCACTTCCGGTACATTCCGCCCTAACAGTTTGTGCGGCATACGCATGCGCATAACAATAATCCAAGATGGCGGTCACCAAAACGAAATGAAGACGGAACTAGGATTTCAAGTTGTCTCTGACTGACATGGGATCACGGTTAAGGTACAGATCATTTCAATGGTAGATTATTCAAGTGATTCCTTTTAATCTTTTAAATTCTGTTTCAGAACGAATCCCGACAAGATTTTGGAATGTTTCCTCGAAGTTCTTCCTGCTTCGACTGATTCTAATGAAGGTCGGAAAAAATATTCTTCTTGTTTATCCTTATTATATTGTATAAATCGCCAAACTGGGTACTTTTGGACTTAATAGTTTGGGTATAAACTATTTGTTTTCGTGTGAGTGCAAGTTTCCGCCGTCAAGTAGAATGAAACTGCTTCGATAGCCTCAAAATAATAATTGTTTTGAGTCTTGCTATCTTAGACACCTCTGTATTATCAGCTTCGCTGCTAGTTTGCTATAACTAGCTCCTTTTGTATTTTGGTTTCCTCCGGACCTTATAATTTCTACAGGTTTGTTAAAAGGTTCTGTTTTTGTTGATAAAAAGTGGTAGTTGTTTAGTACCCTAAACTAAAAGCAACATAAACAGCCGAGATTTGTAGAACGTCCAAGAAGCTAGGAAAAAACGTTCCGTATTCCTTATTATTCCAGCCGGCGTACTTTACCTTATTTCAAAAAAGTCAAAATTCTTCTTAATAACTTTGAAGATTTGCCAAAGATACTCGACAATGCATTTTTAATTGCCAGAGCAAAATTCAGAGTAAGATGCAATATTCAAATCATAACTACTGTATAATGTACATATAGGCATAGCACATCGAAACTATGAATATTAACTGTATATCTTCTGAGAAAATTTCCAAGATTTTCCAATACATTTGTTGCATATTGTTGATAATACAATCTTGTGGTACTCAGGCTTAATTTCCTTGCCAAAATATATATCAATGAATAAATACTGTACATTCATACAGTCTCAGTTTTTTGATGGTTTAGGACCTTTAATAGGTGAAGGATATGAAATGGAGATATGGATTAATAAATGTCTTTTTGGCCAATTTTAGATAATCTGAAAACTGAAACTTATTAATTCAAATAGAAAAGAATCATCACAGCTTCTATCAGTCCAAAGCCTTGGGCTGTCATTGACCTACACTTTGATGGCTTCCAATCATACCATTACACGACAATGGGCTGACAAATCAGAGGGTACAAAATTTGTTCTGTTACAAATTCAAAACTTCATGAATAGAAGTGAGATGCAGCTTTAGTATTTTTTTGCATTTTGGCAAGAGTTTTCAGCATAATTTTAATTGCAGTGAGTCATTTATAGAAGTGTTGTCTTTGACCAATATTATTTTGTCAACAAATGTTGTCTGATTGATGCAGAAGACACTTTTATTCATTTATAAAACATTATTTCTGTTATAAAGTGGTTTGTCATCTTTCTTTATAAACAATACCTATGTACCTATGTTTTCCTTTTTCAATTTTGATGACTTTAATCTTTTTTTAAGAAAAACAAAAACATAGGAGAAATTAAACATATTTTTTAAATTATACAACTTACAAATGTATAAAGCATATACAAAGGATAGACTGAGATGGGAGTAAGGCTATTTGTAAATATAAAGTTACTGTGCAAATGTTGACATTTGTTTGTATTCTTAATTAAAGGAGCATCAATCAAGTTTATCCAGCCTCTGGATTTTGAGGATAAGGTACTGTAACTATATAGTATATGTATATAATTATATGTTTATACAGGGCTTCTGGAATTACGCGAAAAAAAACTCAAAATTACGCGGGATTCTTTGCTAGATTACGCACTAAATTACGCGGAAAATCAGTCATTACGCGCTAAATTACACGGGATTTTGCAATAAATTTTTCTTTAAAAATCAAAATTTTGCGGGATTCTTTACTGAATTATGCGCTAAATTACACGGAATATCAACTGTTACGCCCAAACTACATTTTGTACGAAAAAAGCACGAAATAACTTGAAAAGGTTTATTTTTGCGCGAAAATATCTTAGGCAAGTTTTTATTGGCTCCTAGCCACTAGCCAATTAAAAAAAGGTATTTTATTATTAGTCCTAGGCCTTCGTGGTTTAGCAAAGAACGCCTAGTCATTTTATTAGTTTTGGAAATTCAGTTTGAAATATCACACTCTTATGAAGAATATCTGTTTTTTTTTTACAAGAAAGAAGAACCCTAAAAAACCACATCAGCTGTGCACTTCAATGTTTTGTCTTTCAAAATTTAGCCAAATAACGCGGGATTACGCGGAAATTTGTGGATTACACAGATTACACGGAGAAAGCCAAATTACGCGCTTCCGCACAAGTGCGTAATTCCAGAAGCCCTGTTTATAGTATTTAACTATATGTATAATGTATATTTAACAATGAGACTACAAGCTCAAGTTTTCTATGAGTCAATAGATAGTCAACAAGGCGCGTAGCCTCGAAAATGAGAAGATTAGAAGATTGTTTTAGTATAATTCCACTCACATACTACCTTCGAAAAAAGTATGATTTTAATAATTCTTAGTAATAAATAACCACTTTTGGAGCAAGAACGCCAGCTTTTTCGCTATTCACTATCTATGGCTCGATAGATACAGAGTGAGTACAGGAGCCAGTCCAATCGTGAGATTCGTGATAGTATGTGAGTGGATTTATACTAAAGTATATAACTATATGTACAGTATTATTTTCTTAGATCAGCAGAGCCTACTTTTTTAGATATAAAGTAATGAGGTGAAATAAAAAACCTTCATTCATTTTACAACAACTGTATCTCATCTCTCCTGTCTACTAGCTTAGAAAATGATGAAATTAATAAAAATGAAGCATGATTTAACCAACAAGTTGTTTGTTTTACAGGAAGCCTTGAAGGCAATTCCAGGATTTTGTTTCCCATGCATTTCTAAGACGTAAGTACTTATCTGCTTGAACCTCATATGTGCTAGCATTAGATTTATTTCATGTTTTTTTATTCCACTTCTAGAAAGCTTATAACACAATAAGTACCTTACAAGTAAACATTATTATCTTGTGTCTGCCATTTCCATCGGCTAATTTAAGCGAGTATCCAATATATTTTTAAACAATTATCGCCAATAACATGAGGTAGTGGTACCTATTATCGGCAATGCCCCATTATCGGACTCTCAAAAAAAATCTTAGATATCTCAAGCAATAGGAAAACAGCACATTTCGCCATGCAGTTTGTCACGTGCGAGATGCATGTGTATTTAATCGCTTGCTACAGCGGAGAAAGAGTCTCAAACTAAATTCTATCATGACTTTTGCAAAGTACATTTGTCAACTATAATTGCCTGCTGTATTTTAGTGAAAATGAAGCATGATTTTCCCATTATTTTTCGCGAAGAAATCTGCTGTCCAATGAAAGGGCTAGGGTGTCAGATAATAGTTAAGAGCATCCGATAATAGGGCTTCACAAAACTTCTTACTAACGATTGTTTTCTCACAAATTAACTACAGAATATTTGTTATCTAGGTGGAATTATTATGTTTAATAGTCAGTGATTTCTAGCTGAAAACCTAAGATTCAATTGTGTTATTATGTGATATATTTTAGCGTAAATTTTGAGTGTCCGATAATAGGTATAATGACCTAATCAGACTTTATTTGTAGAGTATTTTGAAGTTACCTTGCGAAAATACTGCTGTATTTTCAGTGATAAACAATAACAAAGGAGTGGGTGATTGACATTCTTTAAGTGACCACAATCGTAGGTGATTGTAATCAGCGAAAAGCGACCCAGTACTACTCACCACAACATTTTATTTTTTAAAGCTTGTTTTGTTATAGTTCTGTTGCTTCTTGTGTGTTGTTAAAAAGCATTTGTTTATCTAGAAATTACATGGATTTTTGAATAAGCATATAAGCATCTCCCAGGGCTATACAAAATTAATCACCCTGGCGCTTATTCAGGCAATAAGGGCCATAAGAGATCACATGACTGTTTGGCACAACTCAATCGTTAATAAGTACTTTACAAGGAAAGGTACAGGGGCAGCAGAGTGGTCTCACAAGTGGTGGGGGGGGGGGGGGCAAAAATAGCCAGGGGGTACCTGGGTTTGACTTACAATACCGCTGAAAATGAATTTAAACAGTTTAAAAAATGTATAGTTTATCAAGCAATTGATATGTAATGCTTGATACATGCGCGCCCCTGCATCAGCTTGTGTATATATATTTTTTTATTATCACACTGAAATTTACTAAGCAGACTCTGATGATTCTTGGTTTCTTTGCAGGGAAGGAGTGCAGAACTACACATTTGTATTGACAGATATCCAAGGACAGTATAGATTTGGTTTTTGTAGATATTCCCCAAATGTCAAAAGCTGTCTTTGTATACTCAGGTGAGCATTAGATATTGTACCTAGGCACTTTGTTAAAGTTACTGTATACACCTACAGAATATTTCAAATAAGATTGCACTTGGGAATCGATGTGTCCAAAATGTATAAATGGTGGAATGCAGATCATTAACAATGTTTATGTTTACAGGCACTCAAACAAAAATGCTAAGCTTTCATAACCTGGATTTGGTTTTATTTATGCTTAAACGCTCATCTATTTGATACCCATGAAGAACTGCTGGTTATGACACATGGATTATCCAAGTGCAACCTTACTTGAAATAGGTGTATACAAATGGCAACATTTAATTGTAACTTTATTTACATGGTGAAAATGACTATAGTAGTTGTTATCAGGATTGAAATGATGGAGATAACAGCAATGCATAGGCAGGCAATACTGTACCATTATATTAATTACCATTTTATTTTCACAGTTATCTCCCATGGTTTGAAATATTCTATGATCTTCTCAACAAAATCTCAGACCTGATCAGATCATCAACAGATGAGGTACAGTGTACCCTTTATACACCAACCTCCTTAATCAGACAACCTTCATATAGTGAACACTTTAAAAAGTCTTGATTTTGATAAGCTTTAAATTATTTCCATTTGCCTCAGTGAGTGAGTGTGTTTTGGTATCTTTTAATGTCGAGTTTCCTTGTTTTCTGTTGTAGCATAATACCCAGGTGGTCTCTTTATTGAATGCTTTTGTAAAGGAGCCACTGCCCAAACCAGGAACACCATTCACAATAACCGCCCCTGGGACAACAAAGGTACATATGTTAAGACATTTCCTGTATGCAGCACATAATTTAAATACAAAAAGGCCAAATTGTCGTGTTCGTGAACCAGAAGAATAAACACAATGTTCCAAAATCTGGTATTCGGCTCTGCCAACTTCCCTGAAGAAGTCTTATTAAAGACAAAAAATTTGGCAGAGTTGAATACTAATTTTTGGTGTACTGCACATAATTTAAGTGGAGTATGCTATTCTATGTTAAACGTAATTCTAGGGGGTTACGCTGCTCTATGTTACACATAATTTGAAGGCGTGGCTCTGTTCAATTTTGTACTCACCAGTTTTTTTCTTTAGCAATATACCTACACTTCACCTGATCCAATGAAGCTGCCAACTATACCTGCAAATGTAAGTTCTATACCTGGAAATGTAAATGTTACACCAATGTAAATTATATAGCTTGATATGTAAATGTTATAGCTTGATATGTAAATGTTATACATGGAAATGTAAGTGCTATACCTGGGAACGTAACTGCTATACCTGGGAATGTAACTGCTATACCTGGGAATGTAACTGCTATACCTGGGAATGTAAGTGCTATACCTGAGAATGTAAGTGCTATACCTGAGAATGTAAGTGCTATACCTGGGAATGTAACTGCTATACCTGGGAATGTAACTGCTATACCTGAGAATGTAAGTGCTACTGTATACCTGGGAATGTAAGTGCTATACCTGGGAATGTAAGTGCTATACCTGAGAATGTAAGTGCTACTGTATACCTGGGAATGTAACTGCTATACCTGGGAATGTAACTGCTATACCTGGGAATGTAAGAACCTTAAAAATAAAGTATGTATTTGCCTGTCATTAGTCATATTTTCTTCTTTCTTACTGGTTGTTGACCGTGAATCATCCCATTTATTCCAGCGCAATCTGACAGACTACTATGCAGCTGTGGAGCCACAAAACATGATTACTATGTTTATAAGGTGGGTAGAGTAGAGCTTCAAGGAGGATAACTTTGCTTGAAATGTGCATTTTATATGGATTGTTCAATTTGCTAGATAGATAGATAGAAACTTTATTAAAGTGTCATAAACAACCTCTAGCCGGGGATAAGACCCCTACTAATTGGGGGACACAAAAAAAAGATAAAATTATAAAAATTATACTGATTATTAAAAATTTAAAATTGTAGATTCTTACTGATAAAGCTAAATAAATATATATATATATATATAAATACATGTAAATTGATTGTAATCTATATGAAATTATGAAAAAAAATTGACTAGATTTAAAATTTATCATGCGGAACATAGGGCACAGCCCTTGCAATTTTCTATAAATTCGAAATCCTTTTTTCTCATAGTCACTTTAAAACTTTTTAAACTGTCAATTGATCTTTCTGCCCTAGGTAGGCTATTCCATAGTTTAGCCCCCATATATCTTAGGGAATGTTTCCCGTAAGTGACTGTGTTAAATCTTGGAATAACAAAATCGGACAATCTTAAATTATAGTTCGTGTTTTTTTTAGAAAACAAATCACTAATCCCAGATGGACAAAGGCCATTTTTAACTTTGTACATTAAGATGCAAATGTCTTGCAGTCTACGATTACGTAGAGTAGATAAATTAGCCTTTATTAATAGTTCGTGGTAAGTGCAATTCCAGTCTTTAAAAACAGCTCTTGAGGCACGTTCCTGTAAACGCTCAAGCTTCCTACTATCGCTTGCCTGACAAAAATGCCAGGTCAAGTGGCAGTATGTCAAATAAGGCAACACAGCAGATTTATAGAGAACTAGTTTAGCGTTTGTAGGTATCAAGTTCCTGAGTCTCATCAGCACACCGATTCTTCTGCCAGCATTTTTACATGCTATGCTTATATGCTCCGAGAAATTGAGTTGAGAGTCTATTGTAACTCCTAGTAGCTTTAGGGAGTCCGCTGACCGTATTTCCTGGTTGTTGATAGAAATGCGTGAGATCGAGTCCACGGAGGCTAACTGAAAACTGCATTACCTTATTTCCTGGCGTATAATGCGCACTTTTTTACTCCCAAAATGACCTTGAAAAACAGGGTTTGCATTATACGCAGAACCCATTGTTGATAAAAAGCTTAAAACAATGAGAAAATGTGGCGATCCCATTTTATGTGAGAAACTGTCACAAAATCACTTAAACATAACATAGTAAAAGGTATTCCAAACCCAAGAATATCTTTAATTTCCTCATCATGTTTTTTGTAAGAAAATAAGCCCAAAAACTCAATAACTCAAAAAAACAGCAATTATTTATGCTTCCTTCGTGATTTTCTTGTTGTTGGAATTTACTTGACCCAGCCTCTTTGCACCTTGTCCAAAATGCCGGTAATTGCTGTGAACTGCTGGAATTTCAATGTTCCATTTATTGGTAATTGTCTTATTGTTTAAATATGCACATCTATCCACCCACCCATCAGTCTATCTGCTCTTTGTCAATATACTTATAGGGGGTTTTGTTGTTTGTCTGCGTACACACCTAAGTGGCTCCATTTGAAATAAGTGCACGGTTTGTTTTTGGATTCAAACCAGTGCATGTTATGTGTACAGCTGTCTTTTTGCTATGTTCTCCTCTGGCGGTTACAGAGGTCCCCACTCGACAAACTTGTGCACGAGTGTGTGAAAAAGGGGCGGAGCTTTTATAATGGGGCATTCATGTTTAAGATATGAACAGATAACTCATATTAAAACCTTTTAAGGTTTTTAAAAGAAAATGATTTTGGATGTCAGTTCAAAATTCATGGCTTCAACCCACTAGTTGGAGCACATTTTTTTGCACATTTTTACTCTATGTTCATCTCTTTCTCAGTATGAGTTTGTTCTATGTTCATTTGTTTTCCAGCATGTTTTTTGAAAGACGAATCATTATTACCTCAAAAAAATTGAATGTGGTAAGTGCAAAAACTAAATACCAGAAATCACAAGTCACTGTAAATTCAAATTGCTTTTTTGTTTTTCAAAAATATATTTTTTAACTTTGTATTTAAGGATGTACCAAACGAATAGAATTTCATCTTCTTTATAATAATGCAATTGAATTGACTTGTCATCTTCTTATGATAGAATAGGCCTGTCATCCTTTAGATGATGATTGAATGAACTTCTCATCGGCTATGTAATGATTGAATCGACATGGCATCATTCTTCTATGATGATTGAATGGTCATATCACCTTTTTTTTATAGCGATTGAATGAGCTTGCTATCATGCTACATAATTGGAATTGTTACCCTATTTTTCTTATTTTTCTCCTACAGTTGACAGCTTGTTGCTATGGTGCGATGTCACTTTTGTATCCCATGCACTGGTAGGTACTGTCTGTTGAAAAGACATTCTACTGCTATGAATAGTATTGCTAAAAGCTCTAAAACAGTCAAAATCATATGGAGTAACCTAGATAACCTTCTAGCTTCATTTAAAGAGTTTTTATCTTTATGTTATATACAATAATAATATAATTATTCAGATGTATATACAGATGGAAATAGGTTGAAAATAGTACTTATATGTTGTGGTAAAGTGATTAACCAGGTATTCAGCGTTTTTGTTCGTTTCCCTCTTTATAACACTTAGGTGAAGTTAACAGAAAAATATTTTTTATAGATTTGTTATGCCTTCACATTCCATTCTTTTTTATTTCTATTCATTCTATTCAGTGCTTCTTTAATGCAAAAAACTGTTTTGGGTTCTAGCAGACTTCAACATAACTTTATATTTCAGGCAACATATGTTTGTGCCAATTGTTCCACCTCACCTTTTAGACTACTGTTGGTATGTATCCTTATGAACTTAGATTAAAGGTATCCTTATGGACCCAGGGCATAGGTATCCTTATGGACCCAGGGCATAGGTATCCTTATGGACCCAGGGCATAGGTATCCTTATGGACCCAGGGCATAGGTATCCTTATGGACCCAGGGCATAGGTGTCCTTATGGACCCAGGGCATATGTATCCTTATGTACCCAGGGCATAGGTATCCTTATAGACCCAGGGCATAGGTATCCTTATGGATCCAGGGCATATGTATCCTTATGGACCCATAGCATAGGTATCCTTATGGACCCAGGGTATAGGTGTCCTTATGGACCCAGGGCATAGGTATCCTTACGGACCCAGGGCATAGGTATCCTTACGGACCCAGGGCATAGGTGTCCTTATGGACCCATAGCATAGGTATCCTTACGGACCCAGGGCATAGGTATCCTTACGGACCCAGGGCATAGGTGTCCTTATGGACCCAGGGCATAGGTGTCCTTAAGGACCCAAGGCATATGTATCCTTATGGACCCAGGGCATAGGTATCCTAATGGACCCAGGGCATATGTATCCTTATGGACCCAGGGCATATGTATCCTTAGGGACCCAGGGCATATGTATCCTTATGGACCCAGGGCATAGGTATCCTTATAGACACAGGGCATATGTATCCTTATGGACCCAGGGCATAGGTATCCTTATGGACCCAGGGCATAGGTGTCCTTATGGACCCAGGGCATAGGTATCCTTACGGACCCAGGGCATAGGTATCCTTATGGACCCAGGGCATAGGTATCCTTTACGGACCCAGGGCATAGGTATCCTTACGGACCCAGGGCATAGGTATCCTTATGGACCCAGGGCATAGGTATCCTTATGGACCCAGGGCATATGTATCCTTATGGACCCAGGGCATAGGTATCCTTACGGACCCAGGGCATAGGTATCCTTATGGACCCAGGGCATAGATATCCTTATGGACCCAGCTTTTGTATATAAAAATGCTAAAAAATTGTTTTCTTTCCTTGCAGTGCTCCTATGCCGTTCCTAGTAGGGGTTCACTCTTCCTTAATGGCGGTAAGCACTCTTTAATCTACCAATGGTGGTAAGCACTGTTTATCTACTAATGCCAGTGAGCACTCTTAATCTACTAATGGCGGTAAGCACTGTTTATCTACTAATGCGTGTAAGCACTCTTAATCTACTAATGGTGGTAAGCACTCTTTATCTACTAATGGCGGTAAGCACTCTTTATCTACTAATGGCGGTAAGCACTGTTTATCTACTAATGGCGGTAAGCACTCTTAACCTACTAATGGCGGTAAGCACTCTTAATCTACTAATGGCGGTAAGCACTCTTAACCTACTAATGGCAGTAAGCACTCTTAATCTACTAATGGCGGTAAGCACTCTTTATCTACCAATGGCGGTAAACACTCTTAACCTACTAATGGCAGTAAGCACTCTTAATCTACTAATGGCAGTAAGCACTCTTAATCTACTAATGGCGGTAAGCACTCTTAATCTACTAATGGCGGTAAGCACTCTTAATCTACTAATGGTTGTAATCACCCTATAGTTCACTCTACCTTAATGGCAAACAGGCCCATAGCCAGGACATTGAGCAGAGGTTTTTTTTACCCATTTAGCAATCCATTTTCTTTTAGTTTAGTAGCCCTATCTTGCATTGGTACTCAATTTTCCTTTATTAGATTGGACCTTCCAGTCGAGTAGGGTGGTTCTTCTGAACCCCCCCTGGCTTTGAGCCCGTGGAAAACACCCTATGGTTTGATCTACCTTAATAGCGGTAACCACCCCATGGTTTCCAATTCCCTAATGTAAGCACTAAATATAGTCTTGCACCTTGTGTTCCACAGCAAGTGCGCCGCATGCCTCTGGATGAGGTTGTTATACTTGATGCTGATACCAACCTGCTTGAGTGCCCCTTTGATGATGCTGCCGTCCTCCCACAAGATGTGGTATGGCCCATTCATCATTATTATATATTTGTGTAGTTGATGAAAGGTTCTCTATTTAATGAGTTCTTGAAGTCCTGCACATTTAAATTATTGATGGTATAAATAATTTAAGGTGGTACCCTCCTAATTAGTTAGAATGCTCTGAGATGTCATTGGTCTCAACTTCTACTGTATTCTACTGTATGCTGATATGTGATAGATAGCAAGATTTAAATAAAATCATGATGAGCATGTATTTGCTTAAATAACGTATTGGTGAATATCTGTGGTAAACAAATGAAAAGAGGCAAGTCTTGCCTTATTTTCCAAGGGTAATTTACAGTATCAAATAAGCTATGTTACAAAACCAATAACGTGAAAAATGAATTCTGTGCTACATTTATTAGGCCAATCAAATCAGCAAACACATTACCTAGTTGCCTTACTTGGAGTATTACTTATGTCCTCAGTATTAATTGAATGTTCTTAAGATATGGATGCCTGTTTGAATTTAGACTCACCACATGAAGAGTGCACTGAAGAAAACTGTGATTCCAATTGATGACTATGTCTCCAAGGTTTTTCTTAGTGCAATGGTATCACTGGTCGGAGGTTACCGGGATGCTTTGCGCTTCCACTTGGTGAGTCTGTTAGATGGGTAATATCTAGTAATTTTGAAATAGTTTCTTGCTACATGCCTTGAGACAATGGAATAAATTTCCACAGTTTATTATTGACATGAGAGTCTGCAAATATACATGTTAAACCAATGGATCACATATGTACAGTGTAAGAAATAGAACTTGAGGGAAAAGTGAAGAAGGCTGACATGAATAGACGGGTTTTGTAAAGGTTACTGTGAGTAATAAAGAAACAGTAAATGCCTTGATGGTTTACATGCTGTGATGGGGGGGAGGGGGGGGGCTGCAAAGCTGTTGGAGCACCAAGATATTATTTCTTTTTTTCAATGAAAGAAAAAAAGGGAGTTGCCTTGATTGTCAGTAAAGTGAGGAGAGGATGGGTGGGGTAAGGGTTTCTTGATAAGGAGAGAGCAAGTAACCCTAACAGTGGCCTGTAGTGACTTATAATGTGTCTATGTTTTTTTTCAGGGGCAACAAATAGTTTTCGACAGGGAAGCGTAAGTATTAGTTATAGTAGAGCTCTCATGCGGTACTTAGCTTCAGTGGACCAAAAATGGATATTTCTGTGTAGGGATATTATAGATGATATTAACATGAAGTGATCTTGTAAATGTTGCTATCATTTAGTAACATTGTTTATGTTGGTAACAGTAATTTTGTTTCGTTTTTCTGCAGTTTTGTGATGTCACGGTCCACCAGCATGCGTCCTCTCTTAGAGCAGATTTTACAGTTACAGACGTTTGAACAAGTATGTAGGACAAGCACATAAATGCAATCAGAATAAATAAAAGCCAGGCGCATACACCGGGGGGGGGGGGGGGTACGCAGGGTGAACGCGCACCCTCCTTTGGCAGCCAAAAGTGGATTATTTCTTATTAATTAAGGAATCTTCAAATACTATTCTTTTTCCATATCAGACCTATGACTGCGCCCCCCCCCCCCCCCTGACCAATCCTGGGAAGACGCCTGAAAACCCTTTCAAACTTGAATAATAGATAACTTGGTACTTAAATTAAAACGGAACTAAAATACATACACCAAATCTGCCTCTCTAGAATCCAAACACACTGAGATGCAAGCACTGTTGTGATGTTTACTCATATCAGATTTGGGCTTTTCACGTGTGACATAGCCAGACATTGACAAACCTTTAGTCTGTCTACTTTACAGAGGGGTAATGTGACACGATTGCAACATGATTTGACAATTTTTTCATAGTTCATCACAGAAAGACTAGACCTCTTGAACTCTGGCAAAGGGTTCAATGATGTTTTTGAAGAGCAAATTGGACTTCAGGCTGAGAGTAAGTATATAGTATCACACTCTTTTTGTGCACCTATTTCAAATTACAGCAAACCTTTCGATTCCATGTGTTGTGGCCACAGTGCATCGTAGGTAACACAAAAAGGCAATATCTCAGTCCTTAAAAGCAATATAGCTCTAATATAGCTATTGAAAATTAATAAGTTTAAATATAGTTCATTAATATACTGATGATATTTGAATATATAAACAGTTTATGATATATATTCAAATGCATATCATACATCCTTTATACCACAGATTATTGAGTTCTCATGTTTTTTTTATATACACAGATCACAACCAGATGAAAAATCAATATCAGAAATGGCTAAAAGAAATGAAGGTATTACCGTATCCCTCATAATTACAGTAGTTGTCAGACCAGAAAATAAACTTATGGGGTATGATTTCTCAGAGCATGGCGAAAGAATGCATTCAATTCTTTATTAATAAAGCGCTAATTACCATCTCTAAGTGTTTGGTCGTTCTGCCCTACATTTAGACTGATTATTACCTAAGACTGTTACCAAACAGATTGTAATGTTCGACATGAATCACAATATAGAGTAGCTTGCTCTATATTATGGCGTTTCTCTCTTCTTTCTTTCTAGCGTTCAAGTGGTGCATTCTTTGGAAAGGTGGGTTGCTACCATTGTTCTATACTATCATATTGATTATGAACCATAAGTGACAAGGAGAAGAGGGGTTGGTATGAAAATGGGTAATAGACATTTAAGAGTTTTTTTGGGGGGGAAGGATGTCAATGACTGTATTTTCCGTTTCTTTTTATCATTTTCTATCTTAGAAGTTTGAGAATGTCAACATCTTCCTGGGAAGCATGTCTTCTCGTCCACTGTATATACTATGAATTCTAAAGCTGGAGTTTGCCAACCGCAATTTGCTTTTTGCAATGAAAGCCTTTTTTTGAAATAGGTGGATATTCTCCCCTCCCCATTTTTATCTTTCTTTTTGACCCCCCCCCCCTTTGCTTTTGGGCCAGCTCTGCAGTCCATGTATACACAGCATTGATTTGAATGTCTAATAACTTTCTTTAGGCGGGTAAAACAGCCAAAAAAGGTTACAAAGAAACGAAAAAAGAACTGAAAGCCAACTTTACATTCATCAAGGACAACCTGGCCGAAGCCAGAAGCAACATCCGAGATAAACTGAAAGGAAAGGTGAGATGCGTAGAATATCAATTGTCACGGGAGTTGCAACTGCTTAGGTCTTTGTCTCTCGATTTAGCCCTTTGATCTGGACGCCCGTAGAATTCGCTAAACTAGAGCTGGAAGATAAGAATGACAAACTGCCCCAACTGGATATATGGCACTCCTTATAGTATGTTGCGCACGGGTATACATCAAATACACTCTTTTTTACAAGAACCATTTTATGAGAACGTCCAGCCTGAGATTTCACAAAATTTTAGGAACATGCTAAGAACATGTCGAGGCTGAGATAGCAGAAAAATGTTGAGTTTTGTTTGTGTGATGTGTTCTAAATACAGAATCGAATTGTGTTCATAATACACCCTTAAATATTATTGCTATTGATCATTTGTGTAATTCTCTTCCTAATAATTCATAGAGTATTATATTATCATATACACTAAAACTTAAGAACCAACAATAAAAACGGCCCAGCCTCAACTAAAAATTAGATGTTCTTATAAAAAAAGAGTGTAGTTTGCCTATTATATCATAATGTTAATGTAGCTGAATATGTAGACATGAGGCATAATGAAAATATACAAGAATTTCTTATTCTCTACTCATTTAGGAGGACGATGAAGAAATTGGAAGTGAGATTAAGAAATCTAATTCACTGCCGCACATCAAACACTACACGCTGGGTAGCAAGATCTCCCCTGTAGGCCGGCGTAGGGCCATCTCCCCAGGACAGGTATGCCTCTACTGTCTGTCTGTCTGTCTGTCTGTCTGTCTGTCTGTCTGTCTGTCTGTCTGTCTGTCTGTCTGTCTGTCTGTCTGTCTGTCTGTGTCTGTCTGTCTGTCTGTCTGTGTCTGTCTGTCTGTCTGTCTGTCTGTCTGTCTGTCTGTGTCTGTCTGTCTGTCTGTCTGTCTGTCTGTCTGTCTGTCTGTCTGTCTGTCTGTAGATTGTTTTTCTCGACTGCACTCTTCTCTCTTCTCCCACAACGACATTTTTGTAAGTAATTTACGCGTTTTGAGGATTGGAGATCTACGAAGACAGAAAATTTTAAATGTATAGACAACATAGCTTCCAACCAGAACTTTACAAAGGATAATCAAATTAGCGGACAAAAAACAATTCTGTATTTATTGGCAAAGAATTGCACATATAAATGTAGACCCAAATCCCATGATTGATACGGATGATTTCCCTTGCTACTTTTAAATTACATTTAAAAATGGAGACACATTATTTTCGTTGGCGCATCTCCTGTCGGTCTATCGGTTTGTATTCCTTTGTTCAGTTTATGTTTTCGCTATCACAGTCTCGCAAGGCAAAAAGTTTCAAGGTCAATTTAACAGATGTCAAAAGTGTTCCCCGGCGGCCCCCTCCACCGCGCCCCAATCCTTACCAGACAGCGGCACGACCACGGACATGCGCAATGTCCATTGAAATAGAGGAGTCCGGGAGTCTTGGTGAGGTGCCTCATCTAGAGGCAAGACACAGTGCTCCTAATCTCCTACTTGACCTCGAGGTCGCTAAAGAGGTTGAAAAGGTATGGTACTAACAGTATTATGATGTGCCTCGTGTCACATAGAGAGGTCGCTAAAGAGGTTGATCAGGCATGGTAACATATTACTATGATGTGCCTCGTGTCACATAGAGGGGTCGAGGTTAACAAAGTATGGTAACAGTATTGTGATGTGCCTCAAGAGGTCGCTAAAGAGGTTGATCAGGGATGGTAACATATTACTATGATGTGCCTTGTGTCACATAGAGAGGTCGCTAAAGAGGTTGAAAAGGTATGGTGACGGTACTATGATGTGCTTCTTGTCACATAGTGAGGTCGTTAAAGAGGTTGACAAGGTATGGTAACTGTACTATGGTGTGTCTTATTTCACAAGAAAAGGTCGGTAAAGAGGTTGACCAGAGATAATTATAGCATTGGTGATGGGTGATTATTTCGTTGTAGACCATCGCTGCCTCGTCTGAACTGAGCTTAAATGATTCATCTAAACATCCCCTGGTAGACCTCTCCGAGACTTCTCTCCGGAGTGACGACACGTTACTTGACGCTACCTCGCGTGAACCCGAAAACGAGGCCAAACCGCCTCCGCCGAAACCAAAGCCAAAGCACGAAAAGCCGGCAGAGGATGAAAAAGGTGAATTGAAAACTACCCCACCACGGCCAGTACCTCCTAGGCGTGACTCAAACTCGAAAAAACCTCGACCCGATGTTCCTCCGAGGCCATCACTCGGATCACGACTGTCCTCCGAGGGTAGCTCGTCCGAGCTCAAATCTGCAAATCGTGATTTAGCGACGCCGAATTTCTGTGGTGATAAACCTGTTAACTGTTCAGAGGGGAGTTTAGTTGTGACGGCCGATGACGTCGTGTCTCACGCAAACTCGCCAGTAGTGCCATTTCAACTGACTCCCTTGAGACCTGTATCTTTAGACTTGTACAAAGACACAATGGACTCGCTTCCAATAGAAGTGCGAGAGTTCCTAACCGAAAAACAAAATGCCGACGGGACAGGACTAGAATCTATGCCGATAACTTGCGAACTGCCGGAAAAATTAGCCGACAAGTTAACGAACGCTTTACCTCCTAGATTACACAAAAGTACTAACGCAGTACCAGACAACAGTGGTAATCTAGTGAATGTAAATAATCCATTTGATGCATTGGAAATAGAGAGTCGGGCCACACTTCGAGAGGATCCGGCTGTTCGTAGCACGGCAGGCTCAGGGTGGGTTAGTTTTAATTAGAAATTATTAGAATAATATAACATTTAGAGAGAATTAGAAGGCAGGCTTTCTGACGCAAATAATTGATGGTATATTTCGAATGACGTTTTTGCAGCGACGCGAGTGACTGTTGCGTGTGGTCATGTCCAGATTGCGCCGGAAAAAAGCGGGGTGCTTCTAAAATGACCAAAAGCTGCTGAAAGAGCTGCTAGATTTTTTACATAGAAAATATCCGCGTTTTTTCTTCACAATTTATTCATCCTTTTTGTTCCGAAGGGCGGAAAATATCATTTTGAGTCTCTACTTTTCCTAGTGTTCTGAAATGCACTGTCGTGACAATCATATTTCCGGCTCGGCAAAGTGCAAAGAAAATAAATGCTGTGGACACATGAGGAGAATTAAAATGAAGTGAATGAATAGAAGTTGTTTGTGGCTCTATTTTTGCACGTTCTAAATTGGGTCCTTTAGCACCTTTGTCGCTTTTCCCGACAATTGAAAATTGTGCAAAAAGATGCTGAAATGCCACGATACTCTAAATCCGAAAATATGCTCAGCGCAATCTTGGCATGTCTAGGAACGAGGAATACAAATTCCTAGTAAGTACGCAGCTGCTTTGTCTCCTATTATCTTTGTTCTTTTGTCTCTATTCTTTTCGTTCTTTGTGTCGAGGTGCGGATATTGTTCATTTGCCCAATCAAATTGCAGCTTGTAAGAGCTGCGTACTGACTCCGAATTCGCACTCTTCAAATCTAAATCTAAATTTAAAGTAGAATTGGGGTGAGCACTGATACATGCGGCATTCAAGTGTAAGCACAAGTTCACACACATGCTAGAATACTTGTGTCATGTGCCAGCAAGCACGAGGCACGTGTGCATTCCCTTAAGTACCGTGTTCACACACATGCTAGAATACTTGTGTCATGTGCCAGCAAGCACGAGGCACGTGTGCATTCCCTTAAGTACCGTGTTCACACACATGCTAGAATACTTGTGTCATGTGCTAGCAAGAACGAGGCACGTGTGCATTCCCTTAAGTACCGTGTTCACACACATGCTAGAATACTTGTGTCATGTGCTAGCAAGAACGAGGCACGTGTGCATTCCCTTAAGTACCGTGTTCACACACATGCTAGAATACTTGTGTCATGTGCCAGCAAGAACGAGGCACGTGTGCATTCCCTTAAGTACCGTGTTCACACACATGCTAGAATACTTGTGTCATGTGCTAGCAAGAACGAGGCACGTGTGCATTCCCTTAAGTACCGTGTTCACACACATGCTAGAATACTTGTGTCATGTGCTAGCAAGAACGAGGCACGAGTGCATTTCCCTAAGTAACGTGCTCAAACACGCTAATACTTGTGTCACGTGACAGCAAGCACATGTCCATGTCCCCAATGATCACACATAATAAAAGACTATTGTCACGTGACTGCAGGCACATCACGTGTTCATGTCAAACTTACGTCTCGTGACAGCGAGCATGCATCACGTGTTCATGTCGGTCAGGAAATTGAACTCCTTTCGACGGAAACACTCGGCTGTTCATTTGTTTGTCAAAAGTTGCACACATTTTGATTAATTCAAATATGGATTTATCTATTATATCATCTTTTATAAATTATGAAAAGGCTTGTACCGCGTTTTTATTTTTTGTGTGCATTGCACTGAACTGGGGTTGGTAAATTAACGTCAAAAATGGGATTGCTGTAACCGTGAATATTTAGAGGGATGGCGAATGGTCAATCTGAGAAATTCCGAGAAGGCCGTTTTCAAAATTCGAGAAAATGAGCTCTTGCTTTTCTCAAGATACGAAAACGAGAAACCCAATCACTAACATCCGAGAATTTGAGATGGCTTAAAATTTGGCAAGAAAATCAATATTTCGAGGGACAATTTGCCACCCTTGGAGGTGAAAGGAAACTTGGATCCAGACGCTCACTCCTCTAGGCCTCGAGGGATGAGCTCACACAGAGGCCGCCCTCGGATTACACTCTCTCTATTACACAATCGACAATCATCGATCTCTGTTTACAGCATACAATGAACCACTAATCGCTAAGTAAGCAAGACTTATTCACGCACTACACTTGTGCTAGCCCCTTCCTCCTCCCCCGTTTTAGAGTCTACTCTACTCTCGCCCTGAAACCTGGTGCAGTAGGTTGGCTTATCGAACGATTTCCAACTGGTTTCTGTGAGCCCGCGATCGCCCTGAAACCTGGTGCAGTAGGTTGGCTTATCGAACGATTTCCAACTGGTTTCTGTGAGCCCGCGATCGCCCTGAAACCTGGTGCAGTAGGTTTGCTTATCGAACGATTTCCAACTGGTTTCTGTGAGCCCGCGATCCGGGGCCCAATGAGGCCCCTAGCGACGGTTTGAAAATTTAGCCTATGGAGTGAGTGGCGCACACAGCCCGATTTTTTCAGCAAAATCGATTTTAACGTTAAGGGATGGCACTTTGGGCTTGGTCAACAAAAACTCTTAACCCTAAGAGATAGCAAATAGGGTGTGGTCGAAGGAATTTTTAGCCCTAAGAAATAGCCGAATGAAAGAAAAAAAAACGTTTAACAACCCCTTAGGAATATCAGTTGGACGAATTTTGTACCTTAAGAGATGGCAAAATCGGAACACCTTCGACAAACATCCCCTTAGTGATTGCAGTTAGCTGGTTAGCCGAAATTTTATACCCTAAAAGATTGGACGATCACCCCCGTCTAATTTTCTGGCGTCCTCCCCCGGGGGCATACAGACTTCCCTCGTGGCGCTTCTTACACACGACAGAAGCACCCAAAACCCCGACCTTACTTTGGCTTTTGCATGAGTCACGCATTGTAAGCATGAGTCACGCATTGTAAGCATGAGTCACGCATTGTAAGCATGAGTCACGCATTGTAAGCCTCTGAACAAACAGATGTGCCTAAAAATGATGAATTACTACTGTATACTTGCTACCTCCATCTAAAGTCTAAGTTGAGTTTCAGTCTGGCTCGTTTGCCTAGCCAAAATAGTATCACTCTCCTCCCAAGTTTCGCAAAAGAAAAAGAAAATAACATCACTAGCGAGGTTTTTCTATTCTATAAAACACCAACAAATGCATGGGCCTATGGGCGGGAAGCAATTTCCCACGGGCGTAGATTGTAATCGAGTCCGCGGACTCGGAAATTTAAATGAAAATGGTTGGAAAATTTCATTCAGCATACAACGAAGGCAGGAATTGTCTCTTATTCTTATGGGTACATAAGAGAGAGACGTAACTCTTTGTCATATGGCAAATGTTTATTCGGAAGTTTCCGATTGAGAGGTTGGGTATGACCGCTGCAAGGCCGCGGACTCGCCCACAATCTACGTCCGTGGAAAATTGCTTCCCCCTATGGGCCTGTACAGGACCCGAAATGATCCCAGGACCCGAAATGATCCCAAAAAGTACCCCAACTGATCCCGGGACCCGAAACGATCCCCAAGAGTCCCCGAAATGAACCCCAAGGAATTGCAGTAATGGACAAACAAAAGGAATGTGGAAGGATTGGCTTTCAGTTTTAAAAACATATGATACAGCGTCATTTTTGTTACTATCCAGAAATTTGAATTAACTAACCGACTGAGCGGGAAAACAGCTTTCGACAGCTTGGTAAAGTCAGCAGTTGGGGTCAAATTAAAATTCCCGTGATGGTAAGTTGAAGAACCAGGCGTGAATAAATAATTTATGCATAACAAGCCATAAACGAATGTCTCCACAGATTAGACATGCCTCTGCTTTCCCGTAGGAAAATGTTTGTTTTTGTTCAGTGAATGAAAGACATATCATAAAGAGAGATAGAGAGAAATCATGCAGTGGTGTACGCACTACTACATAAGGAAATTCAAAACTCACATATTGCTTTCAACAAAAGCCACATCTCTTAATATTTTGCAACGGTAGTAAAAGGGTTGTTCGAGTGCATTACTCAGTGTGCTTTTGTCATTCCATCTTCTCGGCCGAACCGGCTGTCGGTAAATATTCGCTCGTGTGAACATGGATTTCGTGGTGAAAAACACGTTTGGTTGTCAAATGAATATGGATTTTTAGGGGTGATGTTTACCGGAAACGAGATTTATAGTGTCAGAGTCATGTGCTGGAACTGCAAATGTTTCGAAGGTCAAAAGTTTGGTTGTTCTGAGCAAGGCTGTGCTTTGGCTGTGCTATGTTTATGTTGTACTCTTTCAGCAGCAATTAAAAGTTGTTTATTTGTTTTGGACTCTGTTTATGGGTTTACCGCCGGGGGAATGTAATAAATAGAAGTATTGTATTGGAATTTAAGTTTTTTAAGTCATGTTATTTAGAAATAGATTCGCTGTCAACCCTTAATTATGCTTTAAGAATTGAAAGTGCTTTCTTCTGCTTTCCCTTTGTCCATTACTGCAATTCCGTGGGGTTGATTTCAGGGACTCCTCGGTATCGTTTCGGGTCCCGGGATCAGTTGGGGTACTTTTGGGGATCATTTCGGGTCCTGGGATCATTTCGGATCCTGTACAGTCCTTGATCTTGATGGCATACCGAGAAGACCCTGGGCACAAGTTTGCTGTCATGCGCAGAACCGACGTAAAACGGCGCGGTGCAGTATCTTCGACCATCTTCGTGCCATCCGCGCCATTCAACATGGTGGAAAGACGGCTAGTTCAGCGATATCGTACAATGATTTAGGGTCTTCTCAAGGATACGGCTTATTTCTTTAACTGCCAACTGAAAGGTAAATTATTATTTGTTTTTATTGAGTGTGTGGGGGAGGGGGGATAAGAGATTTGCGACTGAATACACGGCTCTTTTTGCTTTTGCTTCCTGTCTCGAAGCGCATACTAGCGAATGCTGTTTACTCTCGTTATTTAGATGCCCTGTGAGAGCTGAGAAGTTCTGTTAGTAGGTCTGCCTTATAAGG
Source organism: Nematostella vectensis (assembly GCF_932526225.1). Classification (NCBI taxonomy): domain Eukaryota; kingdom Metazoa; phylum Cnidaria; class Anthozoa; order Actiniaria; family Edwardsiidae; genus Nematostella; species Nematostella vectensis. Next base: position 4,173,874 of record NC_064041.1, on the reverse strand, counting down.
CGTTAGTGTTAGCCTTTTGTAAAGGCTTCAGTATGCAGTATACGAGTGGTTAGACTCCTAAATAATGTCCCAAGCATTTTGCTGTTCGCCCACTTCTCTTGCCAAAGACCTCTTGCTCAACTCTCTCGATCCGCTGGTCCTTGCCGCGCGAGCCGCGTAATCAACATGGAGTTTTGAATTGCCTCTCTATAAGAAAACTTTTCATGGTTTCTTTTTCGGGGCTTAACCCTTCGAAAGTTTATCTCTATCTTTAAATAAAGTAATTGCTTATAGCTGACAAATGTGCTATAAATGCTTATAATTGCAATGGCATCACAAGGTCATGCCGGTATTCAAGGCTTCTAGTTTTGTGGGCCTTTACTATATCTAACTAGGGAGTTATTCCATACTTGAATGGTGTGAACAAAAAAGTGTTTGCAAGTGTTCACTGAACTAGCTAGCTGTCTGTATTTAAGTTTGTGTCCCCTGGTTTTTATGGTTTTTCTATGATCAAGATATTTTTGGTCCTAATTATATAGACCACTAATAAGTTATAGTAGTAATAATCAAATGTTAAAGGTCCTGTAAACCCCTAGTATCAAACAAACTATTTTGTCGATATTTAACAGAATTTCTGCCGTAGATTATGAATATCAAGGTCTCTTTGCCCGTTTCGGCCTAAAAGTTGACATTTTAGCGATTGCAATTTTACTTCCGGTCAAATATATGGCGGAAGTAAATTTACACTGAAGGTTTCGACACTAAATTGAGGCTTTAATACATTCACAATTCCTAAGCTATTACAAAAGTATACATGTGATTGTGATGCGCCCCTTGTATTGTCAACTCTACCAACAATTAATTTTGTTGTAGGTGTCTAAATATGACAAACTTCCTGTTGATGCTGTTATATCATGAATAATATACCTGTATCAAGCCATTTTTGTGGCTCAATCTCTCCATACCCACTCTTGTTGAGGACAGGGTCATCCAGGCCAGTGTGTTTGTTAACCCTTTCACGCCCAAGTTTTGTTGACTGACGCACACAAAATGACACCAGGTCTTCAGTTTTTATAGATTTTCTCTTTTTCCTTAGAATTTCATGGGCCGACATAGTAAGAACAAATATTGCCCACATAATTATTGATCGGAATAAAGTACTGGTTTTCCAAATATTGTATTGCAACAATTTTTATAAGCAGGCAAAGACAAACTTTTTTTAATTTAGCGCAATTTAACCGCGTGCTCGTCATTTGTTAGTTCCAGTTTATGCATGTTTTCAGATAAACTACATCAAATTAACTTCAAAGATTCAGAGTTAACTCTTTAGGGAAGCATATCCAAGCATTATACATAGCTATTTTTCAGGTTTAAGTGAGCTGGTTGTGATAGTCATGTCAGCACCGTTTCTACACAATACAGCATCAACATGGCGGCAATAAAAGCACGGCTTGCATGGTCATTTCATTTCTAAATTTTAGCGGCTTTATTTCATGGATTGAACAAAACTCAACTGTCCATTTTTGCTCATGATTGTCTAATTGATTGACAATTGGCCATAATCTGTGAATAAATCAAGTATAGCACAACAACACGAGGATTTGAGAACATCATCGAGCGGAACGAGTGGTGACTATTGAACAAATTCAAGATGGTATTGTGAAGAATTTTCTGCATTGTTGTTCAGATGCGGCCAAAATAGGCTTGCAAGAAAGTATTATTTGCTGCTATTGGTTTTGCAATATCCAACTGGACGAGAAACACTTAAATATTTGCGAATTGTTGGCAATAGTCCGTGCCATGAGTACTTACAAAAATACCGAGATGGTGGCTGAATTTATTCACCACTAGTTCGTGCATCGTTCGCTGTTGCTCTCAAACCACTCAGAATCTTTCTCTTCGTTTCCTTTTTGCCATTTAGAAGTGCCTCAAACAAGTTTGTTCGATTGACAAGAAATTAAATCAATTCAGAATGATGAAAATATAAAAAAAACAAAGTTCAAAGTCATTATTTGGATGATTCTTCGGTCCGATGAATGGAGTAGCTTCTTGTTCCTCAATGGCAGTACCAGTTCTGTACCAAAGTTGGTCTTTGGGTCGCAAAATACAGACATTTTTCTGCTAGAAATAGCCCACGGCCATCGTTGTTTACCGATTGTGAATCTGTCTCTCCCAGGCCTTAAAACTCTTTTAAATCGCTATCAAAATCACCCAAAATATCATGAGTCAAGTCCATGATCTAAAGGCAAGGTCCGTGGTCGTGGGTGGATTTCGAACGCGCGAAAAAGTTTTAACTTTGGATAAAAATTTCATGACGGACGGTTCGTTGTACTGACTTGAGCTGTAAGAGAGAAACGTGCAGAATTTCATGCTCTATCGATTCCACGTGTTAGGGGTCCATATAAGGCAGTCCTTTTGTCTTTTTGTCCAATGACAAAGAGGCATACAGCAAAATACGGAAAATTCCGTATCTGGGTGCGAAAGGGTTAACAATGACTCAAGAATGACCCTGCCATCTCCACTGGATGTCGTAGTCGCAGTCCAGTGCAGTTGATTTGCACAAGGACGGATCCACTCTTTCTGATGGGCACAGTTCTTGTCCAGGGCTATCTTTGTTATGACTTTCTTGATCTCTGATAAAGTGAAACAGACACAAATACAATGAAAATTTCAAATCCTTTGTTAGCCTACATTTTGTGAAAGATAAATCAGGTAAACTCCAAAATGAATATCACAGCTAAGATGTAAGAAAATGTAAGAAGGGTAAAGCACTCGGCAGAGGGGACGTGAAATGTCCAACTCTACTAAGCTGTGTGCTGGTTGGACAAAATATTTAGAACTAAAAGAGTTTAATACTCAAGCAATCCTAAAATGCTAACAGCTATATGCTTACTTATAGCTTACAGCTATATTTGTCACCTTTTAAGAAATTTAAACATTGCATTATTTAAATATCATAGGGCAATGGGGTCTTTCTTTCTTTAAGTGCCATAGATCGAAGTATTGCGTAATGTTGGTGACTGGCAATTTGTAGATGCCTGTCCGATACAAGCATTGTGACAACTACACCAGATTGCTGGAGGGATTCCATGCAGCAAATCCCATGAACTCCAGTGCAGGGCTGCTTCCTGCTTTGTTTCTCTGTTGGTCAGTTTAAAAGAGTAAAAGAACACAAAATTATTACAAACAAACGAAAACATAGCAATTACCAGAATAATCAGAGTTCAAAATGCAACTGCATATCATCATTGTAAGTAAACATCAATGTATGAGTGCATTTTAAAAACACCACGAATATTCACTGACAAAACCATACCTGCACAAGAGAGAAGTGTATGGTTGATGGAAGATAGGAGCAGCACAATACAGTATATGCTCCAAACTTTGCAGAATGACCCATACTGTCATGTCTCCCATCCCCAGCCACCACAATAGTACCCCCAAGACCTTAAAGCTTCTCCAGCATTTTTGCTTGATATCTTTTCCAAAACAGGTGAACTACTGGGAAGTGCTTATCCTAAAGTGAACAAAATATTTACAATTTAATCACAGAAAAACAGTAAATAGAAAGGAAAAATTATTTTTTCAAGGTTCAAGATTTTTTGGGTTTTCCAAAAAAAAAAACTCTGGCTGCAAAATCATCATATCTGTCCATACTTGCATGTTGATATTTGACGAAGGATGACGTTGATATACACCTTAGCCCCATGTGGTTACAAATCTGCCTAACTAAGAAATGGAGCCTCCAGCAAATGTGGCCATCCCAAGTAGAAAGTTCCCAGCTGCAATCCTTGTAGCAGGGAAGTTTGGTTGGCTTTGCCAGATAAATTCTTTTCCACGTCCTTGATTTGAGCAAACTGTCTTTACTGTGATGCTAGTTCCAAGGTGATGAGAGAAATATATAATGACTAACAGCTAGAAAAAACTACAGAAAAACTGTTGTGGCAGTTATTTTAGCACTATCTACCATAAAAGCTGTAGTAAGCCCCCACCCCCTGAGAACACAACAAGCTTTAAACTTACAGTGATCTCTATGAATCCCCCACCCCCTAAGGGATTATTAGAGCTTTTGAACTATTCTTCAAATATTGATACCTTGTGGGTCTCAACCAAAGGGTGGAATGCTCCCTTCGCAGGCATGGCAGGGGCGGAAAAGTAGCAGTAATTGTGAGATGAACATAATGAACTTCTGCTCGGTGCGCAGATTACCATCCATTGACGAACTAATCCTGAAAAGATAATATATCCCAACTTTTATTGAATGAGTCCACTGCAAAACGCATCTTTGAATGAGTTTAAAAGTTGGAATGTAGCAGAAACAGATGAGTGGGAGTGGATTTTGCCAAGCAGAAGTTTAAACCACAAGATAAAAAGAACAACCTTCAATTACCTACATGTAGTATTATCAGATGTAATATCTTCATCGTCACTCTGGAAAAAAATTTGAACCACTGGGTATTTCTGGTTCCTCAATAGTGTCCATATCATCATCATCATCGGTGTCAATCATTGCCATCAACACTGTTGCCATTGCCACTGGTCATCTTCAGCAGCACCATCATCATCACTTTCATCAGTGTGGTCACTATCTTGGCTTGAACTATCCATTGGTCCAAAAATCTTCTCGTCACAGGTAGGGCCATCACTTTCTGTGTCTTCTTCTTTCTTTAGCAATTCAATCTCGAGCCGTTTTACTGTAACAAATTCTATTTGTAAATTTATTTTGATTGGATAACTTTCCCATTTTCAAGGGGGACAAATAAAATGCACAAAAGGAGGAAGAACAAGAAATCTAGGTTTGAAAAAACATACATAATAAGGGACATACAGACAGATTTTGAATTCAAGACAATTATGAACACTAAGGACATTTGTTTTTGCAGCACATAACAATTAGAAATTAAAAATCCTGATTGAACACAGCACATACCTTTTCGCTCCATTTTAAATATGTACAACTTCTGCAATTTCAGAACATTTTTGGAGACATCCAGCCTCTTCAGCCAAAGAGTAAAACACAAATAGAACCAGAAATATATTAATATTGGGATTTGATCATTATAAAACTCTAACAAGCCTCAGGTACAGATGTGGTGTTATTGAAGGGCTCAATCTCAGTGGAACTTTCAGTAGTGGCTACAGCAGTCTACGAAATAAGTGTAACAAAACTATCAGAGTAAAACATATAGAACCAGAAATATTGATATTGGGATTTGGTCATTATAAAACTCTAACAAACCTCCGGTACAGATGTGGTGTTATTAAAGGGCTCAATCTCAGTCAAACTGTCAGGAGTGGCTACAGCAGTCTATAAAAAAAGTGTAGCAAAAACATAAAGAAATAAAATAGGGGATTTAATAAAGTTGACAGAATGGCACAAGTGTCAGGCATAAACAAACCAGTGCTGACATCAGTCTACAAAATAGCAAAATATAGGGTCAGAGCCTTAACATAGTGTAGATGAAACAATCACCCACGAAAAATACTGATACACGGGGATTATCTATGTAAAAGACTTGCTAACCTGAGGTGCAGATGAAGGGATGGCCCACGTGCCAGGCCCAAACAAATTCTCTGCGCGTTCCTTCGCTGCTTTCACCCTCTAAACAATTGGAACCATTTGCAAGTTTAAAAGGCATATAGACTTGAGTATGCCGAACTAATCGCTTACAAAATCACTGTTTCTGTCATTCACGCTAAATTTGTAAATATAGATCTCAACTCTTCATTCTTTTGGTGCGTTTTGTTGGGGAAGCTGTCTCCTCACCTGCCCTTCACATATGCACAGTTGGCCAAACAGAAACGCCGAAATCGTCTACTTTCAGCCGCCTTTTTCTCACCTCACCAGCATACACGTTTTGAAAATAATTCGGCAAAAAGTACCTGGCTCCCATACTCGACTTTCCTTTGCCTTTCTTTTAGAATTCATGAAGTCGATCCAGTGCCTTCTTCGACTATTTTCCTCGGGTCAGTCGTCACCATAAAATGGTATCAGATGCAGGGATATCCCTTCTTTTTGTGACAGTACATAGCAACCGTATTTAATGCACCGATTGGGCATTTTCGTCAATGAAAAACCTTTTTCTATGTAAAGAATCTGTAATAAATCGCTCTGGTTGGGCTATGGTCTTGTAGAAGTCGCTTGAATGCTGTTGTTTTGAGAATGTGTGAGTCACTTCCATTCCTGATATGACTTAAACCACTTGTTTCAGTTATCCTTGGCATGTTTGTTACCGCGTGGGGACTGATGCTCATTGAAAATGAAAAAGTGCGAATCCAGGAGAAATATCGAAAGTTTAAAAATACGCCAAAAATTGATGTTTTGATGGATTTCTTTTACTTTTTCGACAACAATGGACGCATTTATTGCTCTCGAGGCCAATTTTAATGCCATTTCAATTGAAAGAGCTGCTTTAATTTTGAATGAGCTGCAATGTTCCATGTGCTTGGTTACAACTTTGACATTTGACAAGATTTCTGTAAAAACAATGTGACATCATTTTCTAAACTCATCCTTACATGACTAATTTCCCTACTCGACCTCTTGACCGTCCAGATATTGCTGTCCTTGTTTTAAAACTTTATGCAAATCTTTGCTCTTCGTAATGGTAGGATCCTGTTGTGTGCTGTTGGATTGTGGTAATGGAACAAATACAGCATGGCTAAAAGGATGTCACTTCATACATCTCCAATGTCAAAGTCGAACTGATGTGAGGGTAAGCGATGTGAGTACTAATTGCTAGAACTTTTTCCCTAGGAATATGTCCTGATATGATTTAATTCAGAATTTTTAATGATTATTATTCTTCAAATGACTCCTATCTTCAAAGGCTTTTTCTATTCATTGATTATGTGTATAGATTCTGCTTGAAAGACAATAAGAATTAATTTATAACTTGATTAAAAAATCCGTTATTTTTTTAAATATAAAAAAACTATGAAATAGGTGTTTATACAGCACAATGCTTGCTGTGTAGTAATAATAATGATAATAATCACCTAGGAGCATAAAAAAACCTCATTCAAAATACTTACATGCCTAAAATACTAAATACTGTACAGTGAAAATACGCCTATATATACACCTATATATACCAGGTAAATTAGGTAAAGCCGGATGAAAAGTGACTACAAAAGGTACACGATCATTCTTACCTTTACGCCTGTCTTTCAATGTTGGAATTCGTCTAACCCGGTCAACCTCCCTCCCCACAAATCTACTGTCATAACCCCTATCAACTAAATAACCTTGTTACTCCAATACCCTGTTTTCGAAAGGAAAGTCTTCTGAACATATCCTACAAATACATACGCACCCTAGGTTACCCTAGAAAACAACCCTGCCGATTTCTAAAGCTTGCAACAAACAAGGGGATGGCTATTGTCACTGGAAAAAGGATTAATCGTGGAGCTGGCTATGGACTAGAGATTTCTTGCATTTATATATTTTCTGGAGACAAAGAAATGTCAATCCCATGCTTTTGTAAAGTATACAATATTTCCGCTTTATATGTGATTTCAGCATGCATTGCATATTATGTTTAGCAGGTGTTGACTGATGTTGTAAAGCCAAAAATCATTGTGTAAAATAAAATCTCGGTTGTTTGAAATTGTGGTAGTTAGCAGAGCTGGTTGCACCGATAAGTTGCTCGCTTATGAGAGCTAAAGATTACAGAGTTTGTCTGACAATTCAATTGGTGATCGGGTCGTTATCGGAGCTGGTCGCTTACGAGAGCAGTCGCTCAGAGAGCTTCGACTGTAATTACAATATGCATTTTGAAATACTATAAAATCGACTTTATCTTGGGGATTTACAAATTACGTCCAGAACTGCAGCCTTTTGCTTGGCAAAATTTTCTTTGGTAAGTACCCCCGCACTTTTAAGCTCCCTGAGCTCTTTTAGTTGATGCAATAGCTTTGTTCAGTCTAGTCGTGGTGTCTGTGAACAAGAAAAACAACATATTAAACTGTTAGTTATTGGTTCTAATATCATCATCCATCCATCTCCATGCAAAAAAAACACACACTCATTATAACACTCTGGAGTGATACGATGTTGGACATGACGGAAGTATTCACCTCTGCTGATTGTACGGTTGGGTTCTGCAGTGCCATCATGCATACCACTAATATCTTATATAAAGAGAATGTCAATTAATCAAGGCAAAAGTTGTATTCTACCGAGTACGGTTAGGGGCTTCAAAAGGATGGGCGTTTTGATGGGCGTTCCAGATGTGACAAAAATAACTTTGACAAAGATAACGTTAACGTTGACAATAGAGACAGCCCATAATCATCCCCCCTGAAAACATCATGTTCGTTAGTTAATGCGTACATAACGGGAATAGGTGCTCGATTCCCAACTCTCGTTAGGGTCAACTCCTATTCCTCCACTGTCCTGTTTCATAAATTCCTTCACCGAACAGTTAGGTTACTTGCTTGCTGACACCTCCTTCATCTCCTCGCAGGGGACCCGACAAAACCCAGCCCAGTGTTGTCTGAATAGCAACCGGCTCATCCCTTGCCCCTTGAATGGTTCTGCCGTTCTGAAATTGCCACAAACTATCGCTCCCCATGAGAATTTCGATTACAAGGACTTCGTCCTTTCTATTCACATCCGAAAACCACAAATTTTGGAGATGTGCATATTCAAGCTTTCTTTTTTCGACATGCACGTTTCTAATTTGCGTGATACTGGGAACTTTATACGCTTCTATCTTGACACTTTCGCCCCCTCTTATGGGATGGATTTCAAAGGAAAACACGTCACGTAATCCACTATCTTTTCCCTTTTGCCCAAAAGCACTTATTTCTAGCCCTTCCTTCCTAACCCCTTTTAACCCTGCTGCTTTCACCGTTTTGCTAGTAATAAAGGATTTATGGCTACCTGCATCAAAAAGTACTCGCTTTCACGCTTCTCTCCCCCCGTATAATTCCCTGGGCGGTCTGTAACGCGACCAGCCCCCCAGTACATACATGGACGCTAGTTTCCGTCACTCTAGCCCCATTCGTCACGTTCTCGTTAACTCTCTCTCGTAACAAATCGAAACGTGGTGCCTCCCACGACAATCGCTACACCCATCCTTGTTAAAACATTCGTTGGACCTATGTCCCTTTTTTAGGCAAATAAAACATCTTCCAAACTTACGCAATATATTTATTCTATCCTTTGGCAGCTTTACTTTGGAGCATTCGTCCTCTTGGTGTTCCCCGAGGCAGAAGGCGCATCTTTTTCTGGTCCGTGCCGTCGTCAAGGCGCTCGCTGAGTTTGGGCCTTGCTTCCCTCGGTTCTGCTCTTGGGGTGCGGGTCTCTCGTCTGGCTGGCATCGCTCTCATAGCTCAACCTCCTCGAGTAGCTCCGCTAGCATATCTTCAATCACCCAGTTCTTGTGGCTCTTTCCTCTCGTTATCGAGAGCCGCACCGCCTCTGGGTTTTTTTCTAACAAGGCCGGCACTAGTATGCTTTCATACTGGGCCGCCTCCACTCCCAGCGCCTGCAGCCCTCGGTGCTTGGTCTCCACCGCGTCGTAAAATCGGCAAAGACCAGCCGCGTCTTTCTCGCTCGTGACTCCTCGCACCTTCAGGCCTTTCAATAATTATTTGAGTAGGAGGCTGTGTGTTTAGTGTAGGCGGCTGTTAGTGAGTAGCGAGGGCCGTAAGGCCCGAGTAACCTAGGGGGGTCCTGGGGCATGCCCCTCCGGGAAATTTTGCAATTTAGTATATAAGGGATGCGTTTTCCAGCATTCTGAGGGCTGAAAATTTGGCTGTTATATGTGATCCACACAGCCCTTTTTTCAGCATTTTTGAGGGCAAAAAGTACAACTGAGACGTGTTCCATAGCTTTAGTATTTTCTGACTCAACTGATGTCTTTTACAACCCCGGGACACAAGGTATCATTATTGCTAATATCAAGATTGATGTCAAAAATTTGTCACTATTGTACTATCTGAAATGAAATTGTATCTGAAATAACAACGCCAAGATCCAGCTGTGTTTTATACAACAACTCACGGCACAACACCTGACTAATGAAATAATAATGTATCCAAATTTTACCGGAATACGCAAGATACAGCTGTGCTTTTTACAACCTCGGCACAAAAGCTCACTGAGTGAAATTTTGTCACTATTGTACTATCTGAAATAACAACGTCAAGATCCAGCTGTGTTTTGAACAACAACTCATGGCACAACACCTGACTGTAAATTAATAATGATCACTGAGCTGTTGTCAAAAGCATCAGACACATTCAGAGTCGCTGTATTCAAAGTCACTGTCTGAGTAATCGCCAAACAGATCATCAGGAGGGAGCTTCAAAAGCGCTGCGGTTGCCTCCATTTCTTCCTCCAGTGCAACCACATCCGCCTCTAGCGCCCTGGCAGTCTCCCACACATGCTCGATGTCTGTGATGTCCATGGGGATTGGGTCGACTTGAGTGCCTGCATCTGTTGTTGTGGGTTTGTGCAGTTGATGATCCTTTGATGGAGGATTTGCCAATTTGCGCCTGGGCTTGGCCAACCACTGCCTTGTCACCTCTTCTATGATAGGCTTGCACTCACTTGTACTAGGGCCATTGATGGTTACGTGCATGAGGGCCTGGAGCATGTCGTTTTTCATTGACGATCGGAGGCGAGTCTTGAGACGCTTGATAGCAGAGGCACCTCGCTCTGGCCAAGCATTGCTAACGGGCAGAGAAAGGCATATCTCTACTATTTGTAGGAGGCATGGACACATGTGTTGGTAGGTGGCTTTCATGGCCATCATGTGCTCAAGCAGCCATTCTGTCGGGGTCTTCCGGTTGGTCAGCTTCTTTGAAGGACGTCTGACGTCTGGGGGGACTTCGCTCTTTAAACTCAAGATGTTGTATTTGATCTTGGTCCACTCCGCCAGTAACTCGTCCTTCTTTTCAGCCTGGTCGTTGCTTCCATTGTAAAAGAAGTCGGCCAATACTATTGCTTCTTTCTTCCCGTACTCCTTAAAGCCAGGATCTGTCTTCTCTGGGACGGCGCATGGGTCAAAGATTTTGAAGGCTGTCAGGACTTCTAGGTTGCCAGAAAACCTGTTCACGATGTTGTCTTTCAGTGCCTGGACATATTGCCTTGTTAGGCTTTGCAGCATGCTCTTCTTCTCCGGTGTGAAATCTGGCAGGTCGCACCTTGAAAGTCTCCCTCCCTCGATCAGATCTTCCGTCATTCTGGCTAAGTGTGTTTGGTTCTTAGCGACATCATCTAGCTGATCCATGGTGTAGTCGATGGCTGGTGCGATTGAAGCAAAACACACTTCACCCTCTTGGAAGGCCTTACTCAGATGCCCGAGGATAGGAAGGACCTCATGCAATAAATACACAGTTCCTATAAATTTCAACTTCGAAGTTTGCTTCAAAAGGCCAGTTGCTGTTGCATCGTTGCTCTCTTTGAAGAATCTAAGGGTCTGAAGTAATGCTTCGTAATCTTCAAAGACCCCTTCGATAGCCTTCTCCGTTGAAAGCCATCTTGTCCTGCAGGCTTTTTTGAACCGCTTTCCAATTTGTTTCTTGCCTTTCGCGCTGACATTTATCTTCTTGACTTCAAGTACGGATTTCGCGTACGCCGCCGTTTTCTTCGCTGAGTTATCGAAGAAAGACCACAGTTGAATAAGGATACGCTCCACTTGTTTGATGTAATCTACTGTGTCGTTGGCGTCTCCGCACGCAAGGGCCAAACGGTGACAGATGCAATGGATGTTAAGCATGGCCTTGTTATCCGCTTTCAACCTTGTTGCTACTCCGGATCTTCGGCCTGTCATCACGGATGCCCCATCGCTTGAGAAACTTGACACATTTTCCATTTTCAGACCAGCATCTGTGACTTGGGAAATAATGGCCTCTGTGATGGACTTGGCGTCTGGTGATCCTGTTGTAGAACTCTCTAACAGGTCGCTGGCGGCCAGAAATGTCGTGTGAGCTTTGCCACTATTGGGGTCAACATATTTTACAAATGTTACCAGCTGCTCTATGTTGGAAACATCGCATACCTCGTCAGAGAGAATTCCAAAGCAGTTTGCGAGAGACAAGTTAGTCGTGAGCTGCTCTTTCAATACGCTGCCAATAAGGAGGAACATTTCTCGGACTGATCCTGCAGAGCGGTGTTGAAAGTACTTGATGTTGTCGAGACCTAGTTGCTCAAGCACTGACAGCAGACTAGTGAACTTCTTATTAGGCATCTCTTCTTTTGCTAGCCAGTACATGGCCAGAAATGTCTTATAGTACACCTCGTCCTTACTGCTTTGGATTTCTTTGATTGCTACTTCAAAGCTTGATACTCTGCTGAGTAGCTCCGCCTCGACTGCTGCTTTGTGCTGTTGTGATTGTGCATGATTCTCTAGAGCCGCTCGCTTAAATCGCACAGCAGGATCGAGGCTGTATTTTTTGCTTTTGTTTTGGGGGTTTGATGTCCCATGCTTTCGACAAAGCAAGCAGAACATTCCCTGGCCTTCAACATATATAAGCCAGTTGACATCAGTGGCGGTGGACAATGACAACTTCTCATCCATTATCCACCGATGCTGAAAGCGATCAGCAGCCCCCGTAGCCAGGCGGCGCGTTTCAGTGGGGCGCAGAGAGATGCACCTCCGGCTTCTACACGTGTGGAAGCTATGAATAACCTGAGGGTAATCAACAAATGAAGAGATTAAGAAATTCGACTCATCCTCTGCCGTCCATGCCTTTTTAACTTCGCCCTTTGCTCTGTTTTGCGGGGTCGGGTTGCTAGGTGTTTCATTTGCCTCATTTGTCTCGCCACCATGCACTATGAGATTGGCACCTGATGCCGTGCCATCTTGAACCTCTTGAGTAATGCTTGAAGCAGAGTTCGGCGATGGTAATGTAGTCTCTTCGTTTGGTTTGGCTGGAAAATACCACGTAAGTTATGTTATTTGAAATAAAAAGCTATGTTTGAAAAACGTTTTCTGACATACTGTTTTTCTGCCACATACTGTCTTTATGTAATTCAGTAAAAAATCTGATTGATATGGGACCGTTCTTATAATTTGGTTCCCAAACAAAAATCGCCTTTTTTACCACAACTGTTAGTAATCTCGCGCTCTGATTGGTCAATTCGCCGTGGTAAATAAGAGTCCATACCACGCGCGCGCACGCGTGCGGTACTTGCAACGGAAAGTCGCACGTGCTTCCTCGAAAATGAGTGAAATTGTGAAATGAGTGAAGTTGTTGTTGTGGTAAAAAACAAATTTCCAGGGGTTGAGCGTGGTATGTACTCTTATTTCCCACTCTACACGTCATCTTCGAGGCCAAAATTTGTTGTGGACTCACTCGACTTCGTCTCGTGAGTCCACAACATTTTGACCTCGAAGATGACGTGTAGCGTGGGAAATAAGAGTACATACCACGCTCAACCCCTGGAAATTTGTTAAATCTGCCAATTATAACTTTCCCTTCTTGCAAAACAATTTTTTTCTGCTTCTACTTTTATTTTTTGTGTCTCATGGTAATTACTCTTCTGTCTGTTGTGTTTTTTGACCCCCCAAAATAGCTCTGTTGACAAATAATCATTTTTCTGGCAGATGCGAGAAATAGCGTGAAAATTGATTTCCGCACCTATGTGCGTAAGTGCCAAAACCCGGGGGAAACGAGGGACTGTACTCCTACCAGAATTGTTAAACCAAGGGGAAACAAAATCGAAAAAATATATAACAGATTCGAGAAAAAAGAACATACCCTTATCAACGTACACCATATTTTCTTTTTTGCTTGGCCGTCACAAGAACAGTCGGCTGATATGCTTGTGCAACGCGCGCGATGAACGCGGGACTGTCCCGCGGACAGTGGTGACTTTTTGTTCTAACCTAATAGCGCGCGTAGTTTCATTTTGACGCCCATGATTTAGGACATCGACTAACTGGATATCAACATGGGCAATATGGATATCATATATGCGAGCCCCCCTCCCCGCCGAGTTTCCGATCAAACGGGCACTAAATAGCTTTCACTCAAATGAATATCTAGACAGTTCTTATGGAATGTTTCAAGAAAACCTCGAACAAGGCGAATTCTACTAAGATACTGCTTTCGTTTCCCAGGAGAGTTTGTATTGTAGATGATGAAAAAAAAAAACGTGAATCTGACGAATCTAGAAACCCATCAGGCCGTCACCAGACTGTCCAAGACAGTCAACCTCGGCAGAGGTCTCTCTTGCGAGCACACAAGAAACCGAAAATAATAGGCACAAGACACAAAAAAACTTGTAGTTTTTGTTCGTGATCGATACCCTGCGAGCCGGGCTTTCTCCTGTGAGTCTTTGATCTTTTCGTAAGCAGTCGTCTCTCAGACACGCCGACTTGCTACAAAATGAAACAGACCTCACAGGAGAAAGCTCGTTCACAGGATAAGTGATCGATGATAGATGTTCACAATTTAGTAGTTCAAAAGTTCAAACTAACTGGTTCAAACAACACAACGCATTTGTAATAATTTCAAAACCTCAATAAAGAAATGATATATTACCCGATCTATTTTCATTTACAAAATAGCTTCTGAAAGCATGAATATTCATGCCCGAACTCGCGGTCGCATCTCTCTTTGATCTCTTGTTGGACGTCGCCATGTTTGAAGAGAAATACCGCTGTACACAATTAGGCTCACACTACCCATAATCCATATCGATGCGAATCCAAGATGGCGGTCGTAAACAAAACAACACGCGACTTGAGTTATTTGGACGAGAATGCAATTGAACGAAGAAAAGTATTGCTAAAAAGACCCTGCTAAATAAGAAAATGATACAACAACATACTAGTGAGTATTTCATTTTCATTTGACAACGTTTCTAGAGCAAGTTTTAGGGCAGATTGCCCAACCTTTTTTTACTGTGTTTTGAAGTAGGCGGCGGTCAACGCCGAAGTAGGCGGCGGTTCACCGCCGGTAGCCGCCTTCTATTGAAAGGCCTGCACCTTCATCATCTCATTTAAGTGTTCCCTCTTTATCTTTTCTGTTTGGCCATAACGCCTCTTCAGGAGATCGATAGCCGACTGGTAATTTGCCGCCGTCAGGGCGAATCCTGCCACCGCTCCCCGCGCCAGTCCCACGAGCAGATTTCTCAGATAATTGAACTTATCGACGGTGGCCAGGCAAGGATTGGAATGGATACTACTCTCGAATCCATCCCAAAACTCCTGCCACTCACCGACAAAGCAAAGTTTCCTCCACCAAAGTTTCTCCCAGCAAAGTTCTTTAGCCTCAGCTTAGGCAATCGGGCTCTTGTCTCTTGGCCTTGCGCACTGCTCGCGGCGGCTTCACTCTCAATCTCACTTGCTACGCTGTTTTGGCGGCTCGTCCGTTCGGCTGCCTCGAGCGCCAATATCTTTTCTCTTATGGTCGTTTTTATCTTTCCTGCGTTCACCGTCTGTTCTTTTACATCTTCTTCGGTGAATACATCATCTCTGGACATCAACTCGAGCACTTCATCGTCGAGGGTCTTGAGGATCTGTAACCGGTCTCCCAGTACTTCGACCGCACTCTTTTCCTCGCACCCCTCAGCCATAAACCTCGTCACGAAGGCTCTGTGTCCCGCTATGGTTTTCCTCTTTGATTCTACAGTCGCCATTCTCCTATCCGGCTCGATCGGACCAAATGTCGTGGAAATTCGTTTCCCTGTGCAATCAATTTCCTTCGGTACCTGTTTGCGTTTACTAGCACTTCATGCTACGTACAATCAATAAAACTCTCAACGGTCAACGTTTTACAATCAATTTAATCAAAGCGATCAATGTGCTCCCTATTTATACCCCAGTTTACACCCTTCCAAACAATGGACAATACAGCGCTTCCTTTCATCTACCCACAACCGGATATTTACTAAATAGTTTACATTCCTTTCTTACTACGATTCATCGTGCTATTCACGTTCACAAGATTAAATCACTACTTAATTTCCTGATAAGATAGGACAATAACACCTAACGTAATTTCCTTCACGCTATCTTGCGTCACGTAAAACTAATAAACTCTTAATCCCCGACAGCCATCACACAACAAACAGGGCCGTGTTAGGTGCCTTTCTCGGACCCAGGTCAACAGAACGACTTGGACAATCGTTGCATTTGCAAGCAAAATAGCGCTCCTACACAAGGCCTGACTTTACTTGAAGCCCCAGCATTTTACACGCTTATTTTGATTGCCAGTTATAACATGGTCATGTCAGTTGGGATTGTAATAGATTTATACTGCTTACAATACCATAAAATATTATCAAATATAAGAATATAAATGTAAGAAAAAAATATAATTTAACAACAATTGCATTTTAGAACTTAAAAGCAAAATGCAATGCGTACAATGGTAAAAAAAATCTTGAAAATTGTGCAAATTTCGCCTGGAGATATATCTTAAACACTACTAGCCTTTTTAAGCTTCTTTTGCGATGAAATCATCTTTATGTGCTTTAATATCCTCTTCCTGTGTTTTTTTTTAAAGGAATGAAGGGTCGCCTTGTGCATATGCATAAAAAGGGACATCATTTTCTTTGCCTTCACTCTAGGAATGGTATAGAACCTCTGACAATTTCTACATCCACTGCCTTGCATTATTTCTGTACCGACTTTTAAAACTCACCGCCATTATCAGATTGTAACACTTGACGATAGAGGTTTGCAACCTTTTCAAGTTTAATCAAGGAGGTTAAATCAGTATGTACCTAGACTTCAGGCTAGACCTACAATTCAGTAGTCAATTTAAACAGCCAAAGGTCATACTCAAACACATTTAACCTTTAACTCATTTCAAACTTCCAGGTGTCTTTACCGGTCTTCTTATACCTTATACAAGAAAAAAAACAAATCATTATGTGAATTGCAGTAAAATTATCCTATCGACAAGTGAAAAAAAAAACATTTAATTTATTGACTCTGTAGCTTCTCGAGGTTGAGCATCCATCCTGGATGTCATTTTCATTGACTGGAACGCCGAGATGCAAAAACTGATAGTCATTCTCGTACGTTGGAAATTCAAATCAAAACAATTTCGCTTTTGAGCGCAAAATCTCTGATGAATAAATGCAGCTGGTATGCAACTACTATTTGACTTTGTTGATGACCTACGAAGCTAGAGTTATTTCTTTGACATTTAGAGGCTAGCTTGTGATTTCAATGATTTTAAATGCATGGCCGCTATTTCAAGGGATAATCAGACAACACTTGCATTTGTAGCAGCTTCTGGAAGATTTTTAATAGGACCAATTACAATGGTTTTTTAAACGGACCCTTAAGATGCAAAGAGTTACATACCCAAACAACAAAAACGTAACAAAAAATTAGGCGGGCTGTAACCCGCCTAATTGCAAATAAACGGAAGAGGAATGAACCCCGTTCTCTGCATTTTCGGCAATCTATGTTCGGGCATTATCTTCTGGTATGTCCGAAATCAAAGCACTCCATCCCGTATAACTGTTGGTTGGAGTGGATGATTCGGCACCATTCGTCCTTGATCTTGAGGGAATAGGGGATCAATGCGTTGTTCGACACCATCTTCACCAGCCTATTCTCGTTCTCCAGGCACTCTAGTTCGTGCCCGATCTTGTATTTAAGTCTTATTATCTCGCGTCTTATCTCTCCGTGATTTTTCAAGATCACTTTCTCGTCTACATAGGCTCTGAGGCCCATTATTGAGACGCTGGTGTAGTAGCCTCGAGGCGGGTGACAAGAGATGTTGTGATTCGATATTGAAGCCTTCTTTGATGAGCCGTTCCACGAGCGATTCCTCTTTCAACTCCACCAAATACTCCCCCGCTGTTAATTCCTGAACCACATTGTTGTCACAGTGCACCTCGGTCAAAATCTATCAGAAACCATCTGGGTACGAAATTGTCGTTTTTGCGACGAAGAAAAAGAAAAGTGCCCAATTTATGACTTCGGGATTCCACAGGAATCCCTCGTAAATATCTGTGCCGCCAATAAACTGTCGAACATCTCAGAGATTAGGGGTAGTGGGAAGTCTCGCCTGGTGACTGCATTGAGTTTGCGGAACCATCAGGTTTAGCAACTAAAACCACAGGTGATGCCCAAGCACTAGTTGATGGTTGTATGATATTGTTCCGTAACCTTTTTGTAACCTGCTTATCGATTTCCTTTCTTTGCTCAGGTGTGGTCTTATAAGACCTCTGCCTCACAGGCGAGGCATCCCCTGTGTCTATAATGCGTTCAATTATTGAGTATCTTCCTAATTGTTCAACTGATGATGCTAAACAGTCTCTGTCTGGAAGGTGTGACGGGTCAAAGGTTGAACCTGAAGTTGCACGACCTGACTGAAAGGTCATATCCTCTGGGAACTCGATTGTTTTAGTTTGGTTGTCTAGTTTTGAAAAAAGGCAACTCTAGTGTTCTCATACATTTCAATCCCTTCTGATGTAGGATTAGGCAGACGAATAGGTACCATATTTCCTTCTGAAACAGTGACTTATCTGTAGCACCTTTGATTGAAAACATATAAGGGAGATCCTCTCTCCGTTCAATAAGGACGTTCAATAACCTTTCTCCTCTAACGTGTTGTACCAAGAAAGAGCCTTTCCCCTAAGAGTTAAGTGGTAAAGCGAGGGCTTGTCTGGCGTCATTCGAATTACAAAAGGTTGCAAGCTGATGGAAAATTGTAAAAAATTCAGCATGTTTTTTCTTCCTCGCCTCCCGAAAGTATAGGAAATAAAGGCTTTTTAGCGCTACATTTTCTGTGGCTAGACCCGCGATACTAGCGTCGTGGGCTCTCTGTAAGTTTTGAAAACGATGGTTAACATTGGTGTGTAACGCCATGTAATTTTTACCACGAGCTAATCCATTTTTTTCCTTTTTTGTTCTTAAGCAATCGCTATGAAGTTCAACGAGTATGGTGTTGTCAGTGCCACTGTCCCTAAGGTTTAAATTAGTATCATAGTCAATTTTGTCACTGGCGTCTACGAAATCTTGTCGTCAGTTTGGCGTTGTTAAAGAATAAAATCTATAACTAAAAAAAGGTTGAACATACCCAATTGCTAAGCTCTGCCTTAATCAAAGTTGCCCAAAACGAAATGGAAAATTGCCCAAAACAAAGAAAATATACAAAAAGAAGTTCCTAACGGTGTGTGAAATGCTCGGTATTCCAATAACCTTGTTTTTGAAGAAGTCCGGGATCTCCAACCTCTGTAAAGAGACTACTGGAGAGTGTAGTGGGGACGGTACCAGGCTTTTAATTTCGATCATTTCATGCTCTGCTCACCCCCCCTATTTATATGTTCCTATGACGGCACCCCTCAGATAGTCCAACACCGACAGTCATAGAAAGCTTTTAGACTTGTTTTGATAAGGGCTTAGCCAGTGGGCGTCCAAGGGAAGACCTACCCCAATGGGTGTGTCGGTTGCTTTACCCTTGGGGTACCGTGACTTGCGTAATTTTTTACAATGTTAACGGTTACCGATTGTCGCGCATAGCTTACTACAATGCTAGTGCGCATGACAAGTGACACACGTGTCGTGTTTAATATGATTGACAGCATTCCGAACATTTTTGCAGTCAAAGTCTTGAACCGTACTAAAACCTAATTATACCCACGGCTAGGTCTGAAGCCCTTTTTTCCTTCCTTTCTTTAAGAAGTACGAAACGAGAATTGGCCAATTTCGGTTCTCAAGTACCACATGAAAAGGGACGCGCCACTCCCACTTTCCACTGTGTCAAGGGTAATTTTCCCATTCTCTACTATTCCGTTTCAGAGGAACTTTAGCCGAATGGTTAAAGTTTGTCAAATTATTTAACCAAAAGAAAACCCTTTTAGAGTAAACAAAACAAGCTGTCCATTAACTTCAGGAAGGTCGGCGACTTACTAAACTATAATAATTTAAGGTTATCCAAGATAACGTTATCCTCTATTGCGTTACTTTCCTCCGTCACAGAAGACTCCACTGTCCTCTAATATCATCAGACCAAAGCTATCACTTCTACAGGCAATGGCTTCTCAGACATCCAAATTTGGTTGGTTTACTGGTAGTGAAAGACTGTTATAGAGAACGTTTCCTTCCTTCATAGAGTTTACAAATGCAGCAACTGTTCTAAAGATGCTGCTCGGAGAAAGTACAGGAACAGTTCTTATCGAGTCATTCCATAAATTCCCGTAATACGTAACGCAATGAAAAAAAAAACGATTACTGTGAAAATGAAAAAAATAGATGTAGGGCAACATGGCATACACAATTAGTATGTTAAGCTTTGAAATTAGGCATATAGAATAAGGAAAAAAATAAGCTATGTGAGGTAAATAAAGCAACGCAAATCTGACCGTAGCATTAGCTACAGTCTTGATCTGCCCCTTTGGGTATAACTGGAAAGACTGTGGCTGGTTCTTTTGGCCCCGCACGCCCCTTCTCTCCAAGTTCATTTGACTAATATACACTAGGTAATAACAGGTCATCCGCTTTTATTAAAAAAAAACACAGACCTAACTTATATTCAGGCTTATTTACTATACTTAGATTTCCGACAAAAATGTCAAAGTTAACAAGAAAAGCAGTTGACGCTTCGCACAAACAAAAAACTTCCCCGTTTTACTGGCTTCATAGGCATGTATTGCACAAGACTCAGTTTGTTAAAATCGGGGTGAACTTGCGGGGGGCGGGGGGGCATATCGGTTTTATTGTTTAGATGGAGATAACATAGGATTTCAAAGAAGTAATTTCTTGGTAAGGGTTTGCAATCTCGTGTTGAAAGAGAAATGGATCGTCCTTGCTCCAATAATGAAGCATTGTTGGTGAACGCACGATGCCCATCATAACCAAAATCCCCAGGAAAGCCTTGAATTCGTCGAGCGTTTATTCCTTCATCATTCCATTGTTTTCAAACCAGTCTGGATCCTGTCTCTCATCATTTCCCTTTTCGGTATTTACTTGGGCCGCATACGAGTTCGTTTGATTGACGATCTATTCCGTCAATTCGGGGGTGAAAAACACTTGAAAATAACAGGGTTAAAAGTCGTTATTTGGCCGATACTTTGGTCCGATAAATGGAATAAACTCCGGTTTGTCGATTGCAGTGGCAAGTCAGGGGTGACAGACAAAAAGGAAATCAACCCTAAAAAAACATCACTGTCTTTCCAGGTCAACCATTTTTGGTTGTCCACAAAGTCAGGGAATCCAATCGTCCCGCCTTGTATCACTACTCTGCTCTCATCGGCCTCATGTGACACGTATCTTGTAAGGGTGCCGCCATGCTCTAATGAGCGAAGAGTGATGCTTAGAAACAAACAAAACACTTAAATCTATGTTTGGAATTTTTTCGGTAAAAGGGGTTGTTTTGTACCATATTCTTTTTTTCTTTCTTGTTTTAACGTTATTATTCAGAATTTACTTAGTCAGTAGAAACGAAAAAAAAAGATATAACGCAGTAGTTTTGTATTTTTTTTATGTCCTAGTAGTATTGTACTATTCAAATGGTATTTTTGTTTATATGTTTTTCGGATAGGGAAAGGGGGCTCCAAATTTCTTGTTCGAGGGGGTGCGCTTAATGACGGAGGGTGCTTATTGGAATTATTACGGTAAGCAAACCCTGGTCGAGTCTTTTTATTTTATTTTCTTTGATACTCCAATTCTAATTTTTTTTTTCCTTTTTCTCAAGAGATAAATATAAAATTTCGGCATTTTGTAGAAGAAAATGCAATTTTAGAGAATTAATTGTTTTTAGAGAATAAATTAAAGAAATGAAAAAGTTATTAAGAAATATGTAGTTTTCCAAGAACATAAAAATTAGCCATTTCTCGCGGTATCAAAATTTTACAAATCAGATGCGTGAAGTTTTAAAAAATAGTAATGTTAAAATATTTCTGCAAAAAATATGTTAGATTTGAACAGCAGCTTCTCCGACACGTTTTGCTGTTCTAGGTCACGTGATCATGGGAGGGGTCGGATGACGTCATAACTTGTGTCATTATGTTGAAAGTTCCAAGAGATTTGACAAAAAGCACAGGCTTTTATGAAACAAACAAATTTCCCTAGTAACGGCACTGTTACTACTTTTAGCAAGAATATGCCCTCTAATACGTTATTAAAAAACATTACGTAAAACCGTTTAGGATTTATTGTTAACAATCAAATTTCCGCCTAGACAAAACTCTGTAAAGAGCGGAACAAATTGGTCTAGGTTATGTAAGTTTATTACGTGGAAAATGCAATCCTATTAAATACCCTTGCATTCTTTGCCCGCATCCCAGAGGACAGTAACGCTGCGCTCGGGGGCAGCCTAGGCACCTATGCTCTTCCATTTGTTGAAGCTGGTGCACTGTGCAGCTTTTTCTGCAAACGGGCAGGCGTCCATATGCTCCTCCAGGTTTTCCTCTGCACGAGGGTCTGGCAGCCCACATTGCGGCAGGGGACAGGCTTCTTTGGCATGTTTCCGTATGCCACTGCCGCAAATCAAGCTTTTCTCTCCAGGGGCACTCTTCACAGTACAATGACGGCAACTTCCCCACTAGACTGTTGACCATCAGAACTGTTCTTATATCCTCAAGGGCAAGTTCTTATCCGTCTAGGGGACAGTTACCAAACTGCTGTAAGTGCATCTCCACACAACTTCTGAAGAAGAAGTGCCCCTGACGGCAACACACCGCGTCTCCTAAGAAGAACTGACTAAAATATAAAAAAAAATCAAAATATGACAAAATTGATTTAGCTTATTTAATATAATTCATATATGGCGGACAGTGGCCGCATAAACAACTGCAATCCGTTTTTCGTTTAAGGTGAAAGTCATGTCATGAATATTATCACGGAGATAAAAATGCCCTTTCAAGACAGACTCTTCTCTCAGTACAGTGTTGTGGTAATCATCAGTGTAGTCATGTTCTAGCTCCTCAGCACTTGCTGACGTGACTTTGAGGAGATAGTCGTACATTCTATCACCTTCAGCCTCAATGGCAACAGTGCTGCCGCACGCAGCCAGATCTGCCGTGTGTGATGCTGTATCATGATCAAGAGCAGGCTGCTCTGTGGCTTGACGAGTGATAGCAACTGAACCATCTCTAGGGATAGTCACTTCTTTCCACTCATCAAGCCATGCCTTATTGTTACATGAATCTTCATCTTTCACAATGCAGCTCACACAGTAGCATGTCCGATGCCGTACTAGGACCTTCTCTTGCTGGGGAAGTGTCTTGACACAGTGCCATTTTCTTATGCCCTTTGCTTCCTTGATTTTTCGCCCATCAAGGTTCCTGGAGACTGCACCCTCTCCTTTTGCCGGAACATAAAAGAAAACACGGTGCGTCAGCTGGATAGCCGTCCTACGAGCAGCATAGCTAGTTGCTGCTGGCTCTGTAAACTTTTCAACCAGATAAGCATACATGTCCTTGCAGAATTGATTTTAGCTTTTCTGCGTAGGACGGCTTGGCTGGTTTTCTGCTTTACATGAGAGCCAGCAGCATCTTGCTCTCCTTTAGCATGGGAGGTTTCGAAAAAGCTTCTTTGGACCGGATATCCAAAATCTGCCAGAGAACATGACAAATCTCCAATGCAGTGTCGTGACTTATATTGTGCTGCGCACCCATCTGTAAATTCATGCAAGAGCTCAATGCTATAGCCCACATCGTTGACGAGCAGACTTCTCAGATAATTGAACTTATCGACGGTGGCCAGGCAAGGATTGGAATGGATGCTACTCTCGAATCCATCCCAAAACTCCTGCCACTCACCGACAAAGCAAAGTTTCCTCCACCAAAGTTTCTCCCAGCAAAGTTCTTTAGCCTCAGCTTAGGCAATCGGGCTCTTGTCTCTTGGCCTTGCGCACTGCTCACGGCGGCTTCACTCTCAATCTCACTTGCTACGCTGTTTTGGCGGCTCGTCCGTTCGGCTGCCTCGAGCGCCAATATCTTTTCTCTTATGGTCGTTTTTATCTTTCCTGCGTTCACCGTCTGTTCTTCTACATCTTCTTCGGTGAATACATCATCTCTGGACATCAACTCGAGCACTTCATCGTCGAGGGTCTTGAGGATCTGTAGCCGGTTTCCCAGTACTTCGACCGCACTCTTTTCCTCGCACCCCTCAGCCATTAACCTCGTCACGAAGGCTCTGTGTCCCGCTATGGTTTTCCTCTTTGATTCTACAGTCGCCATTCTCCTATCCGGCTCGATCGGACCAAATGTCGTGGAAATTCGTTTCCCTGTGCAATCAATTTCCTTCGGTACCTTTTTGCGTTTGCGTTTACTAGCACTTCATGCTACGTACAATCAATAAAACTCTCAACGGTCAACGTTTTACAATTCAGACTTGAATAAACAGCCAAAGGTCATACTCAAACACATTTGTTGACCCTTTAACTCATTTCAAACTTCCAGGTGTCTTTACCGGTCTTCTTATACCTTATACAAGAAAAAAAACAAATCATTATGTGAATTGCAGTAAAATTATCCTATCGACAAGTGAAAAAAACATTTAATTCATTGACTCTGTAGCTTCTCGAGGTTGAGCATCCATCCTGGATGTCATTTTCATTGACTGGAACGCCGAGATGCAAAAACTGATAGTCATTCTCGTACGTTAGAAATTCAAATCAAAACAATTTCGCTTTTGAGCGCAAAATCTCTGATGAATAAATGCAGCTGGTATGCAACTACTATTTGACTTTGTTGATGACCTACGAAGCTAGAGTTATTTCTTTGACATTTAGAGGCTAGCTTGTGATTTCAATGATTTTAAATGCATGGCCGCTATTTCAAGGGATAATTAGCCAACACTTGCATTTGTAGCAGCTTCTGGAAGATTTTTAATAGGACCAATTACAATGGTTTTAAACGGACCCTTAAGATACAAAGAGTTACATACCCAAACAACAAAAACGTAACAAAAAATTAGGCGGGCTGTAACCCGCCTAATTACAAATAAACGGAAGAGGAATGAACCCCGTTCTCTGCATTTTCGGCAATCTATGTTCGGGCATTATCTTCTGGTATGTCCGAAATCAAAGCACTTCATCCCGTATAACTGTTGGTTGGAGTGGATGATTCGGCACCATTCGTCCTTGATCTTGAGGGAATAGGGGATCAATGCGTTGTTCGACACCATCTTCACCAGCCTATTCTCGTTCTCCAGGCACTCTAGTTCGTGCCCGATCTTGTATTTAAGTCTTATTATCTCGCGTCTTATCTCTCCGTCATTTTTGAAGGTCTCAATCACTTTCTCGTCTACATAGGCCCTGAGGCCCATAATTGAGACGCTGGTGTAGTAGCCTCGAGGCGGGTGACAAGAGATGTGTTGTGATTCGATATTGAAGCCTTCTTTGATGAGCCGTTCCACGAGCGATTCCTCTTTCAACTCCACCAAATACTCCCCCGCTCTTAATTCCTGAACCACATTGTTGTCACAGTGCACCTCGGTCAAAATCTATCAGAAACCATCTGGGTACGAAATTGTCGTTTTTGCGACGAAGAAAAAGAAAAGTGCCCAATTTATGACTTCGGGATTCCACAGGAATCCCTCGTAAATATCTGTGCCGCCAATAAACTGTCGAACATCTCGGAGATTAGGGGTAGTGGGAAGTCTCGCCTAGTGACTGCATTGAGTTTGCGGAACCATCAGGTTTAGCAACTAAAACCACAGGTGATGCCCAAGCACTAGTTGATGGTTGTATGATATTGTTCCGTAACCTTTTT
Source organism: Nematostella vectensis (assembly GCF_932526225.1). Classification (NCBI taxonomy): domain Eukaryota; kingdom Metazoa; phylum Cnidaria; class Anthozoa; order Actiniaria; family Edwardsiidae; genus Nematostella; species Nematostella vectensis. Next base: position 4,148,250 of record NC_064041.1, on the reverse strand, counting down.
GTAACCTGCTTATCGATTTCCTTTCTTTGCTCAGGTGTGGTCTTATAAGACCTCTGCCTCACAGGTGAGGCATCCCCTGTGTCTATGATGCGTTCAATAATTGAGTATCTTCCTAATTGTTCAACTGATGATGCTAAACAGTCTGTCTGGAAGGTGTGACGGGTCAAAGGTTGAACCTGAAGTTGCGCGACCTGACTGAAAGGTCATATCCTCTGGGAACTCGATTGTTTTAGTTTGGTTGTCTAGTTTTGAAAAAAGGCAACTCTAGTGTTCTCATACATTTCAATCCCTTCTGATGTAGGATTAGGCAGACGAATAGGTACCATATTTCCTTCTGAAACAGTGACTTATCTGTAGCACCTTTGATTGAAAACATATAAGGGAGATCCTCTCTCCGTTCAATAAGGACGTTCAATAACCTTTTTCCTCTAACGTGTTGTACCAAGAAAGAGCCTTTCCCCTAAGAGTTAAGTGGTAAAGCCGAGGCTTGTCTGGCGTCATTCCAATTACAAAAGGTTGCAAGCTGATGGAAAATTGTCAAAAATTTATCATGTTTTTTCTTCCTCGCCTCCCGAAAGTATAGGAAATAAAGGCTTTTTAGCGCTACATTTTCTGTGGCTAGACCCGCGATACTAGCGTCGTGGGCTCTCTGTAAGTTTTGAAAACGATGGTTAACATTGGTGTGTAACGCCTCTATTTTTACCACGAACTCATCCATTTTTTCCTTTTTGAACATACCCAATTGCTAAGCTCTGCCTTAATCAAAGTTGCCCAAAACGAAATGGAAAATTGCCCAAAACAAAGAAAATATACAAAAAGAAGTTCCTAACGGTGTGTGAAATGCTCGGTATTCCAATAACCTTGTTTTTGAAGAAGTCCGGGATCTCCAACCTCTGTAAAGAGACTACTGGAGAGTGTAGTGGAGACGGTACCAGGCTTTTAATTTCGATCATTTCATGCTCGGCTCACCCCCCCCCCCCCCCCTATTTATATGTTCCTATGACGGCACCCCTCAGATAGTCCAACACCGACAGTCATAGAAAGCTTTTAGACTTGTTTTGATAAGGGCTTAGCCAGTGGGCGTCCAAGGGAAGACCTACCCCAATGGGTGTGTCGGTCAAAGTCTTGAACCGTACTAAAAACCTAATTCTACCCACGGCTAGGTCTGAAGCCCTTTTTTCCTTCCTTTCTTTAAGAAGTACGAAACGAGAATTGGCCAATTTCGGTTCTCAAGTACCACATGAAAAGGGACGCGCCACTCCCACTATCCACTTTGTCAAGGGTAATTTTCCCATTCTCTACTATCCCGTTTTAGAGGAACTTTAGCCGAATGGTTAAAGTTTGTCAAGATAAATTATTTAACCAAAAGAAAACCCTTTTAGAGTTAACAAAACATGCTGTCCATTAACTTCAGGAAGGTCGGCGACTTACTAAACTATAATAATTTAAGGTTATCCAAGATAACGTTATCCTCTATTGCGTTACTTTCCTCCGTCACAGAAGACTCCACTGTCCTCTAATATCATCAGACCAAAGCTATAACTTCTACAGGCAATGGCTTCTCAGACATCCAAATTTGGTTGGTTTACTGGTAGTGAAAGACTGTTATAGAGAACGTGTCACCTCCTCGCGCAGGCCCACGAGGCGAAGGGGCTCATAAACCACGACGACAACCGATTATAAACACAACAATTTATTCCGATGCTTGAATAACACACTTATTAACTTCCGGAACCTGGCAGCTCCTTCTACAATGTAGCTTTCTAGCGGTTTTCTACAATAAAATTACAGCTATAAGTGCGAATAACAAACGACATAAGAATCGAGAAAATGAAAAACTCACCAAGCTGTCGGCCATTACAAACTCTGACTTTCTGACTTGTACAAACTTGTTTAGTCATGTGACACCGATATAATTACCACAGGTATACCGCGCGTCGGTAGCCACACCGGCCCCTAAATATAAACTACCTGAAAGTTTTTATTTACACTTAATCAAGCGGCAACCGACGATATCTCCGTTACTTTACATTACGCAGTTCACTCTCTAGTTATCCATCTCCAATTTACAGAGACGCGTCACCGGTCGCGTAAGTATAGTGCTGCTCACTTGAACATCTCCTCGCCTCCGTCTTTTCGCTCGCGTCGCGACAGTAGATACCGTCTTCACCATGGCGCTGCGCACACGGCCATCACTACTTGGTAGGACTTCCATCACACGTGCAAGTGGCCATTCGCCTCTCCGAAAGTTCTCATCAGCCAAAAGAACTACATCACCTTCCTTGAGGTTTTCTCTGACAGTAGTCCACTTCGTTCTCTCCATCAGCGTTGGGAGATATTCACTTGTCCACCGACGCCAAAATCTGTTGCTCAGATATTGGGCTTGTCTCCAGGCTCGCCTACAATACATATCTTCCTTTCCAAATACGCCTGGTGGCACACTAGGCGTTGGTCTCAAGTGAAGCAAATGGTTGGGAGTTAAGGGCATCTCATCCTCGATATCATCACTGTTACGTGTCAGTGGTCTGCTATTGATGATGTTCACGGTCTCCGCCATTACCGTGAGAAGCACCTCATCGGAAACTATTTGTTCATTCAACAGCGACTTCAACACACGCTTGGTAGTCTGTACCATCCTTTCCCATGCACCACCCATGTGGCTTGCCGCAGGTGGGATAAAGCTCCACTTAATCCGCCTTTGGATACAAAACCTGTTGATCCTCTCGAGATCCCATTCTCCGAGGGCTTGCTTTAGCTCCTTATCTGCCTTCGTAAAATTTGTACCATTATCACTATGGATCTCTTTAGGATATCCTCTAAGACTGATAAACCGTCGCAGGGCGTTAATCATGGAGTCCGTGTCCATTGAATGCGTTATCTCAACATGCACAGCTCTCATGCTGAGGCACGAAAACAAACATCCATACCTCTTAACCTTTGACCTTCCGACCTTGACCTCCATTGGGCCAAAGTAATCGACCCCTACGTAAGTGAAGGGTGGCTCCTCAGCTGCAACTCGCATAGCCGGAAGGTCTGCCATGAATTGCTCCATTGGCTTTGCTCTTCTTCTCTGACACTTAAGACACTTGCCAATCACTCGACGAACTGCAGATCGTCCCTTTATTACCCAATACTCGTTTCTCAGAGACGACAAAACTGACTCTTGACCCATATGTCCAACACCCTGATGATGATCCATAATAATCAGGTCTGTAACATGATTCTTGTAGGGTAGTATTATAGGATGTCGCAACTCGTAGTCAACCTGTGCCTTCCCGATCCGTCCTCCGACACGTATCAGTCCGTTTTCTTTCTGCGGACATAACTTACTGATTGACTTGTCAGATTTCTCATGCAATCTCTCGTCAGGGAATTCTTCTCGTTGAACATGCCGCAGAATTATGCACTCTGCCTCTTGCAACTCCTCAACCGTCATTAATCCTCCGACGTCCCTCTTCTCATGCTCACCTTGGGCTTCCTTGCGTTGCAACACCTTACTCCTTAAGAATTGCTTGTATCGCAATAACCAGGCGATCGATAACTTCAACTTCTGCCACGAAGAGTGGTACATGATGATGTTATTAATAACATTTCTCCGTTTCTCCTCACATGTCACATACACTTGCGCTTCCTTTCTGACTTCTGGGTCATCGTCCGTAATCTCGGGGATTGTGATCACCTTAGGCCAGTCTGCATCGTCCTCCAATAGGAAGCTCGGTCCCTTCAGCCACCGATCGTTCCTGATTAGAGTGTCCATCTTGAGTCCCTTTGAGCCATCATCAGCTGGGTTGTCATCCCTATTCACATACCGCCATTCTCCAGCATTGGAACCATCATGTATAATTGTCAAACGATTGGACTCAAAGGTGTGAAACCTCTTCGTTTCATTGTTAATGCACTTAAGCACCGACATTGAATCAGTCCAGTAGTTCACTTTGTTTACCTTAAGATCCAGCTCTTCCCGGATAATCTTACTCAACTTTACCGAAATAACAGCAGCGGTTAGTTCTAGTCTTGGAATAGAGATCTCTCGCAGGGGAGCTAGTCGTGCCTTCCCCATGACAAATGAGCAATGTTTACGACCCTCTACATCTTCTAGTCGTAAGTAAGCCACCGCTGAATAACCTTGCCTTGATGCATCCGAGAACACATGTAGTTGAGCGTCTTTGAGTTCCTTGAAATCTTTCGGCTTAAAACATCGATCAACCTTCACCTCTTCTAGCTTGGGAAGATCTTCCACCCACCGCATCCACTGGGCAGAATCATCTGGGTTCATGGGATCATCCCATCCAACTTGCTTTCTGGTCAACACTTGTAGAAGCAGCTTTCCTTTCATGGTATAGGGTGCAATAAATCCAAGAGGATCAAACAGAGAGTAGACAATTGATAATACACTCCGCTTGGTTGCAGGTTTCTCCTTTGCACGTCTGTTGCTGTCCGCAACATCCCATACAAATTGATCATCTTCCACATTCCACTTCAAACCGAGTGTCGAAGTCGTCGGCCGCTCTAACTCGTTCAACATTGACTTGGCTCGTTGCTTCTCTGGTACCGATGCAATCACATCCTTGTCGTTACTGCACCACTTGGTCAAGTTGAACCCTCCCTTGTCCAACACTTCTCTGATATCACTTACAAGTTTAACTGCATTCTCAGTCGTATTCGTAGACTTCATAAGATCATCCACATACATATTTCTAACTATTGCGTCAGACACTTCCGGGTTGGTGTTATCCTTAAGTTCTATTGTCTTCTTCAAACAATAGTTCACTACACTTGGTGACGATGTCGCACCGAACAAGTGTTTCACCATCCTGTACTCCTCCAACTCTCCAGATAAATCAGAGTTGGGCCACCATAAAAACCTTAATGCATCACAGTCCTTTGGATTCACCCGTACCTGATGAAACATTGACTCCACATTCGCGACTAATCCGATCTTCTCCTCCCGAAAACGACTTAATACTGCAACAAGATTGTTTGTCAAGTCCGGTCCTTGTAACAATTGTTCATTTAACGAAGTTCCTCCATACTTTGCTGCACAGTCAAAAACAATTCGCACTTTATCCTTCTTCAATGGGTGTGTCACTGGGTGGTGGCTTAAGTACCACAACCGCCCATCACTTCGCGCCAACTCTTCAGCCGGTACCTTCTCTGCATGACCTCGCTCGATGTAATCATTCATTGTCTCCTTATACTTATCAAACAGAACACCGTCTCTAAGAAATCTCTTCTTCAGAAGACCGCACCTTCTTTCCGCCATAATCTTGTTATATGGTAAATAAGGCGGGTCTCTCCTCCAAGGAAGTGCTACCTGATAGTGCCCGTCGACTATCTCTAGTGTATCTTCCATTATCTCTAGTGCACGCTTATTTTCAATAGAAGGACAGACGTTTGAACTGACAACTGAATCCGCAAAGTCAGTTTGCCAGAGTCTTTCTAATTGTTGCTGCAATACCTCTTTATCAATCTCCTTCTCTATTTCTAAATCCGCAGTCTTGAGCTTAGCAGTTCTAGAGACATTGTCCTTAAACGAACAATGCTGTGGTGTACCTGTACCATCATGCTCAGCAAGCTTGGTATCTTCCGGGTGGGTATGTGCTACAAGACATGATTCCTCATTATAAAGTTCTTCAGGAAATTGCTTATTCGCTACATTAATAAGGTTAACCGAGCACTGGTCACTGTCCCTTTTTCCGCACATGGGACCCATCACCGTCCATCCAAGAGAATATCTCACACCGACCGGTTCTCCATCGTTACCAGCCTTGTATTCTAGTGGTACAAACAGCAATGGATTTTCCTTAAGTCCAATAATGAGTCCAACTTCTGACGCACCGCATTCTTGCAAGTTAATGCTCCTCAAATGAGTAAATTGTTCAACATCTTCCCTCCTTGGTATACAACTAGAAGATACAGGAATTTCCTTCACTGTCCTGACATTTAACAACTCACTTTCTACCATTCCATCTTGTGACATTACTACGAGATCAACCATGTGACCTTTGAGTTTCCTCGTTCCCGTTACACCAGCTAGTTCAAAGTTCATGGCAATGCCATCACATCCAAGGTCAGTAAACAATTGTTCCTTACACAATGACACTTCACTGCCACTATCTAGCAATGCATAAGTCTCCAATACCCTGTCATCTCCTTTCACCTTGACCTTGACCGGAATGACACCCAGGCACACTCTGCGCTCACCGGCCCCAGTTGCGACAGAAACTGAGGCTACACTTGTACTACCCGCATTAACACCTGTTGTTTCTGGTGCCGATGCGTTAGGTCTAGCTTGTCCGGGTGACTTGTCAATCTTGTTGTCAACCGTATTATCCTTTCTTTCTTGCACCGAAAAATGTAGTAAAGTATGGTGTTCTTTACCACAACCCTTCACTTGGCACTTAAAGGTTGTCTTAGGACATGTGTCCCTAAAATGCCCTCCACTTAAACACTTAACACATAATCTATTAGACAAGACTAATTTGTTTCTCTCTTCACTGTTCAGTTCCTTAAACTGTGCACACTTCCATAATCCATGAGGTCCAGAACAAATCACACACTTCCAGCTTGCATTCCCCTGTCCCCTCTGTTGTCTCTGTTCACTATTCTGGGGTGGGGTCACTCCAGTTGCCATGCTTGACCTAGGGGTTTGTTTCTTATCACTGTTATTCCCTTTCTTACCCCTCTGAGAGCTGGCAGACACAAGATCTTCCCCAAACTCATTGTTCACAAGTTTGGCTCTTTCCTTGATAAACTTCAAGAAATCCGAAAAATTAGGCCTTGACCCTGATTCAATAATCCTGCCCGCACGTTCGGTCCATTTTCCCTTCATGAAATATGGTAGCTTGTTGTTTAGTTCTCTAAGAGTACTTGTGTAATTTAATTCACTAACATAATCGCTTCCCATGCCTGACAATGTGCGGTGAGCTACTTCAAGGTGTCTAGAAAATTCCAATAAAGCTGGCCCTCCACCGTTCCGCAATGGCGGGAGGTCTTGTAACCTTTTCAGGTGTGCCTTAGCAATAATGTGCGGAAGTCCAAAATTCTCCTTCAAGGTGTTCTTTGCTGTATTATAGCCCTCCGAAGTAGGCAAGTTCACACAACTTTCAATTGCATCCCTTGCCTTGCCTGTGCAATGTTGTATTAAGTACTGTAATTTCCTAGAATTATCACTAGTTAGGCTCTCGAGGCATGTCTCAAAGTTATGCATAAATGAAACATAGTTTATGGGATTACCGTCAAAGTGCATGTATTCAATCCTTGGGGTACTCATTGCCTGAGACAGTACTCTAGCCACATGTTCTCCACTATCAAATAATCCATTGTTGCTGTTAGTTGATGGTTGTGAGCCAGGTAAATTCAACCCAGCTTGGGCTTCCTTTGTTCCATTATTCAGCATAGTTTCTTCACCACCCCGCACATGGCTACTAATCTCCCGATTCACCCTTTCACTCTCATGACTCTTGTCAACACTTAACTCCGATGATAAACAAACAGACACACAGGATTCCTTTAATCCAGCACTAGACGATACCTTGTTATTATTTCCAATACAAGGCTCCACCATTAGCTCCTCATTAACAACAATTTCCTCTGTTAATTTCACAGTAGGGTTTGTACTCACATTTCCAATAGGTGCATGCTGCTCAATTTTGTTTTCAGATTGAGCCTTGAAAACATCACATACATCCTCTGACACAGCAGACTTATTACTCTGATCCACATTCAAGTCTTCCCTTTCCTTCTTATAAATCATGTAGCTTGTTTGAGCCTTTTCACATTTTACTTCAGCTTCCAAAAGTTCATGAGCATATTTTAACTCATCAAATTTTCTATTGAGCTGCTGTTTTTTCCGTAAATGTCCCAGATCTAATTTACTCAATGCTGCTCTCTCCTCTAAGGCAGCAACACTCTTAACACTTGATCTTGAATATCTTGAACTATGTCTACTAGAAACATGTGATCTGCTTTCTCTATCACTCACCCTTGACTTCGTGTGTCTCTCAGAAACCTGAGATCCACTTTCAATATCCTGCATATCCTGTTCGTCAACAGCAGAGTAAAGTTCGAGTTTCAGCGTGAGTTCCATGTCATAAACTCTTTGGGCCTCCATTTTCTCTTCCCCTTCATCCATTAAGTCCATAAGATCGGAGTGAACACGCACGAATTTCACCCACGTGTTGTGGTAAGACTGAAGTTTGCGGCTAACTTCATTCTTGTTTCCCTTGTACATCAATTCTTCGATTTCCTTTCAAAACCTTCTCAAACTGCCGAGGCAACCCGACCTCGAACGCTTTAAACTGACAATCCTCTCTTCCACGTCTTCTCCTCGATTTCTTCGAGTATTATACCTCCTCGATCGAGCTCCTAAACCTGCAGGACAAGACCGAGCTGACATTGCGAAATCCGTATTCGCTCCACTCGTAACCGAAACGTTCACACAATAAAATCCAATATTCACTCTTGTTATGGCCACAATCACGCCACAAATCCTTCTGTATCACCGTAAATACTTCCTTCTCGTCGAACTAGCTCCAAATCCTCAGACTAGCTTGACCACTTGACTCTAAAGCTTGAAAACTGTCACCTCCTCGCGCAGGCCCGCGAGGCGATGGGGCTCATAAACCACGACGACAACCGATTATAAACACAACAATTTATTCCGATGCTTGAATAACACACTTATTAACTTCCGGAACCTGGCAGCTCCTTCTACAATGTAGCTTTCTAGCGGTTTTCTACAATAAAATTACAGCTATAAGTGCGAATAACAAACGACATAAGAATCGAGAAAATGAAAAACTCACCAAGCTGTCGGCCATTACAAACTCTGACTTTCTGACTTGTACAAACTTGTTTAGTCATGTGACACCGATATAATTACCACAGGTATACCGCGCGTCGGTAGCCACAGAACGTTTCCTTCCTTCATAGAGTTTATAAATGCAGCAACTGTTCTAAAGATGCTGCTCGGAGAAAGTACAGGAACAGTTCTTATCGAGTCATTCCATAAATTCCCGTAATACGTAACGCAATGAAAAAAAAAAAACGATTACTGTGAAAATGAAAAAAATAGATGTAGGGCAACATGGCATACACAATTAGTATGTTAAGCCTTGAAATTAGGCATATAGAATAAGGAAAAAAATAAGCTATGTGAGGTAAATAAAGCAACTCAAATCTGACCGTAGCATTAGCTACAGTCTGGATCTGCCCCTTTGGGTATAACTGGAAAGACTGTGGCTGGTTCTTTTGGCCCCGCAAGCCCCTTCTCTCCAAGTTCATTTGACTAATATACACTAGGTAATAACAGGTCATCCGCTTTTATTAAAAAAAAAACACAGACCTAACTTATATTCAGGCTTATTTACTATACTTAAATTTCCGACATAAATGTCAAAGTTAACAAGAAAAGCAGTTGACGCTTCGCACAAACAAAAAACTTCCCCGTTTTACTGGCTTCATAGGCATGTATTGCACAAGACTCAGTTTGTTAAAATCGGGGTGAACTTGCGGGGGGCGGGGGGGCATATCGGTTTTATTGTTTAGATGGAGATAACATAGGATTTCAAAGAAGTAATTTCTTGGTAAGGGTTTGCAATCTCGTGTTGAAAGAGAAATGGATCGTCCTTGCTCCAATAATGAAGCATTGTTGGTGAACGCACGATGCCCATCATAACCAAAATCCCCAGGAAAGCCTTGAATTCGTCGAGCGTTTATTCCTTCATCATTCCATTGTTTTCAAACCAGTCCGGATCCTGTCTCCCATCATTTCCCTTTTCGGTATTTACTTGGGCCGCATACGAGTTCGTTTGATTGACGATCTATTCCGTCAATTCGGGGGTGAAAAACACTTGAAAATAACAGGGTTAAAAGTCGTTATTTGGCCGATACTTTGGTCCGATAAATCGGTTTGTCGATTGCAGTGGCAAGTCAGGGGTGACAGACAAAAAGGAAATCAACCCTAAAAAAACATCACTGTCTTTCCAGGTCAACCATTTTTGGTTGTCCACAAAGTCAGGGAATCCAATCGTCCCGCCTTGTCTCACTACTCTGCTCTCATCGGCCTCATGTGACACGTATCTTGTAAGGGTGCCGCCATGCTCTAATGAGCGAAGAGTGATGCTTAGAAACAAACAAAACACTTAAATCTATGTTTGGAATTTTTTTCGGTAAAAGGGGTTGTTTTGTACCATATTCTTTTTTTCTTTCTTGTTTTAACGTTATTATTCAGAATTTACATAGTCAGTAGAAACGAAAAAAAAAAGATATAACGCAGTAGTTTTGTATTTTTTTTATGTCCTAGTAGTATTGCACTATTCAAATGGTATTTTTGTTTATATGTTTTTCGGATAGGGAAAGGGGGCTCCAAATTTCTTGTTCGAGGGGGTGCGCTTAATGACGGAGGGTGCTTATTGGAATTATTACGGTAAGCAAACCCTGGTCAAGTCTTTTTTTATTTTATTTTCTTTGATACTCCAATTCTATTTTTTTTTCCTTTTTCTCAAGAGATAAATATAAACTTTCGGCATTTTGTAGAAGAAAATGCAATTTTAGAGAATAAATTGTTTTTAGAGAATAAATTAAAGAAATGAAAAAGTTATTAAGAAATATGTAGTTTTCCAAGAACATAAAAAATTAGCCATTTCTCGCGGTATCAAAATTTTACAAATCAGATGCGTGAAGTTTTAAAAAATAGTAATGTTAAAATATTTCTGCAAAAAATATGATGTTAGATTTGAACAGCAGCTTCTCCGACACGTTTTGCTGTTCTAGGTCACGTGATCATGGGAGGGGTCGGATGACGTCATAACTTGTGTCATTATGTTGAAAGCTCCAAGAGATTTGACAAAAAGCACAGGCTTTTATGAAACAAACAAATTTCCCTAGTAACGGCACTGTTACTACTTTTAGCAAGAATATGCCCTCTAATACGTTATTAAAAAACATTACGTAAAACCGTTTAGTTCTTATTGTTAACAATCAAATTTCCGCCTAGACAAAACGCTGTAAAGAGCGGAACAAATTGGTCTAGGTTATGTAAGTTTATTACGTGGAAAATGCAATCCTATTAAATACCGTTGCATTCTTTGCCCGCATCCCAGAGGACAGTAACGCTGCGCTCGGGGGCAGCCTAGGCACCTATGCTCTTCCATTTGTTGAAGCTGGTGCACTGTGCAGCTTTTTTCTGCAAACGGGCAGGCGTCCATATGCTCCTCCAGGTTTTCTTCTGCACGAGGGTCTGGCAGCCCACTTTGCGGCAGGGGACAGGCTTCTTTGGCATGTTTCCGTATGCCACTGCCGCAAATCAAGCTTTTCTCTCCAGGGGCACTCTTCACAGTACAATGACGGCAACTTCCCCACTAGACTGTTGACCATCAGAACTGTCCTTATATCCTCAAGGGCAAGTTCTTATCCGTCTAGGGGACAGTTACCAAACTGCTGTAAGTGCATCTCCACACAACTTCTGAAGAAGAAGTGCCCCTGACGGCAACACACCGCGTCTCCTAAGAAGAACTGACTAAAATATAAAAAAAAATCAAAATATGACAAAATTGATTTAGCTTATTTAATATAATTCATATATGGCGGACAGTGGCCGCATAAACAACTGCAATCCGTTTTTCGTTTAAGGTGAAAGTCATGTCATGAATATTATCACGGAGATAAAAATGCCCTTTCAAGACAGACTCTTCTCTCAGTACAGTGTTGTGGTAATCATCAGTGTAGTCGTGTTCTAGCTCCTCAGCACTTGCTGACGTGACTTTGAGGAGATAGTCGTACATTCTATCACCTTCAGCCTCAATGGCAACAGTGCTGCCGCACGCAGCCAGATCTGCCGTGTGTGATGCTGTATCATGATCAAGAGCAGGCTGCTCTGTGGCTTGACGAGTGATAACAACTGAACCATCTCTAGGGATAGTCACTTCTTTCCACTCATCAAGCCATGCCTTATTGGTACATGAATCTTCATCTTTCACAATGCAGCTCACACAGCAGTAGCATGTCCGATGCCGTACTAGGACCTTCTCTTGCTGGGGAAGTGTCTTGACACAGTGCCATTTTCTTATGCCCTTTGCTTCCTTGAACTTTCGCCCATCACGGTTCCTGGAGACTGCACCCTCTCCTTTTGCCGGAACATAAAAGAAAACACGGCGCGTCAGCTGGGTAGCCGTTCTACGAGCAGCATAGCTAGTTGCTGCTGGCTCTGTAAACTTTGCAACCAGATAAGCATACATGTCTTTTGCAGAATTGATTTTAGCTTTTCTGCGTAGGACGGCTTGGCTGGTTTTCTGCTTTACATGAGAGCCAGCAGCATCTTGCTCTCCTTTAGCATGGGAGGTTTCGAAAAAGCTTCTTTGGACCGGATATCCAAAATCTGCCAGAGAACATGACAAATCTCCAATGCAGTGTCGTGACTTATATTGTGCTGCGCACCCATCTGTAAATTCATGCAAGAGCTCAATGCTATAGCCAACATCGTTGACCAGGTAATCATGAATAAGCTCTTGGGCTTTGTGCACACTGTCATGGTCTTGCGTCGGATCATCGGAAACCACAAACAAGTGCTCTTTGATCAAGTGTGGCTCAGCCTCTGTGCTTGTGATCCCGTCTGTACTTTCAACACCATGGCGATGTAAGATGGTAACATGTAGAGAAGCCTTGGCTACGTCAAAGAACTCTGATTGGATCTCATCTTGCTGGCGACACACATACCCCTCAGAATAGTCGTTAATGCACACGACATGGCCAAGTGGCAAGTGTTCCAAAAGATTATCAAGTTGCTCACGTTGCCATTTAGCCATGAACGAATGCAGGGGATAGGCTTCCAAAAGCTTTTTGAAATATGTAAACATTTCTGAGGGTGGTGTTTCTTTGGGGACCAAGGCTATCTTCTTTTTCTCTTGACCATTGGCAAGGAATTTTCCAGTGGGTAGGTACTCGTACCTAGACCAACAAACACTTCCTTCATTGCTAGACTCCTCTGGAAGTAGTTTTATTTTCTCCACAGAGCATCTGTTGCAATCTCGCTCCAAGCACTTGATTTTATGGTGCTCTATCCCATATTCCTTTGAGCATAAGGTTGCATCAGCCGCTTCTGTCAACGTTTTGAAAATGGGCGACTCTTCACTCTCGTTTCCCGTCGTCTTGACCACACCCTTTCGAAACTTCATACATGCGTCGAAAAGAATTTTCGTTTCCACGTTTTCTGTCCCTTTCTCTTGCTTGTTTTACAAAGTAAGGTTTTAACATCTCGAATTTGCGTTGCGCTACTTTTACTTCAGGGTGAAGCTTCGCAAATTCCTGGAAAGCCTCCGTTTGGCTCGTTTCGAGAACATGCTTGGGGTGGGTTAAATACTGGTTTTTGCCAACTCTGTTTTTCACAAAGTCACTTTTGTCTCCTGTAGGACGACTAGCCGAACTGGCCCAGAAGCAGTAATTTTTTTCAACGTCTTCTGGGAGCGCATCTCGTCGTGTTTTTCTTTTTACATAAAGCCAGCTTTCTCCTTCTCCCTTTAAAATCTCCTCCCTTGTTTTGATGGCTTTACTGATGCTCTTTTCGTTAAGGCCGACTAACTTTCCTAGGGACTTTTTTTGCTCTCGACTTTTTTATATTACCCAAGGCAAGTGATTTAAGTGCTTTGTAGGCAGCACGTTTTTCGTTCGATCCCGAACGTTTGACGTGTTTCAAACCTTCAGAGATATCAGACGCGAGGGCTTTCAACGTGTTAGTTTCTTTTTCTTCTTCTGGAGTTTTCACTACCCCTTGCCTGGAAAGTATTTTTTTTTTTTGTTCTCGGGCTGTTTATCAAAGTTTCTAGTACTTCGGCTTTTTTCTCGGGAGTTTGCGGAAGTTTATCTTTGACCTTGTCAGTAACACGTTTTTTGGACGTGCGGTTCTTGAATCTCTCCCCAGTGTTCTGCAAAATTTCTTTCTCCTGTCCTTGTTCTTCCTTATTTTCTGGCGGTATCTACGGACCCTTTCCCTTTCCTTTCCCTTCCCCTGTCTTTTCTCTTGCTATTTGTCTTTTTCTTTCAAGTTCTTCTCTGGCGGTAGCTTGTTGTTCTTTGCGTTTCTTCTTTGACGCAGCTTTCTATATTTTTGTTCTTGTTCGTGACTTGCCTTTTGTCTCCTCTCGTCTCGCTTTTCGCCGCTCAATTACTTGAGCTATTTTCTTTTCGCGATTTTTCTCGTAGTAATCTTTGTCTTTCGCCCTTTTTATTTCTTTTTTCTTGAGTGCTGCAGCTTGCTTACGTGAAACAGGATTTTCCATATGAATATTCAAAGGTTAGCTTGTGTATTGTGTTTCTAAACCCCTAGAATTACACGAGCTGACACTCGCTTGGAGTGAGCTAAAAAAAACCTACAAGCTACATTTATTCTGTTCCGTAACAGAAATAAATAAAATTTCTGAAGCTCAAACAAAAATGAGTGTGATATTTCTTGTAATTTCGTAGTGCAAACGATTTTTCTCTCAAAATTAAGAAATCGGAAACGATCGAAACTCTATCTTATCTGCGGTTCACTCTAGCAGCAAGGAATTCTGGTTCCTTGAATTAGTTTTTCTTGGGTTTAAGAACACGAGTCTGAGCCACCCTCTCAGGGTTTCTGCTGTATTGATAAAACTTTGTCGAGTAGACCTCCCTATTTACATTCTCATTCTAAAAATACATGATCAAATAAATAGGTATAAATAAATAGTACAAGATACATTAGGAAAAAAAGAAAAGGTTTTAAAATATAGTTGTCATATAATTTTAATTAAAATTTGGAAATACGACAAAAAACCCAACAAACCCAGTCCAAAGCTGACAACAGAATCCGAGCATTATAGCAATTGTAACCAAAGTGAGTCGTTTGGTACATATACCAACATCAGGTTGTGGAATGACTTTGGTTGTTATTTTTGGTTGTAAATTACTCAAGAAGCATCCATTGAGTGGGGTGAATGTTACTATTGATCTATCTTTGCTCGTAAGACAGTATACAGTTAAAATTGATTCAGAACCGAGATTCATAAAACTTATACAACTATACTTTAACATGCCAGTGTGTTTTCTTTTCTTTTCCTCCACAATCCATTTCATCTCGGCACATGATCAAGTACTATATCAGCAAAGAGATGGCCTGTAATAATAATAAAAATAGTTGAGCTTTATCCATCTATCGTGCTTCATTTAGAGCCCTCAAATCAATAATATTCAGAATGAATATAAAAATAATGGAATTCTTCATCGTCCAGAGATTGCAGCAGTTCCTTTGGGGGCGGCAGGTCGCAGGTTGGCCTTGCTCCAGTAGAGTAGGCCAACAACTTTGTTCTTTCTGTAAAAAAATGTTTAAATTTAAATATTATTAATTTTTTTAATTATAAATAGGTGTATAGCAATGACACCAAACTCAGAATCATTAGAGTAATTTGAACTATAAAATTTATCAGCAATGGTGAAGTCAGCATGCAAGAAGCAGTATCTTGATTATTACATGCATCTATATTTGCATTGGAATGGGAACATTTTGATTGGTAGCCCCGCCATCTGCAACATATCATGGGTCGAGCTTGGCTTCGGCCCTAGCTTTGTTGATGGATAGATGGTAAACCTTTTAGTTGATTTGAGATATGCCTAGTCTACTGGAAATCAATGATAGTATCGGTACATATACCCATGCAAGGATATTTTATACGACTAAATCAACCTCATATTTTTGTAAGTTGAACGGACTTCTGTATAGTTCGTCTCAGTAGCTATACCTCTTTCAATGAAGCGCTCATCCACGCAACCAAACCCGGCTGCCTTCACAAAGTTGGTGTACTGTTTCACCCAATCCCCCACTAGCGAGCCCATTGACTGCCCTATTATAACAGATAATTAAAACGTTACCCAACAAATTACTTAGAAATGAACCCCCATAAGAAAAACACAATCGATTTTTGTTTGGTTTATTTCCAGAGAACCGGTAGAACAATAAAATTACCAACGAAAAGAAATATGACCTCTCTGCCCACTACTATCTAAGGAAGTGTAGATGGGGGGAATACTAGATTTATGTACGTAGGACACTTACGCCTGAAGCTTGCGAACGGAACTAAGCACAAAGCTGTAATGTTATGCTATGCTATATACCAAACAGTAAACAAAAAGATCAAATTACTAAACCCACGTGGGGTTGTCAAGCTGTGTGATTATAGATTTTGAGATCTCAAAATTCACCCAATTACCCAGAAATAAACCCCCATAAGAAAAACACACTCAATATCTGTTTGGCACAGAGAGAGGTTTCTTTCCAGAGAACCGGTAGAACAAAGTTACAACGAAAAGAAATACGCCCTCTTTGCCCCCAAACCTACCTCACCAATCCTACCTAGGGAGAAAAATTATAAATCATGATACAATAATACTATCGCGGAGCCATCGCGGAGGCTAAACAAAGCTTCATTGGCTTATCAAATTCTAAATACGTGATCAGCGCTCCCACGGCGACTTAAAACCGACTTAAAGAAAAGAGTGATATAAAGAAAGGCGGGCGAAAGCGAGCTTGCGGGGAGCCGAGGGATATAAGTAGAATACGTCCTAACGGGATACAAAAAACGACAAGCCTTAGGGACTAACGACAAGACAAATTGGCTTCCAGCTTGACGAGTTTTCGACCACTTAAAGCGACCGTCCAAACCATGTTTGCGTGTTTAGCCATTCCTTTACGCTAGTGACGTCAAACTCGGTCTCTGGCTCTTTGAAAACGGACCCAATTTTAAATACACAGCACTCCCAATTAATGTTTTTATACACTTTTTGAACGTATTTTGCGCGGTCTTGCTTAAGGTTTATTTGTGATTGAACCTCGTAATCTAATCCTTAGAAACATATCTATTGAAGAATATGCGTGATTTACATACCCTTTAAAAGCTTAAATTGTTGCATCAAAAGAATAATCTACCTCAAATATATCGTCATACTCGTGTTTACATTCATCTCACAATGGGTCTTTATTACTTGGCCTTAGGCTGTGGTGTAGAAAGCCAAGAGTACTGCTGTTGTTGCTGCTGCTATCGTCCAGGCTTGTTTGGACCTGACTTGTATTTGTAGGCAGGGACGTTACATGTCTTACTCCAGTGACCTGGTAATCCACATGTAAAACAAATGTCTTGTGGGTGAGGCTGTCAACGGCCTTGTAGACGGATAGAAAAAATAACCACTGATCAAAATGGGAGTCAATTTTTAATCCCTAAGTTTTTATTACCCCCACTAATAGAGTTATCAAATGGAGTGTTTTCAACCCCCTCCCGCCTGTTTTTACTCCGAAATGGCCGTTTAAACTCCACTTACTTCAGGGGTTAATACTCGAGAAATTAGAGTAACTTAGAAACAACAAGGAAAATACGTTATTATGAATTTGACAAATCATTTAATTAAGCAATTCAGTTTACAACAACTTTAACAGCTTTTGAACATTTACCCGTTATTTTGCGTCATTATGGTTTTCCAAAAGAACTGCCTCCAGGAAGGAAAATGTGCTCCTTCCTGAAGCTGGGTACGCAATATTATAAACATAATAAACCCCCATAAGTAGAACAACAGCCATGGAGATTGCCATGTTTTTGCCTGCAGTAAGAATGATCTTGCCTTCTCCAGCAATATAGATAGGGTCCACCTTTCCTTCACTCCACGATCCCACAATTTTTGGGAAAATTGTCTTGCTGATTTCCTCATCTATATCTTCGTCTTCCTGAAAAATAGGGTTGGGGTTGGTTCCCAAGTTTAAACTTAGTAAATCCAAGGCTGTGAGGGGTCATTCATTCTTTACATCGAGTTATCATAGAAGATTTATAAATTAAGGGGAACCTGGATTATATGATACTGGTTTGAAGGTTAACCTTGATCATACGATGGTTTCTCTCTTTTTTTTTTCAGTCAAAAATAATATCAAAAAAAGGCCTGGATCGATTATACCTCCATTTTACAATGCATTTTTCCTCCAGAAGCATTCATTATCATAAAATCTAGGATCCACTTTGTCAGACCTAATATAAATAAGCCAACAGAAAAAAAAAACGCTGAAACATTTATGCTTTCTTGTTGATGAGATTGCAAAATGCATAGTAAATATGTCTTGACCTTATAAAATGTCATAGTTCAATGAAGTATTTGCTTCAATGCAAAAAAGGCTCTGTTTCTTAACGGAAAGATAAAGTTATCTTACCTTGCATATTTTTTTGTCTTTTAAAAGAACCGGAAGTTCACAGATGGTCAAGATATGCTCAAGTTCTGTAGATACAAAAAATTAAACAGTCACCTACATGTAGTAATTTTGGAATGTGAAATTTATAGGACACTTAGAAAATTTGCTTTGCTTAACATCTGCAAACATAGCACATCAAAGCAGTTACATATATCATCAGCATGAAGAAGGTTAAAAGCTATAGGCTATCAGCATTTACCTTTTTTTACCCTCTGGATACGCATCAGCCATTGCTTGCAATTCTTGGCTGAGGTCTTTGCTCTCTTTGGCTCCTGCATGAAATATTTTTGGGAGCAGGGTCAGCAGATTCCCCTCCATTTTCATAATAATCCCACCTTCCCCCAGAACCCTCATCATTTCACTTTTGAACTAAAAGAAGACAAAACATAAAGAGGTGTTACTATATTTGAATATTAATGACATTTTTCTCAATTTTTAAAGCAGATCAGAAAGATGGCAGATTAGCCATAATATTGGGAAAGAGGGGGGGGGTAAGATAACATGTTGAGATTGTTGAGAACATTTCAATAATGGTGTATTAATTATCTGAGTACATTTTCTGTACCTGATCCACATGCATAGAGTGCATCATAACTAACCTCAGTTGTAGGGCAGGATATGCCTTCAGCATTGACTCCACTGTCTTCACCTCCCCTTCAACAATGGCAATCCTCCTTGTATTATAGGTTTGAGCCATCAGCTCCTTGATAAGAGGGACGTTTCGTGAACCTTTTGCCATCTGTTTTTTTCAGCTGGTCCATGTGCTCTTGATAGTCTCCTCCGTTTCCCCCTCATCAAGTTGTGGTACCCCAGTTCCTTTCCTGCTTTTCAGATCCACCACTACCTTTTTTTAGATGCAGATGATGGTGTTTTTTAACCTTGTGCATATTCTTAAACCTGTATCGAAAAGCACTTTGCCAGGATACCTATGAATACAAAAACATTAACATAAAAACATCTGAAAACATATTTGTGCCATTATTATTTCACTTACAGTGCCACTTCCCATAGTATCAGCCAAGAAGGGGTATTTCTTTATCAAAAGAAGTGCCACCTGTTGGAGGTCTTCCCGTTCATGGTGTGAACCCTTATGGCATTACATAAGTCTCCTGTAGTTCGACTGAAATTAGCTGCAGAGTTTCATAGTTGCTTTATATCCTTTGATTCCAATCATTTTAGAATTCTTCGAGTAGGACCATAGACGTTTGGCAGTAAGCTACTGCAGCTTTCATTTCCCTTTTCCATTCCTCTTCGTAGTTCATCTGATAATAATAGAACAATGAAAAACTCTAACGTATCGCCATGTTTGATTAAGCTTACTTATAACAAGTTTCGGCGTTAATGTTCTTGCTTTATTCCATATAATTAGCTAAACTGATAAGCTGCCTTACAGACAGCGTAAAAAGTTAAACTAGATTGGAAAATAAGAAGCGAATTCTTACCTTTTACGTTAAAACACGTGCAGCACAAACCATCTCTTGTACTGTGGCCCTAATCATCCCCCAGGGCAAATATACCAAATTTTCGGCCAAGTTCAGAAAAGGTTTCCGGGTACTTCCGCGGTCAAACGAAATATTTATAGGTAGTCTGGTACCCCAATCCTTCCTCTTTCCAGTCTAGGGAGATGATAGAGTTAACCCTGCACACGGCTTCGGTCTGGTCTCCTAAGTAAAGGGTACTTTCAGCGGTTTTGCCTTAGGTCTCAGGCACACGGTGTCCATTCCGAAAACCAGTAGCCTCATCGTGTAGACAATGTCGAGTATAGTTGGGAACCCAAAGGTCATACCTTAGCCCTGACCCTTGAACTGGCGGTTCACTTTCGGCCGGCAACCCACTATGTATAATACTAAACCATACAAGACCTTCTGTAGAACTTTTTTTTGCAAAAAATGAAATTTGTCAATATTGGTCCGATTGCTTCAAGTTTGGTATCGTTGTAATCCAGGAGAGCAAGGATCTGGCCACGAACCTCGAATCGACCACTAATCTCTCGCTAAACCGAATTTTGCGTTATGGGATATTTGCACAACGTGAGGATTTCGCAATAACTTTTCTGTTTTCCAATATTTTTCTAAGCAGTAAACGGGAGGTGAAAGACGATTATGGGCTTTCCAATAACGTATAGTTTATCTAA